>NW_027508701.1:2875000-3345000 GCF_051911475.1 Siphateles boraxobius
GTTGAATGGGTTGCCCGTAAACACCGCTGAAGCTGCTATCCATTTGGCTGTGCTGTCTACTGGGTGTGTGTGCTTCCCGTAGAGTCAGGTGTGGACAATTGAGACAGGTGAGAGAAGCGTTTGTATGCAACGGTGCTTTTGGGTCGCTTTTGAGTGGGTATCTGACTAATCTGTATGCTTCAGGTAGTGTACGATCTATCTGCGTTCCTGCCAATGAGTTTTGTCGGAGACATTTGGCTGCATCCACCGCATAGTTTGCGATCGTGATCCGGGGACAGCATGTTTTGCTGTGAGTATATTACTCGAGCGTGAAGCCAAGGATGAATGAATCGCAGTGTAACACCTTCTGTTTTGTTTTTAGGCACGCATTAAGGGAAATAGCTGCGTTCCGAATGAGTATTATGTGCTGTGCCTCATCCTAAAGTGCTGATTGCTCCAACGTCTTGTTTCATCATAAAGTGCTGGTTGCTCTGTGCTTCATCAAAGACTGCTGTTCTGTTTCCACTGATTATCCCGCATCTAGCACGGGACTAAGACGCTTCCCGTGGCTTATTTTAAAGTGAATTTTCCGGGCTTAGGCTCAGTGATGCAGTGATATGCTTAGTCTTTTTGGTAATTTCTTTAATTGGTTTCCATGGTCAAGTATGTTTTGAATTTGTATTTTTTTGTTTTCATTTCATTTGTGACCAGTGAGTTCATGTGTTGCTTTCAAACATTGTTTGCTTGAGCTACACTGCTGAACTCATTTAATTATTTTGTTTAGTGACTCTTTATTTAATTTGAGTTTATACAGTATTTTGTTGTTTTCTTTGGGTTTTGATTGTGATGACTGAATTGTGTCAATGGTTGGTCACTCCTGGGAATTATATTAATTTGTTGTTTGTTATTTTCTTTGCATATCAATGCTCTCTCTTACTGTCTTTTCTTCGTTTGTTGGCAGGACCTGGGCACCCGGGGGGGCAGACGAGTGACCTTTTGGTGGTGGCATCTTCACTGTGTGTCGTGGTCTTTTCTGACATGAGTTGCTGAGTATGTGCAAGTGTGTGTGCACTGTGAATAGAGTGATTTTTATAAGGGTGATATCTTGAGACTGCCCCTGTTGGTAAGCCCAGGTTCCTCTGCTGCCAACGTTAGGATTTAACAAATTGATGAGAGTGATTGCTGGTCAGCACCTTTTATAACTATTGTGTCTTAACAATTAATAAACTTTTGTACGACTACCATTGTCTCTGATTCATCTATGATTAGAATCTGCGTGTGCCTTTTAAGTAGAGGTTGTTAAATTCTTGGGGTGAAATTCCTCAGGTGGAGTAGTCGGAGATAATATCAATCAGAGTTTTGGGCGTGGGTATATTATATTGCTTCGCCAATTCCATATATAGTAGAGCTGCCCTTACACACTTTGCCACAATCTCATACCATAGGAAATACAGTTAAACACTGTATTTTTACAGTTTTTACCGGTTCAGATTTACCGTTGCTTCAACAGCTTGTTCTAGGCCCAGAGTTCAAAAGTCAGACCTTGTGAGGATCGAGTTGTTGGCTTGGACAATTTCCTCCTTAGGGTCACCCTTACTATCCAGTGCATAGTCCCGCTATGGGGAAATATACAGAACATTATGAATGCATGCAAATTTCAAATTCACAAAAACTAATCTCAAACTTACTAATTCACAGAATCTTGCGTTTTGTTCTCGTTTCTAATCAGCAACTGTAAAGTTGGGATTAGTACGGTCAACAGCTGAGGAGAGCAACTGTAACCTTGAACCTAATTCAAAATAAAGAATAAAACACAAATGAGAGGAAATGTGTTATTGGATAAATATACACAATCACTAATACAATGCATAAAATATAGAAGATTTCCTTACGTTTCGAGGGTGGTGAAATATCTGGGTCTGAGCTAAACCCCATTTCTGCTGGCTGAGAGGAGGCAACAACTGGGTCGGGGTAAGCCCTGTTGGCTGAGAGGCACAGAATTCTGCCTGACTATGCTCATTGACACACAGCTGAATATCAGGAGGCACAAGCTTCTTTAATTCCTCCTTGATCTTCTTGTTCTTCCGCTGATTGTAATTGTGAATAACATTACGCATCATGAAAACATGAGAAGATGGCGAGAGCATGTTCATCTAGTAATTGTTTTTTTTTTTATGGTTGAGAAGAGTTGTTCTGCAACCTGGCTGTTAATTTTCCCTGCCAGTTCAGGTACCATCTTTATCCTCCGGAGGATATCTTTTGGGTCTTTAGTGTTTCCCTCATGGAATGTGTCGTAGAGACAATAGTGGTCTGCTGACCCAGTCAATGGATGGCCACCCGGGTCCGGCACAGTTTTCCTAGCGTTAAGCCATGGTAAATTGACCATACCACCATTGGATGCGTACTGTAAGTTTTCATGGCTGGGGTCCAACAGCCTACCCTCATGAGGGCTGAAAGGCATCGTCTCGGGCTCTCTAAGGTTAGCATGCACTGCCAGACCTCTTGCAAAGTCATATATGCATATGTTGGGCATGTGCTTCCAAGATAACAATAAATCAGGGAAGTCCCTTGGACTTTCTGCCCTAATGTTAAATTTCAGGGAGAGAACCAGTCCAAAGGGGCACATAACAACAGCCCAGCCACTTGAGGAGAAGAAGTGTTCAAGGAAGTCAAACTAAATTACCAGCAGTCATCTAATGAAAAAAGATCAACATTGTTGGGACATTTTTTTTACTTACCAGATGCTCCCCAAACCTTTTGAAAGATTTTGATCAAATTTGCTTCGGGTTTTCATTTCTTCTCTCAGCCTTAGAACTGATTCCATTTTGGAACCTTGGGAATCAATTCCACACTCTGTAATAGAGTTCTCCCACCTGTAATAGATTACCAAAATAAAGGTGTACACTGTAAACACATTTATACTAGCTATATTGATTCTATAGAATAAACAAAAACAAAACAAAAAAACACATAGACCTGTTTACCTTTAAATTGGATACTTCATCCAATAGCCTGTCCTCTGTTACGTCAATCTCTGTCTATTCTTTTGGGTGCCTTGTTGTGTGGACCTTTTCATGCTCCGTATTGAGCACCTTGTTGGATTTTCGGGTGTGAGGTCCAATCCACGGGGCCCAGTGGTGGTTGTAGGATTTACGGCAAAAGGATTTTGTTTATCAACTGAAAGAAAAATAGTATGCTTTTGATGCCTCGAAATTAACTTTGTAATTCTTAAAGTGGAGTGAGAAAGACAGGGAAAAAAGGTAACAAAGGAATTATATCTCTCTGGGCAACATGATAAACAAACATTATATTTAAAAAGTCACTTACTTGAAACAAAACCACATGCAATCCTCTCTAAACATAGAGAGTCCCAGAACTCATCAATCGTAATTCTCGTTCCCTACTCACAGGGAACCGAGGTTACGATAGTAATCGAGTACGTTCCATTTCTAGAACGGTCACTTCGCATTGCGTAGCTATACGCAGTGGGGACGCAATGTAAAACGCCACACCATGAGTAACTTTGTTGCTGTGAATCCCATCAAAACATACCCCTCCTGATATAGATGGTATTTTGTTGGCTCCACTTTGGCTTTCTTTTTTTCTCCATCCTCCCCGTTCTCCGCTGTAATATTGCCACGTTTTAACCAGGATTTCATTTAAATGTCTGTTTGTTTCCAGTAAAGAAACTGGCTTGCCGCTCGGCGTGATTCAAATTTTTGAGGAATGTCGTGTAGTCCCTACCAGCCGTTTGTTGTAGTCTTTTCTTTAAAAGCAAATATCTCCCTTTGCTTTGAACTTTGAGCATTGTAACTGTGAAGATGTTGTTTATGCTCAAACAGCAACATTTCACACTAGCTAAAGTTAGAAAAGTGAAATCGTGTTTTACCACCCCTTTAATTTTTTTTTTTTTAAATTTAATTTTAAAAATAAATAAATCTCACTACGCGTGCCTTACCCCCATTTGAGAATCACTGCTCTAGTTCACTGACTAGAATAAAAAGAAATATCAATATACTGTAGTTAGACCACCTGGAGGGGTGGAGGGGTCACCATGCAAATAAAACCTGTATTGTACCTGCCAAGCTGAAGACACCGCTCTTGTGGAGATCCATGACCACCACAGGAGGGTGATGTCCACAGCGGACACAGGAGAAGTTATAATCATGGTCTGTCAGTGCTTCAAAATGTAGGTATCCATTTATTAGGCTATTTTTGTTTGGGTACTGCTGTCCCGACGTCAGATCCCATGTCTCGATGGCTCCAGAGCTGTGTGAGACTGGAATAAAACATCAATAATAAATTAGAAAATGTAATTCCATGCAAGTGTGCAACTGGGAAAGTTCCAAATATGTATTTAATGGCCTAATGTCATGACTGTCAGCTTAGAAGCCTCATCCTGCAACTGAGTTCTAATTCCTTAATTAATGGCCTACTGTGCATAAAGATATGGAATATCAGTGTTTAACATGCAGTATGGTAACATAATATTCATAAATCACATAAATTTCACGTATTGAATTTCTGAACATTTGACCTGGAGGCAGTTCCGAAGATACAGGCAAAAATGGAGGGTTAGAATGGCCGTTACTGTGGTAATGTTAACTTAGTCTTCGCTGCAAACTCTAGCTTCTAGATACAAAAAGTTTTATACGTTGCTTTCTTATGGCTAGCTGCTTTGGCTATTAGCTATGGCTAAGACGAGATAGCATGACATTAGCTAACTTTACTACCGAACCATGCGATTATTAATGTCGGATACCATATAAGATTAAGACGACACGACAGCTATATCAGTGATATAAATGAGAATACTTCCCAGTCAATGTTGTCGAAATAAACAATAGCCTAACATTACTTTCTGACATAATCTTTCATCGAATGACCGCTTGACTACTTCTCCCGGGAAACATACTACGAGGTTTGAATATGGAAGGGGAAATTACATCATATCCAGTGTGTCCTGCGAAACTCTTCGCGATTGGTCGATGAAACGCAATCAGGAACGCCCGATGGGCGTTTTTATTCATTACGGGAACGCCCAAGCCGCAGCTGGCTTAACTTAAATATGTTTAAGGGCCTGGCATCTATTTTTAAGAACAGTTTCTCTTGTCAACCATTATCTGTCGGCACTTTAAGTTTTGAACTGCAGTTGTTTTTATTAAATGTGACTAATCAGCTTGCGCGTCGACCGCCTACAACAATAAGGACTTTATTTGTAAGTTTACTGATTTTTTAAGCAAAATTGTACTGAAATATGATACAATTTAGACTTAGTTTTGACTTTTGGTCTATCTATTGCTGATTTTGAAATATCAGATCAAGCTTTTTCTGACCATAAGTCAATAATTTTTAAGGTGTTGACACTACATAAAATTGAAAAACCCATAGATCAATGTCAACTACGATGGGTTTAAAAAAAACAATGGAGCTATAGAGCAATTCAAAAACGTATTTCACGAAATTAACCCTTTTTATTTAATGGACAGTTTTTCCTCTTAAGTTGGCTTGAAAAAGCCTAGCCAGAAAGTTTTAAAATGTTCTTGTTATGTGGGTGGAAGGAGAACCCAGGCGCAGACAGGGTGCGGTGACACAACATTTATTAATAGACAACCAGGAAAACAAAACCCACGAGGGGGCAAAACAGGACTGGAACAGGAATGACTAAACTAGACTAAGACTTGACAAACTAGACTATAAACTAACAACAGAAACAGTAATACACAAGACAAAACTCACAAGGTACTCACAGGTAAGTTAACACGCAGATAGGAATCACAGTGTCAGTCACACTGATTATAAAGGGAACTAATGACAAGGACAGGTGAAACTGACTAGACAATAATGACAAGACGAGGATAACAAGGGGGCGGGGTTTACGTAACGAGACAACACAAGCACATGTCCCAAGCAAAAGGCCATGTGCTTGTACACAAAACAAGATTCTGTCATGATCCTGCCTCGAGACCAGGGAAAATCAAGAACACTAAGGCAGAATCATGACAGAACCCCCACCCTAAGGAGCGGCTTCCAGACGCTCCTCAAGGGGACATTAAACACGGGACATGACAGACTGTGACAAAGACACAAACCAACAATACATGACAAAAACTAACAAAGGCATACACGAAAAGGCAATTACTGGGTTGGGGTGAAACATCAAAAACAATAAACAAGGTAGGGGAGGTGGAGGAAACACAAAGTTCTTAAGGGGCAGTCCAGGGTGAATAGGTGGACTAGGGGTCTTGGGTTGACAAGGTGATGATCTTGGGCGGGGAGTCCGGAGAGAACTGGATGGGCACACACGAGGAACAGTCCGAGCTGAGGTGGAGACAGGGAAAACAGTCCGGGGGCTAGTGGCAACAGGGACAAACGGGGAAACAGTCCGGGAATTAGTGGAGACAGGGGCGACCGGGAAGACAGACTGGGATACTGTATCGGCGGCAGCAGCAACAGACTCAGACACAGGACACAGAGGATGAGGAAACGGGACTCCTGACAGGGAACATGGCAGGCGGAGGGGCAAGACTGGGTGCAGCGCTCTCAGTGGCAGACTTGGGTTCAACGCTCACAGGGACAGAATCGGGGGCGGCGCTCACAGGGACAGGATCGGGGGCGGCGCTAACAGGGACAGGTTCGGGGGCGGCGCTCACAGTAGTAGGCTTGGGAATAGAGCTCAAAGACACAGTGGGCTCGGGACAAAACATGACGGGCACATCGAGGATCTTGACAAGCTTGGTAAGGTAGTCTGCTAGAGTCTCGGCAGCAACAATGATAGGCAACCTCTGACGAGCAGGGGGCGGCGCTCACAGGGACAGGATCGGGGGCGGCGCTCACAGTAGTAGGCTTGGGAATAGGGCTCAGGACAAGACATGACGGGCACATCGAGGATCTTGACGAGCAGGCAGCGCGGTCGCCGGCTGCAGACTCTGGGACAGCGGTCGCGCGGCTGCAGACTCTGGGACAGCGGTCGCGCGGCTGCAGACTCTGGGACAGCGGTCGCGCGGCTGCAGACTCTGGGACAGCGGTCGCGCGGCTGCAGACTCTGGGACAGCGGTCGCGCGGCTGCAGACTCTGGGACAGCGGTCGCGCGGCTGCAGACTCTGGGACAGCGGTCGCGCGGCTGCAGACTCTGGGACAGCGGTCGCGCGGCTGCAGACTCTGGGACAGCGGTCGCGCGGCTGCAGACTCTGGGACAGCGGTCGCGCGGCTGCAGACTCTGGGACAGCGGTCGCGCGGCTGCAGACTCTGGGACAGCGGTCGCGCGGCTGCAGACTCTGGGACAGCGGTCGCGCGGCTGCAGACTCTGGGACAGCGGTCGCGCGGCTGCAGACTCTGGGACAGCGGTCGCGCGGCTGCAGACTCTGGGACAGCGGTCGCGCGGCTGCAGACTCTGGGACAGCGGTCGCGCGGCTGCAGACTCTGGGACAGCGGTCGCGCGGCTGCAGACTCTGGGACAGCGGTCGCGCGGCTGCAGACTCTGGGACAGCGGTCGCGCGGCTGCAGACTCTGGGACAGCGGTCGCGCGGCTGCAGACTCTGGGACAGCGGTCGCGCGGCTGCAGACTCTGGGACAGCGGTCGCGCGGCTGCAGACTCTGGGACAGCGGTCGCGCGGCTGCAGACTCTGGGACAGCGGTCGCGCGGCTGCAGACTCTGGGACAGCGGTCGCGCGGCTGCAGACTCTGGGACAGCGGTCGCGCGGCTGCAGACTCTGGGACAGCGGTCGCGCGGCTGCAGACTCTGGGACAGCGGTCGCGCGGCTGCAGACTCTGGGACAGCGGTCGCGCGGCTGCAGACTCTGGGACAGCGGTCGCGCGGCTGCAGACTCTGGGACAGCGGTCGCGCGGCTGCAGACTCTGGGACAGCGGTCGCGCGGCTGCAGACTCTGGGACAGCGGTCGCGCGGCTGCAGACTCTGGGACAGCGGTCGCGCGGCTGCAGACTCTGGGACAGCGGTCGCGCGGCTGCAGACTCTGGGACAGCGGTCGCGCGGCTGCAGACTCTGGGACAGCGGTCGCGCGGCTGCAGACTCTGGGACAGCGGTCGCGCGGCTGCAGACTCTGGGACAGCGGTCGCGCGGCTGCAGACTCTGGGACAGCGGTCGCGCGGCTGCAGACTCTGGGACAGCGGTCGCGCGGCTGCAGACTCTGGGACAGCGGTCGCGCGGCTGCAGACTCTGGGACAGCGGTCGCGCGGCTGCAGACTCTGGGACAGCGGTCGCGCGGCTGCAGACTCTGGGACAGCGGTCGCGCGGCTGCAGACTCTGGGACAGCGGTCGCGCGGCTGCAGACTCTGGGACAGCGGTCGCGCGGCTGCAGACTCTGGGACAGCGGTCGCGCGGCTGCAGACTCTGGGACAGCGGTCGCGCGGCTGCAGACTCTGGGACAGCGGTCGCGCGGCTGCAGACTCTGGGACAGCGGTCGCGCGGCTGCAGACTCTGGGACAGCGGTCGCGCGGCTGCAGACTCTGGGACAGCGGTCGCGCGGCTGCAGACTCTGGGACAGCGGTCGCGCGGCTGCAGACTCTGGGACAGCGGTCGCGCGGCTGCAGACTCTGGGACAGCGGTCGCGCGGCTGCAGACTCTGGGACAGCGGTCGCGCGGCTGCAGACTCTGGGACAGCGGTCGCGCGGCTGCAGACTCTGGGAAGACCACTTCTGGTTGGGTGAGCTCAGATGACGATGACTCCGAGGGGGAATCCCAAGAAACCCGTCTCCCTCGTTTACCACGGAGGTCAGCGGGTGTGGAAGACGCTTCTGGGGTCGTGGGGGAACCAGCCTGGTCCCCAAGCGTTGCGACGCCTATCATTCGACCCTCGGGAATGATAGGTAGGGGGGCGGAAGGTGAAGACCTTATGGTGGGAGCCTGTGAATCCTTCCTTGACAAGCAGGCCACCATATCCGGGAACGGGCGGCGAGCCAGACTCTCCCGTTCAGCCAGAGAAGGCAGAACGTTTAGGCCCGCGATGAGGTAGCGATTTACTAGAATCTCAGGCAAGAAGAACTGCCTCTCCTCCACGACCCGGGCGTACTGTCTCAAGGTCCGCTCACCCTGGGAAGGAAACGGAAGCTTTCCATTCCTGGAGTCGGAAATCGCCTCCTGCCACCAATGTACAAGATGGTCAGGATGATCATCAGGCATACTGTCTGCTGGGTTCTGTTGTGTTCGGTTCATTCTGTTATGTGGGTGGAAGGAGAACCCAGGCGCAGACAGGGTGCGGTGACGCAACATTTATTAATAGACAACCAGGAAAACAAAACCCACGAGGGGGCAAAACAGGACTGGAACAGGAATGACTAAACTAGACTAAGACTTGACAAACTAGACTATAAACTAACAACAGAAACAGTAATACACTAGACAAAACTCTCACAAGGTACTCACAGGTAAGTTAACACGCAGATAGGAATCACAGTGTCAAACAACATCAAACAATGAACCGACCCAGGACAGCAAACACAAGGGGATTATAAAGGGAACTAATGACAAGGACAGGTGAAACTGACTAGACAATAATGACAAGACGAGGATAACAAGGGGGCGGGGTTTACGTAAGGAGACAACACAAGCACATGTCCCAAGCAAAAGGCCATGTGCTTGTACACAAAACAAGATTCTATCATGATCCTGCCTCACGACCAGGGAAAATCAAGAACACTAAGGCAGAATCATGACAGTTCTAGCATGGTTTAACATTATTTACCATGTTTCTAGTATGAATTACAACACTGTTAGCATGATTTAGCATGTTTTAACATGACCATGGATGGATGGATAGATCGATCATCAATATTAGTAAGTAAGAATAAAAGATTAGTTAGAAAGAAAGAAGTTAGAAATAAAAAAAATATTAGTTAGAAAGAAAAGTTAGAAAGAATGAAAGATTAGTAAGAAAGAAAATGATTAGTTAGAAAGACAGATTACTTTGAAAGAGAATAGTTAGAAAGAAAGATAGATAGATAAGTTAGAAAGAAAGAAAGAAAGAAAGAAAGAAAGAAAGAATAGTTAGAAAGAAAGATTAGAAAGAAAGAAAGATTAGTAAGAAAGAAAGATTAGTTAGAAAGAAAGAAGTTAGAAATAAACAAAATATTAGTTAGAAAGAAAAGTTAGCAAGAATGAAAGATTAGTAAGAAAGAAAACAATTAGTTAGAAAGAAAGATTACTTGGAAAGAGAATAGTTAGAAAGAAAGATAGATAAGTTAGAAAGAAAGAAAGAATAGTTAGAAAGAAAGATTAGAAAGAAAGATTTGTCAGAAAGAAAGATTAGTTAGAAATAAAGAAAGATTAGTTAGAAAGAAAGATAAGTTAGAAAGAAAGAAAGATTAGTTAGAAAGAAAGAAAGATTAGTAGATGATTAACTAGGCTTTTAGACTGGAACCCGCAAGCACCTGCTCTCTGTACGAGCAATCGGTGGAGCTCCACCAACTCTTCCTGTCGACTATATGGAAATCCGATGGCCTGCTGAATGGCCAGAGAGGAGAAAGAAAGCAAAGAAAAAGTGAGGCTCAAGGGGAGGTGTGAGGCACCGACTTTGGAGACACGGCAATAGATTCCCATTGCCTGTCATCATTCTGACCAACATTCGATCGGTAAGCAACAAACTTGATGAACTGGCGGAACATGACAGAACATGACTGTGAATTCAGACAAAGCAACCTTGTGTGTTTGACGGAATCATGGCTTAAAGACTATCATGATTCTCCAATTCTGGCTGGGTACACCACCACAAGAGCAAACAGAAATGAGCGTAGCTCACGCAAGTTAATTGGAGGGGGGCTGTGTTTGTTTGTCGACAATTGCTGGGCTTACACAGTATTGCGTTCAGGAGCAGGTGTGCACACCGGACTATGAAATATGGACGGAATCCTTCCGACCATTCTACCTCCCGCGAGAGTTCGGTCAAATTACTATTATTCTTGTGTATGTGCCCGGACCGAATGATGCAGCAGCAGGGGAAAAAATAACAGAGAGCTATAATGATGCACTCGCCCGCTCTGCAGATCAGCCTGTCTTTGTCCTCGGGGACTTTAACTCATGTAACTTGACTCATGTCTACACATCTGCCCACTGTTCATCAATATGTTGACTGTCCTACACGGTTAAATCGGACCCTTGACCGCTGCTACGGAGGCATATAAAGCAGTGTGTATGTAATAGACTGGGTTTCTCATGTTGGGGTTCTCATGTGGTGAAATGCTGTGACGTATTGGTTCGTAGGTCACGTGACTCAGTGTAATCAGGAAGCTCAGAAGTGAGATACGGAGCTGTCTAGTGTGCTACAGCCATTGCACACTGCTAAAAAAGGGGAAAAATGGAGCTGGACACCTGCATGTCAGGAAGCCTTCAAGAAGGGTAAATAGATTTTACTGAGCAGCACAGTTCTGGTACATTATGATGTACGTATGGGGTGGGGGCAGTCATTTCGCATATGATGGACAATGGTGACGAGAGACCAGTTGCATTCGCCTCACGCACTCTTACTGAGGCCGAGCAAAAGTATGCGCAGATAGAAAAAGTGGCACTGGCAATCATTTACGGAGTGAGGAAATTTCACAAGTATCTATATGGACGCAAATTTACTCTCATCACTGATCACAAACCTTACTGCTGGCTATTTTGGGGCCAAAGTCAGCGGTGCCGACATTGGCAGCTTTGCGCATGCAGCGCTGGGCGTTGATTCTCATGGCCTACAGTTATGAGCTAGAATAACAAGAAGTCGTCAGACCACCTTAATGCTGATGCAATGTCCAGACCTCCCATGACCGAGTTGGACAACATAGCACAGGAATCCAACATCTTCTACTTCTCACATGTGGAAGATTTGCCAGTAACAGCTCAGGACATAAAAGTAGGCACCAGCAGAGATCCGTTGTTGAGCAGGGTTTGGAGCTTTACCATGAATGGATGGCCTAACTATCTGAATGATGAAAGCCTGAAACCATACTTTGTCAGGAGGCATGAGCTGTCAGCCGATCAAGGTTGTTTTTTATGGGGTCTCAGAGTCATTGTTCCTCACATGCACCAGCCGCAGATTCTCAAAGACCTGAACAATGAACACCCGGGCATATGTAAGATGAAGGCCCTAGCTCGCAGCTATGTATGGTGGCCAGGGTTGGATGGCGAGATTGAGAACATGGTCCAAAACTGTGCTGTGTGTCAAGCCGTGCAGAAGGTACCTGCGGTGGCACCGCTCCATCCCTGGCGGTGGCCTGTCAGAGTGTGGCAGAGAATCCATCTGGACTTTGCGGAGAAGGATAGACAGTACTACCTAGTGATAGTGGATAATCATTCTACATGGCTGGAGGTTTTCCTCATGACCTCCACAACGTCAAGTCGAACCATAGAGGTGTTGACAACCTATTTGCTGCATATGGTCTTCCGGAAGAGGTTGTGTCGGATAATGGACCCCAGTTCGCCTCCACAGAATTCAAGCAGTTCCTTGACAAAAATGGACTAAAACAAACTCTGGTACCACCATATCATCCAGCATCGAATGGAGCGGCTGAGAGGTCGGTGCAAATACTGAAGCGGGCTCTTGTGAAGCAGGTCCTTGACTCAAGTGGACAGCCCAGCATCTCGCTGCAGCACAGGCTGTCAAACTTTCTGCTCATGTACAGGGCTCAGTCACATGTCGCTCTCCAGCTGAGCTGTTTTAAAGAGAGAGCTGCGCACCCGGTTCAGTTTTTTGAGACCAGATCTGTCGCGCACTGTAGAGAATCAGCAGGCAAAGCAAAAGCGGTATCATGACAAAGAGAGACTGAAATTGAGAGAGTTTCAGGAAAACGACCAGGTCCGAGTTAAAAAATTCAGGGGAGGAGATGAGAAATGGAGGACCACTTTTTGAGGGCCGAGACCTTACATCAGAGGCTTCACCAGAGCCTGATCCAGTATCGGCCAGCGGAGTGGAACTGCCTGACTCCGACTCCTCAGAGAAGGGCGTCTGCCTGGGTCCAGCATTGTCAGGCAATGTTACGTCTCCTCTGGGCAGCCCTAGCAGAACTGCTGCTGTACCTCCCGGAGTGCAGCCAAGGAGAAATCCAGAGAGACTCAGGAATGTTCCCAAGAGGCTGGACTTGTAAGGTGTTAAGTTTAGGCATGAAAAAAATATATCAATATGGTTGAAGGACTGTTTCTGGTTCAAGAAGATCTAGTGAGTTAAGGTTGTTTATTTTGTGTTGGTACACAGGGTTAAATCGTAAAGGGGAGGAATGTAATAGACTGGGTTTCTCATGTTGGGGTTCTCATGTGGTGAAATGCTGTGATGTATTGGTTCGTAGGTCACGCGACTCAGTGTAATCAGGAAGCTCAGAAGTGAGATACGGAGCTGTGTGTGTGTGCTTATGCGGCTGTTCTCCAGTAGTTTTCAGTAAAGGTTATAAAGGTCTACACTGAGTTATTGCAACCACTGTTTCCAGTGCATTATTCGAACCCCCAAGATATTACAGTGTAGACCACCCCTAGGGAAATCCGATCACTATATAATTCATCTCTTGCCTAAATATAAAGCTATGCTCAAAAGGACGAAACCAGTCATCAAGCAGATACAGATGTGGTCTGAAACAAACAAAGATCAACTCAGGGTCTGTTTTGACAACACAAATTGGGACACCTTGTCTGAATGCTGTCAGGATGGGAATGAACTTACGGACATTGTGACATCATATATTAAGTTCTGTGAGGACTGTGTGTCTGAAACAAAGACTATTAGAATATTCCCAAATAATAAACCCTGGGTTTCCAAAAAATTAAAAACCTGCCTTAATGAAAGAAAGATTGCCTTTTGTTCAGGCAACATGAAATTAGTGCAGGAAAAAAGGAAACGAATAAGGAGGGATATCATCAAGGCAAAAATTTAATATAAATACATTTTTCAGCGGGAATATAAAACAGGCTTAAGAGGGCTTAAACATCTTAAAGGTGCAGTGTGTGATTTTTAGCGGCATCTAGTGGTGAGGTTTGCAAATTGCAAACAGCCAGTCACTCACGGCTTACCCCTCCCTTTGCAAACACGAAGGAGAAGTTACGGTGGCTGACGTAGGACAAAAGATGTTGTCGTCTGAGACAGCAGAGAGTAGCAAGTCAAGCAGTGCTGTTTCTTTATATTACATTTTATATTAAATTATATTTATTTAATTATACAGTAAAACCACGTTATTGCGAATGTTAATTTTACTTGTTCATCATGTACATGTTAGTGTTTTATTCACTGACTTTACCTACCTTGTTTCCATGCTAGTTAGTACAAGATAAGAGCTATGAAACTATCCAACTACATATTATTTCTAACAGGGTATTAAAAGATTAGCTGGCTAATATGAGCTGTTATGCTGTAGGCTAAATTACTGTTTTACGGTCAATAGTACTAATCAGATGATTGTCTCACGAACAGTAACAAGCTCATTTATCCCCACATAGCAAAGCCATAAAACAGCGAGGGAGAAGAACTAAGTTACATGAAACAATCCAACAACATATTTTACACCACTGACAAGGGAAAAGTCACTTCTCACGGTGTCTATGGCTAGCTTCTAGCTAATGCTAATATTATCAAACAACAGTTTTCATTTGCATTGCTAAAGTTGGAATACCTTACCTGTCCAGCTGAAAACAGGCAACTTCGGCGTGGCTTTGAAAACATGTTTCCCTCATTAGACCCTTCCATCTAGGAAAAGCCACACCGATGTTTACCCGTGATTTTTGCCTGCGTTTCTCCCGTTTTAGTCTGGCTTCATCATGCTTTCGCTTCTTCGAAGCAGATTCATCTTCCGTCGGCTCTTGTGCTAAATAATATAACATAGTTATGGATCTTATATTGCATTTCTGTCAATAGATCCTCAGAAATATTACACAATGACCCTTTAATGGGAAAAAGTTGCAATAAAAGCGATAGTCTTGTAGTTTGCAGTCAAAGTCTTGTAGGTGAGGAACATGTTCCTCTGCAGGTTTGATGTTGTAGATGATAAGAGTGAGTGTGATGACATTTGTAAAAATCTTCCCATAGGTTCACCAATATTTATCACAGAAGATGCTGTTGCCAAAAGCCTCACCAAACTAAAGCCGAATAAGGCCACTGGCCCAGATGGCCCACTTACATAAAGATTGTGCCCTACAATTAAAAGGTGTTTTATCAAGGCTTTTTATCCTCCTTCTAGTTGCAGGTGTACCCACGTACCCATACCTAAGAAGCCTGGTGCAAGTAGGCCTGAAGATTTCCGACCCATAGCCATCACCTCCATATTGTGTAAAATAATGGAGAGTTCTGGTAGATCTCGGTTCAAGTAACCACCGTGTTAGATCCGCTGCAGTTCGCTTAGAGAAGTGACAGAGGGACTCATGATTTCATAACAGCTTGCACTCCCTAAAGGGCATGCTAGAGTTTTATTCGTAGACTTTAATGCAGCATTTAATTCTATGAAGCTACACATTCTCCTGCAAAGACTAGCCAATATTAACATAGATAAGGGCTTGATTCTCTGGATCTGAGACTTTCTCTCCTGTCGCCCTGTGTAAATGGCTTTTTTTTTAGGAGTGCATACTATCAGTACAGGCTGCCCACAAGGCAGCGTTCTTTTCCCTATGCTTTTTTCCCTATTCACAAATGAATTTTCTATAAATAATAGCAAAAAGATAAAATATGCAGATGATATGGCCTTAGTGGGCCTCTTACAAAAAAACTGACCCTGTTGGTGAGGCCTTTTATTTAGCACATGTAAAGGCCCTTGAAGCATGGTGCAAAGATAAAAAGCTAGAAATCAGTGTGGCGAAGACAAGCGAGCAACTTTTTTGCAAAAAACAAGACATAACAACAGAGCCAGTTTTACTTAACACTGTCGATCATAACATACTTCTTGACAGGCTGGAAAACTGGGTCGGGCTTTCTGGGATAGTCCTAAAATGGTTCAGGTCATACTTAGGAGGCAGAGGTTATTATGTGAGTTTTGGAGATCATAAGTCTGATTGGACATCCATGACATGCGGAGTCCCTCAAGGCTCAATTCTTGCGCCACTCCTATTCAACCTGTACATGCTCCCAATGAGCCAAATAATGAGAAAGAACCAAATCTCTTACCACAGCTATGCAGACGACACACAGCTCTACTTAGCCCTGTCGCCTAACGATTACAGCCCCATTAACTCTCTGTTCCAATGAATGGATGAAGTAAACAATTGGATGTGCCAAAACTTTCTTCAGTTACACAAAGACAAAACTGAAGTCATTGCGTTTGGACACAAAGATGAAGTTCTCAAGGTGAACTCATACCTTCAGTCTAGGGGTCAAACAACTAAAAATCAAGTCAGGAATCTTGGTGTGTCTCTAGAGTCAGACCTTAGTTTCAGTAGTCATGTCAAAGCAATAACTAAATCAGCATACTATCACCTGAAAAATATTGCAAGAATTAGATGCTTTGTTTCCAGTCAAGACTTAGAGAAACTTGTGCATGCTTTCATCACCAGTAGGGTGGATTATTGTAATGGACTTCTCACTGGCCTTCCCAAAAACACCATAAGACAGTTGCAGCTCATACAGAACGCTGAGCAGAACCAGAACATATGAACACATCACACCAGTCCTCAGGTCTTTACACTGGCTCCCAGTTACATTTAGGATTGATTTTAAAGTATTATTACTGGTATATAAATCATTCAATGGCCTAGGACCTCAATAGATTGCAGATATGCTCACTGAATATAAACGCAACAGATCACTCAGATCACTCAGATCATTAGGATCACATCGGCTAGAAATACCAACGGTTCACTCTAAGCATGGCGAGTCTGCTTTCAGTTATTATGCCAGCCGCAGCTGGAACCAGCTTCCAGGAGAGATCAGATGTGCTCCTACAGTCACAGTCAAACCCAGACTCACTGTACCACTGTTCGTCCGACTGTTTGCACTGTATTTTATTTCCTTTTTATTCGAAACTGTTTCTTATTTATTTTGATTATTTTAATTCATTCTATGTAAAGCACTTTCAATTACCATTGTGTATGAAATGTGCTATATAAATAAACTTGCCTTGCTTTGTATTATAATACAAATATTAGTTTATGATACAGTTTATTATACTTCATTGATTATAACATTATACTATTTATCAATCTAATTAAAGCTTTATTAAGACAAAAATATGAATATGTAAATATGTATGAATTCTACTTACTGTCTTTAAAGTTTTTTTTTTAAAGTATTGACAGTTCAGTACATTTTCATTGACACTATATATATTGCTGACTTTATGATATCATTGTAAATGCTTAACAGGATGGACATCTGTCACAGACAAAGATAATAATGTTAATAATAATCAATGCTGACACATATGAACTGTGCTTTAAGAATATTCTTAATATGAGTAGTTAGTAGTTCTTAATATTTTTATCACATTTTTGGACTGCATGAATTAAAATACATATTTCACCAAGAATTCCCATGACATCTATTATATATATTTCTATGGACTGGATATTGGACAGCAGATTGAACAGGACTTTTATTTTGGTCTAAATATGTGACGTCATAAAGCTGCGCCGTGCTCCTGCAACCTTTATGATTAGACTGAAGAAAGGTTTGTGATTTTACGCATTTAAAGTGTTTAGATCGATACACATCGATTTGATATTTTTTACCAGAGGTATGTGACCATACATTATTAGACATATCTTTGTAATACGCTTAATGTAACAATATTGCGTTTTTGTGTGAGTAAAACGTATTCAAATGTGAGTAACAGAACAGTTGCACGTCTTATTGCGCGCACTATATCGTGTATTAGTTTATTGTAACGAATTAGGGCTTTGGAAAGTGGTGATGGAGAAATAGAGTCAATTGAATCTAATGCTTTGCCAAATGACTCACTGATTCGAAGCGCTTGAATCACCGCACGCTGACGAATCCTGCCGCTCAAAAGTGTAAAAATACAACGAAAACACACATATTATTAATGACAACTTTTATGAACAAATCGCAAATGTTTTCATGAAGACGTAATCTGTTAAATCTACAAAACATTAAATATGAAGTGTCTGTATAATTTGTTATTTTATTGTTTTGTAGTGCTTGTTTTGAGTGATTTTTGTCTGATCAGTTGATTTAAGTCCATTAACTCTCACTCTGACTGACTCCCTCACCAGTGCGCTGAACTACTGAACTAGAGCTGATTGAGACGCACTCAGAGATTTACTGTGAATTTATTTTTCTCTCTGTTAATTACTTTCATCTTAAGCATGACACATTTGTCCAAACACACAGGAAAACTTCTGGAGAAACATCTGAGATCCACGTCACACTATTATAAAGATGGCGTTTATTAAAGAGGAGAGTGAAGACATAAAGATTGAAGAAGTGTTCAGCGTGAAACATGAAGATATTGAGGAACAAACAGGTTAGTTTCATTCGATTTTATTAAAATGATCTTGGCTACAGAAATGAAGAATGTTTATGAAGAATGTCATATGAGTCTCCTAATTAAAGCGGTTTTATTTGACATGGAGCGGGTCTTCTCATGTGGACAGACATGTTTGTTGAGATCACATGACCAGACAAATGGAAATAAAGTTTTTCCGCATGAACTTTAGAGGACCTGTACATTTGCATTATATGGACTAGATAGATTATTTATATGGATTATAAATCTCTGTTGATCCAAAGAAATGAAATCATATACATCTGAGATGTATGAGTGAGTAAATGATGAGAGAACATTAATTTTGGATGAAATATCCCTTTAACTATCACCACAGACCCATCAAGTACCTTTCACTAAACCAAAGATTGATACCAAAAACAGTAATATTAATGTTAACATTTTATGAAAGGTGGCCCTTATAATAATAATACACTTTAAACAATTAAGTTTGTTGGTGAAAAAATATTGATATTGTCAAATCATGAGTAGTTACAATTATTATTTTGATGACATCCATATTATTTTAAGTCCTAAACAAGTCAGTCGTTTCATTTGACACGAGATCATTTATCAAATGACAACAAGCCCACAATCCAAATGTTTCTAAAAAAAAAATCTCATTCTTCAGGCACACTGTAAAAAAAATTTACTTGTAAATTAACGGTTAAATACTGGCAGCAGGGTTTCCAGCTTTGTACTGTAATCCTGCAGTTTCATTACTGTATTCTAAGTTGCATATTCTTTATTAACTTTAATATTTATATCTGTACTTGTTCAATATCTGTATCTGTAAATATTTAATTTAGAAGATTGTCCCAAGAAAAAAACAGTTTAAGAGGGTATTTCTTTTATAGCACACAATTTATTGACACAGTTTAGAGACAAATAATCTGAATGCTTAAACAAAAGAGCAAATCATTACTGAACCATGTCCAATAGAATAATCTTTTTGTGTTTCCCTAAAAACAGTCTTTGAGAAATAGTAAAGAATGTGAAAACCTTTTGAAGTTTATTTTAGTTTAATAAAAGTCAATAGAAGTCAAAACCTGGATTTGGTACAGGATCAGGCCAAGAATGTGCTTGGATTGCGTAAAGAATGTGAAAACTTTTCAAGCTGATTTTATTTGAATAAAAAAGTCAAAACCTTGCAAGTAATCAGAACAGGAACACAGGCCAAGAACATGCCAGAATCGAGATGGCAGGCTCTTTTATAACCAGCAGCATGGTACAATAATGCTTGTCACAAAAAAAGGGCTTACTGCGCATAACTCTGGGTTATTGTTCTTTCTAAAACCTATTTTAACAAAGGTAAACTTAAGAATGCACAATATCATAGCCTTTATGGGTCATGAGTAGCATTCATAATCAATGGCAATGACACTGGAAATTTGCAAATAAACCCTGGGAATTATGAGCAATGCGACACATGAATCAAGTTAACCCAGGATGCTGTTTATCTGGGGTTTAGAAAAGACCCAGGGTTAAACGGTTATTTCACTCATCCTCATGTCATTACAAACCCGTAACACTTCTGTTTATCTTCAGAAAACAAATGAGGATCTTTTAATAAAATCTGAGAACGCTCCACTGACAGCCTACACAACTTGCACTTTCATGCCCCAGAAAGGTAGTAAAGGCATCATTAAAGTAATCCATGTGACTCCAGGGGTTTAACCTCAATTTTATGAAGCGAAAAAGCCCATTCACACAAAGTATGTTTATCACATATGCATCATGGTGCTAAGTGCTAATTTGTTCCCAACACACAAAAATAACTTGCTTTACTTCATCAAACTAAAGTTAAACCGCTGGAGTAGGGCTGGGCGATATGGCAAAAAAAAGTTATAATTATTTTATATCAGTCGATATCGATAATTATCACGATAAATGTCAAATCTTTATTTCTTTCAAGTTTAAAGGCAGATTTTTGCTCCTAAGTGAAAGTTGTAGAAACCAGAGCGTTAATTGTGGTTTTAAACTACTCTTTTGTGGCGGAGGACGGCCGATGGACGTGAGGGAACGGTGCAAGGCCGGTGGTGCGATTTGCTAATGAGCAACACCTGTGAAGCACACCGGTCTCGCATCTCTCACGGAGGAGTGGAAGCATAAAGGAGGAGCGACGACGTTGATGATCGAGAGAGGAACAGGCCTGGTTTTACATTGTGTTTTGGTTTTTGTATTTTATTTTAGCCAGCAGTCGTCCGCGAGGGGCTGCTGGCAGTTATGTTTATTTTCGGTAGCCAGCAGTCGTCCGCGAGGGGCTGCTGGCGGTATTTTGGTTTGTTTGTTTTATTTTAAATAAAGTATGTTTGAATGTTCGCCGGTTCCCGCCTCCTTCTTCCCTGAACATTGCTAAACTGGTGCCGAAACCCGGGAAGAGGGAGGAACGCGCTGTCAGAGAGTCCTCGCCGCTGTGGGGAATCCAAGCTGCAATATTAATATTACAGGTTTTGACTCGAAACGCATATTTGACAGTGAGTTGACCGTAGTATTAGCTAGAGTTAGGATGCAGATTTACTATGTTAAATTTATGTTCATTAACAAAAACAGTAACATCTGTTATAAAAAATATAAAGATATTCAGACTGTTTTATTAAAATTAAAATTAACCATTGGTCATCCAGTATCATGCGTTTAGATCATAATAACCACAGATAAAACCAGGCATAGCCTATAGCACCTCACTATCATGGCAAAATGTAACTTTATGGTTTCTTTGGTATTTGTATGAAAAACAGTAGCCTAAATACATGATCAAATACTGTAATTATATTCCATTATTCCTTTAAGACATTGTCTACATTAATAATATAATGCAATTCAAAGCTGCCGTTTGGACTTTGAGCCGAGCGGATAAATGGTCCCTGTGGCGCGCGGTTCAAATGAATTTCGTTCCGCTTTTGGCGCATAAACATTATCGAACATTTATCGAACTCTTGATATCGTTTTATCGAGAAAAATTATATTGCGATAATTATCGTTATCGTTTTATTGTCCAGCCCTACGATGGAGTCTCCTGGATTACTATAAATACCTTAAAAGTAGTAGTTGTGTAGGCGGTGTAGAGTAAAAGATTTCATTAAAAAAGATCTTCATTTAAGTTCTGAAGATTAACAAGTTTTGCGTGTTTGCAAAGACACACACCCACCTTAGTAATAGCCTACATTGTAAAGCACATCTGAAATTAAAATGAAATAAGTTTTTAGTAGCGTATTGTAAATGTTCTACAAAAAAAGCTGGTATAAAAACTTTAACAGGAAGCAGGAAAAAAAAATAGGTGTATATGTGCAAATCAACTTACCTAATTGAAATCCCATTCCAAATCAGCAAGATTTTTCAGTAGAGAAGCAATCTTTGAATTAACTGTTGCAGCCTTTTATTCAGCACCTTGCCCGTCTTCTTGGAGACCACCTTGCCTCTGCAGGTCTTTAAAGCCTCTTTCTGGGTTTATTCCAACTCTAGAGACAGTTATATAACAAATTACCATAGTATGCAAGAATCGTGTCAAAATTCTTATGAAGATGATTCTGAAAGGTAAAAAAAAAAAGGAAAGGAAAATCAAAATGTCACACCTCCAGAAACTCCAATGTGCAACAAGCTGCCTCTTGATACTGCAGGTTGAAGACGTATTACACGGCAAACAGTGTTGCAAGTGCAGCATATAACACGGCCCTCTAGGCATAACATGCATCGTACAGCGTTTGTCTGCTCCGCCATACCTAAAATAAAAACAGCAAAAAAAAATTTAAATAAACCAAAAATATAACAATAAAGAAAACATTGGCACAACTCTTTTTCAAGATATGCCTTTGAGAAGACTTAATTCTAAAGAGATGGTTCACCCAAAATTTTGATTCTGTCATAATTTACTGCTGAACACAAAGGAATATATTTGGAAGAATGTTTGTAACCCAAAAGTTGTGGGTCACCATTGAATTCCATAGTAAGAAAAAAATACAACAGTGTGAAGCATTCAGCAGAGCAAAGAAATTTATACAGGTTTGGAACAACACGAGGGTGAGTAAACGATGAAAGAATCTTCATTTTTGAGTGAACATTTCTTTAACAACTTTTTTTTTATTGTATTTCCCCCATTTGTCAATGTTTCTTTTTAACATCCTAATAAGACAC
The DNA here is from genome assembly GCF_051911475.1 of Siphateles boraxobius. Lineage (NCBI taxonomy): Eukaryota > Metazoa > Chordata > Actinopteri > Cypriniformes > Leuciscidae > Siphateles > Siphateles boraxobius. Next base: position 2,897,516 of record NW_027508701.1, read on the forward strand.
TAACCCAGCAAAATGAGACGAAAACTTGCAGGTAGATTAAGTTTCTTCTCAACATCAGATGCAGATGCAGAAACCTGTAGAGGACACACAATACATAAGTCAGAATATATAATATCACTTAAGCCGTGTTACCACGTGCAGGACCTTCCCCCAGGAACCAGGAACTTTGGGGTAGTACTTGGTGTGTTTACACTGCAGGAACTTTCCCCAGGAACCAGGAACTTTGGGGTAGTACTTGGTGTGTTTACACTGCAGGAACTTTCCCCAGGAACTAGGAACTTTGGGGTAGTACTTGGTGTGTTTACACTGCAGGAACTTTCCCCAGGAACTAGGAACTTTGGGGTAGTACTTGGTGTGTTTACACTGCAGGAACTTTCCCCAGGAACTAGGAACTTTGGGGTAGTACTTGGTGTGTTTACACTGCAGGAACTTTCCCCACGAACCAGGAACTTTGGGGTAGTACTTGGTGTGTTTACACTGCAGGAACTTTCCCCAGGAACCAGGGAATTTGGGGCAGTGCTTGGTGTGTTTACACTGCAGGAACTTTCCCCACGAACCAGGGACTTTGGGGTAGTACTTGGTGTGTTTACACTGCAGGAACTTTCCCCAGGAACCAGGGACGTTGGGGTAGTACTTGGTGTGTTTACACTGCAGGGACTTTCCCCAGGAACTAGGAACTTTGGGGTAGTACTTGGTGTGTTTACACTGCAGGAACTTTCCCCAGGAACTAGGAACTTTGGGGTAGTACTTGGTGTGTTTACACTGCAGGAACTTTCCCCAGGAACCAGGGACTTTGGGGTAGTACTTGGTGTGTTTACACTGCAGGAACTTTCCCCAGGAACTAGGAACTTTGGGGTAGTACTTGGTGTGTTTACACTGCAGGAACTTTCCCCAGGAACTAGGAACTTTGGGGTAGTACTTGGTGTGTTTACACTGCAGGAACTTTCCCCAGGAACTAGGAACTTTGGGGTAGTACTTGGTGTGTTTACACTGCAGGAACTTTCCCCAGGAACCAGGGACTTTGGGGTAGTACTTGGTGTGTTTACACTGCAGGAACTTCCCCCAGGAACCAGGGACTTTGGGGTTGTACTTGGTGTGTTTACACTGCAGGAACTTTCCCCAGGAACTAGGAACTTTGGGGTAGTACTTGGTGTGTTTACACTTCAGGAACTTTCCCCAGGAACCAGGGACTTTGGGGTAGTACTTGGTGTGTTTACACTGCAGGAATCAGGGATGGGCAACTCCGGTCCTCGAGGCCCACTGTCCTGCAGAGTTTAGCTCCAACCCTGACAAAAATTATTTTGTGTTTAATTAGGATTGGAGCTAAACTCTGCAGGACAGTGGTCCTCGAGGACCGGAGTTGCTTTATCAAAGTTCTGGAACTTTCAGGGGTGGGACTTGGGTGCTGAACATGCTGATTGGTCGAGTTCATGCCGCATTTTGATTGGTTGACTCCACGCAGCATTTTATTCAACCACCATCTGTTGCGGCAGTGACGTGCGGTGATGTCTTAAAGGGGCTAGGCACTGAGTTATGAAAGCCAGATTACCTGATTTATTGTTTAGGCTAATAATACGTAATAACAGTAAACGTTACGCACAAACGCAGCATAACAAGAAATGTACAAATCAGAATGTATACCGTGTACTCACTCACTCTCTCTCTCTCTCTCTCTCTCTCTCTCTCTCTCTCTCTCTCTCTCTCTCTCTCTCTCTCTCTCTCTCTCTCTCTCTCTCTCTCTCTCTCTCTCTCTCTCTCTCTCTCTCTCTCTCTCTCTCGCACACACACACACACACACACACACACGCAAGCGCGGCACAGGCACACACCGGTAGTTAATGTCCACTCCAGCATCAATACAACCATTCTTAATCCTTAATTTTTGCACAGCGGCCAATTATGTCTGTCAGCAAAAGTAAAATCACACACTGCTCAATTAAATATGAAGGCAAATGGCTTGCATTAATTCAACCACATTTATCAATTCAATATTAAGCCCAAAATAGTTTTTGACTCACCAATCGGTAGATTATTTGTAGCCTACATAAAATCCATCCGCCGCTCTTTCCTCGTAAAGACGTCGATCACAACTTTGTAAAACTCGTCTTTACGGCCTTCAGTTGCTGCACTAGTCTATCTAAGGCTGGCGTAGACCTCCCTGTTGCTATTAACTCAGATTTTGAATTAAAATCGAGCTTGAAAAAATTTCTTAACTCTGTGATCACGGCCGGTGCTGTCATTTTGACTTTGAATTTGATTAGGCATAGGCTAGCTGTGGTGTAATGACGTTAGCTACGCAAATGTGTCCAGTAATATCTCGATTTTAATTGGTCCATGTCTGATATGTAACGTAGATGGGTACGGGCATAGCATATTTACGTCCAAAGGCACAGCAGAGTTGTGCTTTTTGCCGTACATGTTAAAGAATACAGGATCGAAGTGCGCATGCGCAACATGGGTTTTTCGCTTGTCGTCTGCAATGAATGGACCGTAAAAGCACTGCTTATTCTACCATTTTGTTATTTAATTATGCGTAACTGCTACATTTGTCATCGTAACGTCTAGACAATTTGAATAACACCCATATTGCATATATAAATCACAAGAATAAACAGTAAAAATACAAATACAAGTTATTATTTAATAAACATTTTTATTTTTGAATTTTGGCAGGGTAGGCAGTGCCTAGTTTGCCTACCCAGACCGCACGTCACTGTGTTGCGGTGCGTGCAGTAACAGTCGACTGCTATTCGAATCAACAATGGAGTTTAACAAATACGACCGATGGACCGACGACGAGGTTCAGGCTTTATTAAGCTGATGAAATCCAGTGTGAACCGTAAAGTTGCACGCAGTCCTACATCACCAGACTGTTTGCCTATTCTTCTCGGTACTTTTTAGACTGCAGTGGAAACGCGGCTAGCAACAGGTCTTAAAGTTCCTGGGACAGATTGTTCCGGGTAATTTTGGTGGAAACGCAGCTTTAGTAAAAAAGAAAATGAAAATACTCACATCTGCATGCAACACCAGTCCATCTTCATGTTCCTGAACATGTGACATTAGAAGCGTTTGTAGAAATCATTCTTTTATTTGTTCTTGAAGTACTCAATGATAGCATTTCCCTATTCTTTCATGGACATGTCAAAAGCATTCAGAGCATCAATGTCAGTGAGCAACTTGAAGTGGGCTCAGATAGACTGCTGGTGGAAGAGGTATGGCCATTGCCTCCTAATGTCTTCAACTGATGGTGCTGGAATGGAATTGATTTGCTGATGCAAAAGACAGAATGTAGTCTCCATAAGAGTTTTTACTTCCGCTACACCGCCAGTTCCCTCATGGCAGTAAATGTCCTGTAGTCGTTGACGTTTAGACTCGATTGTCTCTGCTGTCTCTTCAGGTGGAAGTCCTCTTTTGCATCCTGAGTTTTGCCTTGATCTATGACGGACAAAGCTGCTCTCACGATTAAAATGTTCAACTCGTGTCTTCTCTTGAATTAGAAGTGATGTATATCCCCCTCCTATTAACAAGCCATTTGTAAATTTGTCTCCAAAAGTCTTAGGGTACTCCCTTTAAATCTTTTGACAGATTGTAAGACACTGGGCACGTGTTGGGCAAAGTTCAAACTTGCTCATCTCGTCAATTAGCACACTAACCATTTGGCTCCTTTCTGCAGGTTTAGGTATTTTTCCTGTAGAGATTGAGAGACTGTTGTATGGATCTCAGGAGGCATGTTGTCCCAAGGGACTTAAAGTTTTAGCCCACATCCTGGAAATGCTGGGCATTTGTGTAGAGGTCAGTCTTAGCCTGGAAGTCTCTGAGTTGGATGCAAGGCAAGACAGGCTGTGTGTTGCGGTTGATGGAGAAGATGAAGGACACACTGATAGTACTTCTAAATTCAGAGTGATCACTGTTTCTGAAAGGATATAAAATATCACAGCACAGAGAAAAAGTAGTAAAGGGATTAAAATAAGTTATTTCTGATTAGCTTTAAAATATGCTGAAAGTACAACAAGAAATGTATACATGACAAATTCCATTAAAAGATTTCAAGGGCTTAAAGTATGGACAATAATTTAGTTGATGTATTTTGTTGGAAAAAAATGTTGTACACTGAAATAGATCTTTTAGGTTTTAGATCTAAAATAGGTTTACAATCACAGTGTTTTCTAGATGCATTGAAAAAGACCTGTCACATTGCTGAAAAGGAAATTAAACACTTCTCCCCCCAGGAGTTTCACACCTGACTTGACACAAGTCAACATGACATGTTAATTCAAATGAGGTAAATGGCATAGATTTGAGTTTAGATTTCCCCTCTTTGTGTCGATAGCAGTGAGTTTAGAAAGCTGAAAAGAGATTAACAGAAAAAGAGTTATTTCAAGCAGGCAATGCACAATTAAACCTAACATTCGTGACATGAATGTGAATGAACGTGTCTCACAAATGCAGGTAAAGTACTGCATGTGTGTGCACAAAGTTTGCAAGTAAACATTTTACACTATGGAAGAGCACAATACAGCTATCAAACACACGTGTGTTTTAACTTTGAGGAAAGAGTTTAAATTTAAACAAAAGTGAATCTCCTGTTATATCAACGACATAATGTACGTAGTTGTAGCAAATTTATAGTTAAAAAGTATGCTGTTAAAATGATTGTGCTCATATACTGTACAAAGCCAACATAATAAAATAATTTGGATTACCCCGAGTTGGTTTAGACAAGAGTTGACATTTAATCAGTGCAGATAACTTCCAATGAGACAGACGTGTGCAATTCACTCGTGCTAAAGAACCTGTTCCACCATCCCCCACCGAGTAAAAAAAACATACTGCCAAAAGGCGTCAAATTCAAAAACCCAATGTTACTTAATAAAATAATACAACGAACGCACTTATTTTAAATTTCCCTCTATATTGGGGTAACTTTTTCACAATGAAAGAACAAAATATTCAACTAGCTGCAAACACACACAAATTTTTAACTGTAGTTAACACAAACAATTTAGTATAGCTAAGTTTGTGTATATTTTACACCTAGTAAAATACTGTATTATAAACACCAGACAGATAATGATTTATGAAACAGATGCTCTTTATCTAACTTGCACAAAATAAATGCAGTAATAGCATAGAAACGCATTGGTGAAATACACTGAAAATGATATGCATTTAAATTAGATACTAAAACACAAACAGTTAGCAATAGTAATGTTACCAAATAAAGTGATGTCGACTACAGACCCGGGTGTTTTTGGTCGGATTGATAAGTCATCCCTCCGGATCTTCTGCCCGTATCGCAGCGGCAACGGGGAATGCATGAAAGCTGACTTTGTTGTAACGTGATAAAGTAACGACACAAAACAATGAAGTGCTGAGGCTGTCACCCTCAGAAAGGAAAGTCACCTCTCTAGAATCCTAAAAATTGCGTGTAGCATGAGTCCAAGACAATCTTCTGTTCGTGAACAGTTGTATTTCATTCATTAATCTGTCTATGCATCCGTGCATTTAATTGCCATTTGCTCGTGTGATAATATATATCTTAGTAGTAATTTAAGTGATAATTGATTCTATAAACAACTATAAGAGATCATTTTTGGCTTTCTCTGGCTCCCTGCACCGGCGTAAAGCGAGACCGGAAGTGACCAACCGCATACTCGCTGATCGTAAATCCAACATGGCGGCCACGTGCAACTAGCCTATTACTGTCCCTCATGTTGTTCAACCCCGTAAGACCTTCGTTCATCTTCGGAACACAACTTAAGATATTTCTGATTAAATATGAGTTCTGGATCACTCCTCCATAGGCCTGTATCTTTCTTTTATTGTATTTATCTATGCTTATAAATTACTTATTTTCAAAGCAGATTAACTCCCCTACAAAATCACCCCAATTATTATAAAATGATTAATTAATTTCAAATAGAGGTATTCAAATCATCTGGTGCAATTGTTTTTATATCGCAATATATATATCGCAGAAAAACAAAATATCGGAATGTAACTTTTTTTTAAGTGTGCCAAGGTCAGACTGGAAATGACTTTAGCAGAGTCACGCGACAAATGTGTAAGGGAGGCAGCCCCTGTGTTAAAAACTGGTAGAAAGTGGTCAGCAAAGAAATCTGTAGTAGAGGCAAAGGCTGACCTTCAAATTGGGGATATCGTGGGACAGGTACTGCATGGAAGAGGGGGTTTTGGGCTCAGTTTAGCTCCTCCTAAATGGCACAAGGCAGGCCCAGCTCAAAGGAGGAAGCTGGTAGTCAACGAGGTGCGAAAGCAGGAGGAGAGGATGAGATGTATAAAGGCCATTTCCCAGGCCAAGCAGGGAGAGTGGATGAGATGGGAGAGTGTGGAACAACGAAAAATGGGCTGGCAAGACCTTTGGTCAATGGAAGAGAGTAGGATCAGTTTCCTTATTAGGTCAACATATGATGTTCTCCCATCACCGCAGAACCTAAACCTCTGGGTAGGAGAGGATCCCTCTTGTCCTTTGTGTTCATCACCTGCCAGAGATGGGGACTCGAGTTTGAGACTCGAACTCGAGTGCGACTTAAGTCGCACACACAGTGACTTCAGACTCGACTTGAGACTCGTCCTCGAAAGACTTTAGACTCGAATCGGACTCGAGCTGCGGGACTCGTGAACAATGGTTATTTTTAGGAAACGTCTGATGAGCTCGCTGTTATTCCCCTCCCTCCGTTACGTATAACCTGCCTACGTAACACATACTACGTATTGGCTCCGCACGGCCACACATGAGAGGACAACAAACAAACATGTCGACTGCACCAGCCGCTGCTGTGCCATTCATCGTAAGCTTTGCAGACATCCCGAGTCTCCCGCATATTGATGGCGGTGTAAAGGTTTGAAATATTGAGAAGTGCAATGGCTTACACTAATAAATATCTAACATTATTCCAAGCAATTAGTTCCATTTGCAGTGTCCATTGTAAGCTCAGCTACACAGTTCAATAAATCCACTTCAGAAACGTTGTTGAAATAAAAGATGAAAATCTCTGGTTTTTATTCCTTGGTTTCCGATTTACAAAAGAAAATGTGAGCTGAATAATACAATTACTTTGATTGCTAATAAAATAAAAGATTCTTAATGGAAATAGCTATAAGTTAACAGTTAGCAGGTAAGAAAACCGTTCGCTTCCACAGCTCTCAATATCTGAGTCACATAATAAGAATCAACGTAATGTAGTCGGAGTATGCCTGTTCTTAAAGAGGCAGTACACTGTTTTTACCAAATCTACAAGCACATGAATTATAGTATGCTTTTAACCTTTTAAGTATTATTTAAAAATTTTAACCGTTACATGAACTTCTAAATGAAATTATTTACCTGTTTAACATTAATTCTTATTCACATTACTATGAATTATACTTTGGCCTCTATAAGCGGCTCCCAGATGCCCGCAAATTAGTTCAAATCTCCCGGAATCTAGAGCGAGCGAGCAAGAGCTTGCACATACTGCGCTCCAAACTGTGTTTTGCGCGCATGGCAGAGAGGGAGAGAGCGAGAGACTTTGCGTGTGTGTGCTAGCGTGTGTGCCCCATGAAACGCATGTAAGACAGCATGTAAGACCCCCGTGGACCGAACAATCAGAAATCAAACTCTATCATAAGGAAGTGTGATCATAAAATTTTTGTGGATAGTAGCCTAGCCTATTGTCACGGTTCCTCTGGTTTTCTGGTCCTGTCCCACACTACATTTCCCAGCATTCCCCTGGATCCTCACCTGCACTCGATTCCCTCATCACCACACCTGATCTCTATCACGTCATAATCTTCTCATCACCAGCCTTTATATTCTGTTTGCTCTCACTCCCTCACTGCTGGGTATTATATGTTACACATTATTCTGTTCCCTTGTGCCTTTTAAAGTTCTTGTGCAGGGCTAGTGTCTGTTGTGTTGCTAGCGAGGTGGATCCTTGTGTTATCAATAAGACATTATGAGGATCGTCCGAGAGAGGACTTCACTCTTCTTCTGTGAGTTATATGATGAGTATCGTCCGAGAGAGGACTTCACTCTTCTTCTGTGAGTTATATGATGAGGATCGTCCGAGAGAGGACTTCACTCTTCTTCTGTGAGTTATATGATGAGGATCGTCCGAGAGAGGACATCACTCTTCTTCTGTGAGTTATATTCAGTGGATCGTTTGAGAGAGGACTTCACTCTTCTTCTGTGAGTTATATGATGAGGATCGTCCGAGAGAGGACTTCACTCTTCTTCTGTGAGTTATATGATGAGGATCGTCCGAGAGAGGACATCACTCTTCTTCTGTGAGTTATATTCAGTGGATCGTTTGAGAGAGGACTTCACTCTTCTTCTGTGAGTTATATGATGAGGATCGTCCGAGAGAGGACTTCACTCTTCTTCTGTGAGTTATATGATGAGGATCGTCCGAGAGAGGACATCACTCTTCTTCTGTGAGTTATATTCAGTGGATCGTTTGAGAGAGGACTTCACTCTTCTTCTGTGAGTTATATGATGAGTATCGTCCGAGAGAGGACTTCACTCTTCTTCTGTGGGTTATATGATGAGGATCGTCCTAGAGAGGACTTCACTCTTCTTCTGTGGGTTATATGATGAGGATCGTCCGAGAGAGGACTTCACTCTTCTTCTGTGAGTTATATGATGAGGATCGTCCGAGAGAGGACATCACTCTTCTTCTGTGAGTTATATTCAGTGGATCGTTTGAGAGAGGACTTCACTCTTCTTCTGTGAGTTATATGATGAGGATCGTCCGAGAGAGGACTTCACTCTTCTTCTGTGAGTTATATGATGAGGATCGTCCGAGAGAGGACATCACTCTTCTTCTGTGAGTTATATTCAGTGGATCGTTTGAGAGAGGACTTCACTCTTCTTCTGTGAGTTATATGATGAGGATCGTCCGAGAGAGGACTTCACTCTTCTTCTGTGAGTTATATGATGAGGATCGTCCGAGAGAGGACATCACTCTTCTTCTGTGAGTTATATTCAGTGGATCGTTTGAGAGAGGACTTCACTCTTCTTCTGTGAGTTATATGATGAGGATCGTCCGAGAGAGGACATCACTCTTCTTCTGTGAGTTATATTCAGTGGATCGTTTGAGACAGGACTTCACTCTACTTCTGTGAGTTATATTCAGTGGATCGTTTGAGAGGACTTCACTCTTCTTCTGTGAATCAATTATCTTCAGTGAGTTATGTTCTGTTGACTGTCCGAGAAAGAGGACCTCTTGTATCTTCTGTGAGTTATCCTTAAGAGACATTTCAAGAATGGACTTCCTGCGTTCTATTATAGTTTAAGGTGATATTTCTGTCTGAAGACTTTTCCTAAGTTCCTGAACTTCTATTAGTCTGTGGAATTGCCTTAAATAAACTCTGTGAATTGTATCCTGGTCTTCAGCCTGGTTATATTGTGACACCTATATCTCACATCATTTGATTGCAATAGTGTTTTGCATTTATCTACACTGTGATGTTTTGCACTAAATAGGACTTTGTAAGTTTTAGTGCTGTGAGGTATAACATTTTCTATATTTGGTCTTATGGCCCCACAGAGCCAGCACAATAGGAACTAAGGCCTTTCATTATAATTCAGCGACAGACAAGGGAGTCCTTTTTCTTCAGAACCTCAATTTTTGGTCTGTCCTGTACTGTATGTTCAAGCTAAAAGGCAAAATACAGATATTAACTTAAAAGTAAAGCATTCTTGGTGTTTTTGTCATGTTGCAATAGCCTGTTTACACTGATTATATACCAAAATCAAAACTGATACTGTATGCTAATAGATAAAGGAGTCATAATAACATATTACATGCTTTGAATTCCTTATAGCTATGCAGTGTTCTAAGCAGCCTGGATGGGTCGCTGTACGTGATGCAACACTTATTATAACCACAAGAGACTTGAGACTTGACTTGGACTCTAGCTCAAAAACTAGAGACTTGACTTGGACTCTAGCTCAAAGACTTGAGACTTGACTTGGACTCTAGCTCAGAGACTTCTGAGCATCTCTGTCACCTGCCACATTAAGGCACATTTTGACAAGATGTAAGGTGGCTCTGAGCCAAGGTCGGTTTACTTGGCGCCATGACCAAGTATTGCGATGTTTGGCTTTAGCATTGGAAGGCAAGCGTCGTATGACCAATAAGTTGCCGCCTGTTCTAGCAAAACATTACACGCAGAAGACAATATTCCTCCGCCCAGGCGAGCAACCACCAAGAAAAGATGCTAACACCAATTCTCGCCCAGGACAACTGGAAGCTGCTAGGGACTGGAAGATGCTGGCTGATCTTGATCAACGGCTTATTTTTCCACCTGAGATTGCCACCACTAACCTACGACCAGATATTGTTTTGTGGTCTGGATCAGCAAGCATTGTTCAACTGATAGAGTTAACAGTGCCATGGGAGGATGCGGTAGATGAGGCATATGAGAGGAAGAAATTGCGGTATGCTCATCTGGCCACTGAAGCAGAACAGCGAGGATGGAGAGTCCAGGTTTATCCAGTGGAAGTGGGTTGTCGAGGTTTTGTGGCACACTCTACAACCCGGTTCCTCAGAGACGTCGGATTCAGTGGCCAAGAGTTGCGTCGCACAGTAAAGAACTTATCTGAAGCAGCAGAAAGGAGCAGCAACTGGCTGTGGTTGAGACGGATAGATTCTAGCTGGCTGAGTACAGGCCGCCATGCTACGGTTTCGTAGAATTCTTGAAAACTTGAAGGGTGTTGGTTTATTTGTATAGGTTGTATAGTATTTACAGTCATTATGTTCCTGTGTATATTGCGTGAATGACGGGATGTTGGGCAGATATTGTGATTTGCGGTAGGTGGTATGCCATACGGAACCGTTGCCACTGAAACTGCATATTAACGCACCAGTGGGGCTCGACAGCCTTAGTCAAACAGGTTGGCGCGTATGGTTGGGTTGCGGAGAGATTGTGAGATTGTGGTTAGGTCTCAGCAGCACTGTTGGTTTATTTGTAGAAGTTGTATAGTATTTACAGTCATTACGTTCCTGTGTATATTGCGTGAATGACGGGTGGTTGGGCAGATATTGTGTTTTGCGGTAGGTGGTATGCCATACGGAACCGTTGCCACTGAAACTGCATATTAACGCACCAGTGGGGCTCGACAGCCTTAGTCAAACGGGTTGGCGCGTATGGTTGGGTTGCGGAGAGATTGTGAGATTGTGGTTAGGTCTCAGCAGCAAGAGGGAAGTAGAGGTCAATAAGCTGGACTGAGTTGAGTGGGGGGCGGAGGGGGGTGACTCTGGGACGCCAGAGTCACTGTCGAGCCCTCTTGAGGTGTCGTGGGCTAGTCGACGAAACACTGAGGACGGAAGGTGCCCACTTGAAGACCCTAGAGATGTTCCCTACTCCGCTCAATCCAGAGGGTTGTTATGGGGGGACCGCACTGTGGTTGCAGCCGTTGTGTGTGCTGACGCGCAAATACACTATTAACACTAGACAGAAGGAGATTCACGTCACCAGATGCAAAGAAGCGTAAATGGATGAAGCATAGGTTACTGTAAAGCTACATCTTAGTTGGTGCTTATCTTGGCGAAAGCCGAGTACAAATCAGCATGAAGTCTTAACATCTACTCTCGTGTAATGGAAATCAACCTAAAATAGTGCAGCCTTACTTCAGATGTGCACTGTACGCCATGATGGTTTTGAATTGCTTGAAATATGATTGGAATCACTTTGAAAAGAAAAGTACACTAAAGTGCAACATGTGCAGCACAAATCTGTCATATAGGCTTCATAACATTATAAAGAGAACACGACTTTAAAAGGATATTGTGAATTCTTTGTTTGAAGAATTGAATGTTTAGCATTAATTATCACGTTGCAGGCTCCTGATTCTAGCCCAGAGCCTGGTCAATATATATCAGGTTGAGCATATTGTTCCAGATGAATATGTAGCTCCCTAAAACTGGTTGGAAGATCAATGCACTCTCACAAGGCCTCCCTGTTAGATCAGCCCTAGAGCTGGAGGCGCTCCCCTTATTAGGGTCCCCTTTTTAGAGGGCCCAGCCTCCACAATGCTTTAATGTACTGTGTAGATCCAGAATTGAGTAGAGTTACTGCCCTCATTTGCAGGGGTATAGAAAGCGCTATGCTGAGTTCTGCTCTCCAGGATGCCTGTCTTGATGATCTGGTCTGCGAGTGACTACTGCCACAATATTGCAGTTCTCCCTATAATGTGCCTCCACTGGTGAGGCAGATAATGTGAGAGACTCTGTTTAGGAAACAGACAGGTTGTGGGCAAGATAGCTCAGTAAATTAGACCAGGTCAGCCTCTCTGGTGGTATGTGGGGTTGACTTTGTCCCCCTCAGAAAATGTCTGGACGGGACTCCTTTCGGACCCCCTGGCCATATACCCTTAAAGGAACAATTTCCATGGAAGCTATTGGTTCCAAGCCTTTGATCGGCCGTGGTTGGCCTTCATTGTTTCGGAGGCCTCTTTGAGGCTTATAGCTTGGGCAATGGCCGTAGAGAATACTGTCATTGACAGTTTTCAGGGAACATAGGTTACAGTCGTTACCTGAGACATTTTTGATTCAGAAATGATTCACCAGCAGCCATATCGACAAAATTGACATTTTGGCATAAATGTGTGTGTTATTGTTCGTTCAAGCGCGAAACATAACTGACCTGCAAAAAATTATAGCGCGCTGTCTGTGCGCTCGATACTGGTACGAGTCTTTCTGTGCGTCGTGAGTGTGTGTGTAAGGACATTCACAGACAGCGGGATAGCTACTCATTATAACTTTCACTGTGTATTTATAGTGTGTGCAAGCGACGTTCCTGGACGTGGCTGTGCGTATTGACACAGGCAGGCTCTCTGTGTCCTGCTTCTCCGTGGTGATGACGGCGTGCGGTTAAAAAATCATAAACTAATTTGAAAGGGGGGGACATGAACGGGATTTTGAAAAGTGGGTCCACATAGGAAATTATGCCCGTGCACAGTAGCGATAACGCTAAGCGCACCGGAATAAAATATAATATTCAGAAGTAAACAGTGTAGCTGACTTACAGATTCAGTTAACATCCACAAATGAATAACCGCGATGATTCAGGGACCAGGCTACACAGTGAACTCTGAGAAAACGCTTCTTAAGCCCCGTTGCTTTCTTCGACCCTCTCTGTGTCTGGTCCTGCGCTGCTCTCTCAGTGTCCAGTGTGTGAGAGGAGTGGCCAGCTGCTAGAGCGTCAAAAGCCAATGTGTCCTGCTTTTACCGAGATATTTAACGATATCTTTTGCATTTCTAATCCAAACAACGTCAAACTTGGCACTGCACTTAATCGTGCCCGTAGCAAGACACCTGTCAAGTTTGAAATCTATCGGACTAATGGTACAAAAGATATGCGAATAAAAGACACACAGACAGACGTTCCTGTAATTATAGATAGATATCTTTTTTCACACATTAAATGTTGGACTCGTCAGAGTCGGGCTTTAATAACAGCACAAACTGTGTGCATTTTCCTGAGATTCTTTGCGAGTGGCACTTTCTTTTACACTATTGGAGATGTGGAGAATGTGGAGAACATTTGCAAAGTTTACCTGGTGTTCAAGCAGTTTTTAGGGGTTTTGTGGTATTTCCAAGCCACATAAGACTCAAGGTTGTAAAAAGCAGAATTTTTTTTTTGCCAACGCAGGTAGGCTACATTATAATTTTTAATGAAGATCCCATCATGACCATGCCAATAAGTATGACTTTAACTATATGTCCCTCAGGCTTCCCTAATGTGATTGGTGCCATAGACTGCACACACATCCCCATCAAGGCCTCAATTAAGGGGATTTTGTGAACCAAAAGTTCGAATGTTCTTTTCCGGGGAGGGAAATGTCTTTCTTACTGTACAGTACTACTAAGAGCCTGTAGTCAAAATCTAAATCGTAAAATGAATTTTGTTGCAAGCAGAGAATCAGAACCAAATACCTATTGTGCACAAGTTTTATTAACTAAATCACTAACTATAACTAAACTAAACACACATGTATAGATGCTTAGGTAAAATGGTGAGTGACATAATGAAACTGAAAGCAGGAAATGGAACTATGGAAAAGGTCCATTTAACTATGAAAAGAACCATCAGCTTATAATTTTCAGAGCACCTCATTAAATGTGTACTTGCATGGCCTTTGCATTGAAACATTTCGTTTAGTTTCTGCAGAAGGATTTTGATGGTCCCATGAGTCTGTTGATTTCTTTGGCGTTGACTGAAGTATTGGTGATGAACTTGCATGGTTTGTTTGACTCTGTTCCCATGGCTGGAGTGCCGATTGTGGACTGCCGGCCCTGGGCCGGAGAGGACACGCAGGGCAAACAGGAGAAAGGAGGAATTCAGGAAGATTTGATGTTTGGAGTTGCGTTGGACTTCTTCTGCCATTGTTCCACACTCCTGATGTTGTCCTTTGAATCTGTTCTGGTTGAGACAATCCCCTCTCTCCTGAATGAGCACATGGTTGGTTGTGGGTCAAGGCCTGCTGCCCTGGGGACTAGTGTGGCCACACAGTACAGCTATGCTAACGTACCGTGAAGGCTAAGAGAGTCAAGAGCTTGTGTAGAGGACATTTAAAGTCTGAGAAAGGTCCCACCTCTCAGGGTTGGCTCAACCAATAAGAAGGTCATGATTAAGAGTCATAAATCCTCCCAACAGAGGAATTTCCCGCTTGGAAATTCCTCTGTTGGGAGGATTTATGACTCTGTCTCAGGTGTGGTTAGACATAGGCCTTGTTGTTTGTGTCCATTTATACTTGGATAGATATAGATTGGATAGATATATCAAACACACACTGTGTATAATAAATGAATGCAGGAAAGTCTGTTTTAAGGGCTGTGGGTCTTTCCTATGGCCTTTTCTTTTTCCACGTGATCACATTTTTAACAGCAATAAAACCAACTTATCTGATCGTAGTCATGGTAACCAAGACCCTTCTTGTTGGGGGGATGGGACCATAGATCCCAGAGTGAGTTTTAAAGATTATTTGTTAAATTTAACAAATAATTGTATGATTTGTCTTAGTCATTACATCATTTAAAATTGTCTGCTACTTTTTGCTAGCCCTCTCTCCTGGCTTTTGCACACTTTGAGGTTTTCCCTGACATTTTAGTTAAAGGGGTGGTAAAACACTTTTTTCAAAGGCTTGATTGTGTTTGTGGGGTGCACTGTAACGTGTTCATGCTTCGTTTTTTAACAATTGCATTATTTTTCATAGATTTTACCTTTATTCTACACTGCTCTGTCCCTCCTTGTAAAAACAGTCTGATGGTTTCTGGGTTCTATGAAGCCAGTCCCTCAAAAATACGCAATGGGCTCAGATTGGTTAGCTGGCCCAGTGTGTTGTGATTCGCTAACCGCTAACACGCTAACCTAGTGCACGTTTTTCGGAAACGTCACGCCCCTTACCTTTACCGGTAGTTTGTGCTTTGGTGTATTATAAACAATGGCGTCAATAAAACCAATCGGACCCAGAGAATGTTAGTGAAGATGATCGACCAGAACCTGTTCAAAAACGGCTGTTAGACGACGTTTCAGAAAGGTTTGTTTTTTGTTGTTGTCTCAATACTTTTTAGATACACTGTTATTTAATTGTACTAATTATTATAGTATTACAAAAAATAAGCTTCATAAACAAGAATTTCATTTAATCGTTCTAACAAATTATACTACAGTCGTTACTGACTGTAGTATAATTATACTAACATCGTTACTGACTGTTTGGCACCGTTACTTTTGTATTTTTAGAACGATTGTAGCCAAATATGTAAATGTAAATATTGGGTTTAGTGATGTCAGCAACCCTGGAGGAATGTCGTGTAGTCCCTACCGGCCGTTTGCTGTAGTCCTTAGAAATCGATTTCTTTAAAAGCAAATATCTCCCTTTGCTTTGAACTTTGAGTTTTGTAACTTTGCAGATGTTGTTTATGCTCAAACAATAACATTACACACTAGCTAAAGTTATAAAAGTGAAATTGTGTTTTACCACCCCTTTAAACTTTAAAATTCCGCATTAACTTCGACTATTAGCTCTTGCTCTGCTCTGCTCTGCTCTGAGAAAAACTGTGCCGTGTCTGACAAGCTACCATTTGATCTCAGATGTATTTAGTGATGTATGAAGAATGGACCCCTGGCTTCTTGCAGCTTTGTTACCGCTCGGTCGGACAGAACAAGAAGTCTTCCAAACACCTCACCTGCTGAGTTTCATCTTGTTATGCACAACTGAATGAGCTGGAGTTTCGGGAATTGCATTTGTTCTCGTTTTGCCTCCAGTGCCTTGCATGTAGGGGTGCATTGGTGAAAAGTGCCTGAAAAGCTGCCCAGTTGTAATCATAACCCGATGCACAAACGCATTAAAAATATCATTAACCACCAGCTGCAGTATATGTGCAAAACTGGCTAATGAGTCCCATTGCACCCATCCGGGAGAGTTTGCTGCCACAATGTTTGTGAATTATCGTAAGCGCATGCAGACACTTTCCCAGTAAGTCATCAATTAGTTTAGCTGTGAGGTTGTCAGCTATGTGTTGCCATTTAAACTGGTGTTAACTTGTATTTGTCTTTTTTCACTTTAGACCTGATGCCACTGAAAGAGGAGAGTCAAGAATTGAATAATATGCAAGATCGACATCATGATTTCAAGACTGAAGAGAAATCAATCATGAAACTTCACACTGGAGAAAAGCCTTATACTTGCTCTCATTGTGGACAGAGTTTCAATGAAAAACACAACCTTAATGTCCACATGAGAATTCATACTGGAGAAAAGCCTTTCACCTGCCAACAGTGTGGACAGAGTTTCAATCAAAAACAAAATCTTAATGTCCACATGAGAGTTCACACTGGAGAAAAGCCTTATTCTTGCTCTCATTGTGGACAGAGTTTTGCACATAAAAGCACCCTTAATTCCCACATGAGAATTCACACTGGAGAAAAGCCTTATACATGCTCTCATTGTGAACAGAGTTTTGCAAATAAAATCACACTTAAAGTCCACATGAGAATTCACACTGGAGGAAAGCCTTATACTTGCTCTCATTGTGGACAGAGTTTCAATAAAAAACAAAACCTTAATGTCCACATGAGAATTCACACTGGAGAGAGTCCTTTCACCTGCCAACAGTGTGGACAGAGTTTCAATCAAAAACCAAACCTTAATGTCCACATGAGAGTTCACACTGGAGAGAGTCCTTTCACCTGTCAACCGTGTGGAAGGAGTTTTGCTCTAAAACAAACCCTTAAAGACCACATGAGAATTCACACTGGAGAAAAGCCTTATACTTGCTCTCATTGTGGACAATGTTTTGCTCATAAAGGCACCCTTAATTACCACACGAGAATTCACACTGGAGAAAAGCCTTTTACTTGCTCTCATTGTGGACAAAGTTTTGCACATAAAGGCACCCTTAATTCCCACATGAGAATTCACACTGGAGAAAAGCCTTATACTTGCTCTCATTGTGAACAGAGTTTTGCATATAAAATCACACTTAAAGTCCACATGAGAATTCACACTGGAGAAAAGCCTTATACTTGCTCACATTGTGGACAGAGTTTTGCAAACAGTAGCACCCTTAATTCCCACATAAGAATTCACACTGGAGAGAAACCGTTTATTGGAATAAAAAAAACGTTCACATGTGATCAGTGTGGAAAAAGTTTCACACGTAAAGGAACCCTTAATTGCCACATGAGGATTCACTCAGGAGAAAAGAGTTTTATATGTCACTGTGGAAAGAGTTTCAGTCGTAAAAGTTGCCTCAACACTCACATGAGACTTCACACTGGAGAGAAACGTTTCATCTGTAAACTGTGTGGCAAGAGTTTTTCAAAAAAAGGAAATCTTAAGGCTCACACAAGTGCTTGCACAGGAGAGAAGCGGTTCACGTGTTGAAAATGCTGTCTTGCTGTGAAATGGCACAATGTAACTGAATGTTTATACAGAAAATTACAAAAACTGAATGAAATAAGCACATTACACAGCATTATTTGCTTAATTTTCAGTGAGAGAATCCATTGGTAATGTCTTCAATCTGGACTTGAACATGGCTACTGTTGGGGCTCATCTTGTGACTTCTGTAAGTTTGTTAGAGCTGCAGCTGCCTCACCACTAATCCTGCCTCACCGCTAATTGCGTGACGGGGACAACTTCCAGATAGTATTTACCCATTGCAAAATGCGACCGGAGAGCAGAGAGGTGAGATAAATGCCATGTTTGCTCGAATCTTGTCACAGGGATGCAGAAGCTTGTTCTTCATGTGATTCAACTTTATCCCACTTCATAACACTGTATCCCATCGTGGGACCAAGAACACTATTGTCAAGATTACACTCTCCTGACACTCCCAGCTATACGTCACTCACACTAACCAGAGTTCTCAAGCTCACCAATTCCCCTTTATCCCTTCATCACGGACACTATATCACCCCAGCACAGACACACAGTCTGGTCTCTCAATTGTATCACCCTGTAAAACTGTACGAGTAAGACAAAAGAAAGACTCTTCATGACCAATTTGAAACTTCCAGGGTATTTAACTAGATGTTCATGTTCATTAAGATCCTAGGAGTTGCCTGGCGACAGATCCAAAATGTCAATTTAATGAACACCAAGCCACTTCATTATGATGTGATTTGATGTGACTTGACATGAAGGCCAAGTATGGTAGTCCATGCTCGGAATTTGTTCTCTGCCTTTCTAATGCAAGCAAGTCCAGACACATTAGGAGTAAGGAGTAGGGAGTAATGAACACACACACACACACCCGGCGCACTGAGCCATTTGCTGTCCATGAGTGCCCCAATTATCTCTCTTGCCTTGTGACATGGTGGTCCATCATGCTGGAAAATGCAAGGATGATCATCAAAATGCTCCTGGGCAGAATCGAACCTTCGAAGGGAGTTTTATTTACAGGCAATCTGATCAATAATGATCCGCCGAATCCGCCAATTTTGTTCAACAAAGCAGGAGAGTTAGTAGATTAACGTTGGAGAATTTGAACTTAAACAACGGAGTGTACTGACATCTTTCCGCGGTTAAAATAACATTCCTTCTGATGTTCATTCATGTTTATTTGATGCTATAAATTAACTAGAAGTAAGAGATGATTGGTTCACCAAATTTTAATTTGGTTGACTTAAAATTCTTTGTTTCATATCAAAAGTAACCTGTCCTGTCTGTCAGCGTGTTGTCAGTGTCCTCTCTGCTCCACGATGTATTTTTCACTGCGCGACAACATGATGTGGCGTGAGAGCGGCATGGCTTGTCGGACATAGCAACTGTAACTAAAGATGGTGGGTCTTTGCGAACGGTCAATTGTGAGAAAACCCTTGATTGAAAAACAACCCTACACATAGATGGCCTCAGGATGCTTCACTGTTGGCACGACACAGGATTCGTGGTAGCATTCAACTTTTCTTCTCCAGACAATTGATTTTCCAAATGTCCCATACAGTTGGAAGGGGGCTTCATCAGAGAAAATAATCAGTTCCCCCTCTTCATTTGTAACTATGGTTTCTAATTAACAAGTCACCACCTGTTCATCATTTGAGTTCAATCACCCTGTGTATTTAAGTTCCTCCTTTTGATTCAGTTGTGGTCTGGTATTGTTTGTGTAGAGTAGACATTCTTTTACGTCACATGCTTGCCTTTGGATTACCTGAGTTTGTTTTATTAAAGAACTCGTTTGTAGAACGCTGTTTGACCCTTTTTAATCATCTTCACCTGAACTAACCGTGACAATATACTTGATATAATATGAAAAATAAACCTCTGCAACGGCATAGAAAATGAATAAAAAAAATTCACACAAAACCGTTGTGTTTTTTGAAGACATAAAACATTAATTTTAATTTATTTTAATCATATGGAATTAAACAAACTTTTTATCAAACAACAAAAACACAATGAGCTTTACTGTAAAAAATTAAATCATGGAAGATTTTATTTGACAGTGCCTTAAAATAAATGTTTGGATGATAATTTCACGAGTTCACACTTACATACAATTAGAGTGTATAAGGTTTAATGCGTATTTGGCGTGCTGTCCGGGGGGAGGGCTCCGAGCTCGGAGTTTGGCCCGAACCCAGAGTACTCCCCCCGTTGTAAGTGTATTTAGGACTAGAAGTAAGGAGATGGGTGGTGGAGGGATGCTGTTAAACTGTCAATGAATGGAGGTAAGTTTGCTGTGTATATATACACCTGACTTGATTGAGTTGATTAGCAGAGTGTGCTCCACTCGTGTCTAATTAGGTTTGATTATCTGAGTGTGCTCCACATGTTTAATTAGGTTTAATTATCTGAATGTACTCCTCCCGAAGTTTGTTAATAAAACATTAGTGTTAGTATTAGTATTAATATTTCATTTGAATGTATCTAAATTCTACTTTACGACAGTAATGTAACAGCCGCCCCACCACCAAAACAGTGGTAGGGGAAGCACTGATAAAACAGTCCACAGTGTCAAAACTACCTGGGTACTAAATTAAAAACATTTTTAGAGTACAGGGGCCTGTTTCAGAAAGGAGGTTAAGTGAAAACTCTGAGTATGTTAACCCTGAAATGAGGGAAACTCTGGGTTTTCTGTTTCAGAATGGGAGGTAAGTCAAACCTGAGAAAGCAGGGTAAGTCAAGCCCGTTTCTGAAAGAGAGGTAACTTATACTCAGAGTCAGTTACCATGGTAACTTACTCTGTGAACCTAAACTGGTCGGGAGCAGGTTTACTTCCGTAAACCCAGAGTTTATTTCGGTCTCCTCCCCTTTTTTAAAGAGGAAGCAGTGTTTAAACACCTCATTCATTCTTTCGGAATTTATTTATTCATTGCTGTTTTTCCCCCTTTTTAAGATGAAGTCTATATAACTTCTTAACTAGCAACTGAAAATACAGTAGATTAGAGTTACATCATGTAGTTCTAAACAAATTCTACAGAATTAAACTGTGGCATTCACTGAAAATCACTGAACTGTGTTCATCTGTGCACCAGAAGTTGATGGACCTTCCTCCTGCTGTTCTTCCACACTCTGGGGACGGGGGAGAGATAAGAATATCCGTTTATACTTCGATATAAACTTAGATTTTATAGGCTACTCCACATAAATAATGTGAAGAAATGTGAATGTGTAGATTGTTTGATGTGTAAACACATAATATTATTTCCTCTGTAGGCCTTTCTGTGGCAGCAGAAACTGTTTCTTCATCCCCATCGTCCTGTGAAGATGAGCATTTGGTTGAGCACATTTTGTAATTCTATTTGTCATAATTTCTGGAGTATTGAGTAGGTTACTTACAACTGTCTGGGGTTCTGTTGGGACAGGAGGCTCCAAAAGACAGATATTACCATCAGAATCTGTTGGGAGCAACAAAAAACCCAGCCCAAAGTAAAATATATGGAAATATCAAAAACAGCCTATATAAAAAATAACACATATGTAGACCTCTTACATTTTATGAAGGCACTTGAATCTTCGGGAGTGACTGGCTCTGATGAAGTCCCTCCAGGAATGCCCTCAGCCATTGGCCTTCCAGCATTCAGGCTCAGGGCCATGTCCATCTCCTCTGCATCTCCATCTCCATCTCCTCTGCATCTCCATCTCCTCTGTATCTCCATCTCCTCTGCATCTCCATCACCATCTCCTCTGCATCTCCATCTCCTCTGTATCTCCATCTCCTCTGCATCTCCATCTCCTCTCCATCTCCTCTGCATCTCCATCTCCTTCTCCTCTGCATCTCCATCACCATCTCCTCTGCATCTTCATCTCCTCTGTATTTCCATCTCCATCTCCTCTGCATCTCCATCTCCATCTCCTCTGCATCTCCATCACCATCTCCTCTGCATCTCCATCTCCTCTGCATCTCCATCTCCATCTCCTCTGCATCTCCATCACCATCTCCTCTGCATCTCCATCACCATCTCCTCTGCATCTCCATCTCCTCTGCATCTCCATCACCATCTCCACTGCATCTTCATCTCCTCTGTATCTCCATCTCCTCTGCATCTCCATCACCATCTCCTCTGCATCTCCATCTCCTCTGCATCTTCATCTGCATCTTCATCTCCATCTCCTCTGCATCTTCATCTTCATCTTCATCTCCTCTGTATCTCCATCTCCTCTGCATCTTCATCTCCATCTCCTCTGCATCTTCATCTCCATCTCCTCTGTATCTCCATCTCCTCTTCATCTCCATCTCCTCTGCATCTCCATCTCCTCTGCATCTTCATCTCCATCTCCTCTGTATCTCCATCTCCATCTCCTCTGCATCTCCTTCTCCTCTGCATCTCCATCTCCTCTGCATCTTCATCTCAATCTCCTCTGCATATCCATCTCCTCTGCATCTTCATCTCCATCTCCTCTGCATCTTCATCTCCATCTCCTCTGTATCTCCATCTCCTCTGCATCTTCATCTCCATCTCCTCTGTATCTCCATCTCCTCTACATCTTCATCTCCATCTCCTCTGCATCTTCATCTCCTCTGTATCTCCATCTCCTCTGCATCTTCATCTCCATCTCCTCTGCATCTTCATCTCCATCTCCTCTGCATCTTCATCTCCATCTCCTCTGTATCTCCATCTCCTCTGCATCTTCATCTCCATCCCCTCTGTATCTCAATCTCCTCTGTATCTCCATCTCCTCTGCATCTTCATCTCCATCTCCTCTGCATCTTCATCTTTATCTCCATCTCCTCTGCATCTTCATCTCCATCTCCTCTGTATCTCCATCTCCTCTGCATCTTCATCTCCAGCTCCTCTGTATCTCCATCTCCTCTGCATCTGAATCTCCAACTCCTCTGCATCTTCATCTCCATCTCCTCTGCATCTGCATCTCCATCTCCTCTGCATCTTCATCTCCATCTCCTCTGCATCTCCATCTCCTCTGCATCTCCATCTCCTCTGCATCTCCATCTCCATCTCCTCTGTATCTCCATCTCCTCTGCATCTTCATCTCCATCTCCTCTGCATCTTCATCTCCATCTCCTCTGTATCTCCATCTCCTCTGCATCTTCATCTCCATCTCCTCTGTATCTCCATCTCCTCTACATCTTCATCTCCATCTCCTCTGCATCTTCATCTCCTCTGTATCTCCATCTCCTCTGCATCTTCATCTCCATCTCCTCTGCATCTTCATCTCCATCTCCTCTGCATCTTCATCTCCATCTCCTCTGCATCTTCATCTCCTCTGTATCTCCATCTCCTCTGCATCTTCATCTCCATCTCCTCTGCATCTTCATCTCCATCTCCTCTGTATCTCCATCTCCTTTGCATCTTCATCTCCATCTCCTCTGCATCTTCATCTCCATCTCCTCTGCATCTTCATCTCCATCTCCTCTGTATCTCCATCTCCTCTGCATCTTCATCTCCATCTCCTCTGCATCTCCATCTCCTCTGCATCTTCATCTCCATCTCCTCTGTATCTCCATTTCCTCTGCTTCTTCATCTCCTCTGTATCTCCATCTCCTCTGCATCTTCATCTCCATCTCCTCTGCATCTTCATCTCTATCTCCTCTGCATCTTCATCTCCATCTCCTCTGCATCATTATCTCCATCTCCTCTGCATCTGAATCCCCATCTCCTCTGCATCTCCATCTCCTCTGCATCTTCATCTCCACCTTCTCTGTATCTCCATCTCCTCTGCATCTTCATCTCCATCTCCTCTGCATCTCCATCTCCTCTGCGTCTTCATCTCCATCTACTCTGTATCTCCATCTCCATCTCCTCTGCATCTTCATCTCCTCTGCATCTTCATCTCCATCTCCTCTGCATCTTCATCCTCATCTCCTCTGCATCTTCATCTCCATCTCCTCTGCATCTCCATCTCCATCTCCTCTGTATCTCCATTTCCTCTGCTTCTTCATCTCCATCTCATCTGTATCTCCATCTCCTCTGCATCTTCATCTCCATCTCCTCTGTACCTCCATCTTCTCTGCATCTTCATCTCCATCTCCTCTGCATCTTCATCTCCATCTCCTCTGCATCTTTATCTCCATCTCCTCTGGATCTTCATCTCCATCTCCTCTGTATCTCCATCTCCTCTTCATCTCCATCTCCTCTGCATCTCCATCTCCTCTGCATCTTCATCTCCATCTCCTCTGTATCTCCATCTCCTCTGCATCTTCATCTCCATCTCCTCTGTATATCCATCTCCTCTGCATCTTCATCTCCATCTCCTCTGTTTCTCCATCTCCATCTCCTCTGCATCTTCATCTCCATCTCCTCTGCATCTTCATCTCCATCTCCTCTGCATCTTTATCTCCATCTCCTCTGCATCTGAATCTCCAACTCCTCTGCATCTTCATCTCCATCTCCTCTGCATCTGCATCTCCATCTCCTCTGCATCTTCATCTCCATCTCCTCTGCATCTCCATCTCCTCTGCATCTCCATCTCCTCTGCATCTTCATCTCCATCTCCTCTGTATCTCCATCTCCTCTGCATCTTCATCTCCATCTCCTCTGTATCTCCATCTCCTCTGCATCTTCATCTCCATCTCCTCTGCATCTTCATCTCCATCTCGTCTGCATCTCCATCTCCTCTGCATCTTCATCTCCAACTCCTCTGCATCTCCAACTCCTCTGCATCTCCAACTCCTCTTCATCTCCATCTCCTCTGCATCTTCATCTCCATCTCCTCTGCATCTCCATCTCCATCTCCTCTGCATCTTCATCTCTATCTCATCTGCATCTCCATCTCCTCTGCATCTCCATCTCCTCTGCATCTCCATCTCCTCTGCCTCTTCATCTCCATCTCCTCTGTATCTCCATATCCTCTGCATCTTCATCTCCATCTCCTCTGTATCTCCATCTCCTCTGCATCTCCATCTCCATATCCTCTGCATCTCCATCTCCATCTCCTCTGTATCTCCATCTCCTCTGCATCTCCATCTCCATCTCCTCTGTATCTCCATCTCCATCTCCTCTGTATCTCCATCTCCTCTGTATCTCCATATCCTCTGCATCTTCATCTCCATCTCCTCTGTATCTCCATCTCCATCTCCTATGCATCTCCATCTCCATATCCTCTGCATCTCCATCACCATCTCCTCTGTATCTCCATCTCCTCTGCATCTCCATCTCCATCAGTTGCATGAATTATTCTTGAATTGACCAAAGTGTGTAGAGAGAGGTTACATTAAAAATATACCCTTTAAAAATGTTATGTTAAATCCACTATTGTTTTATACAGAATTGTTCTATAGTCTATGCAGTATTTAATGCAATGACATAATATTTTACTTTATATTACAGAAGAATTAAGAGTAATCCCTTTAATTAAATTACAGTTTTTAGATTACTTGCTAATTACACCCAACACTGTATAACAGTAATTAAAATGTAAACTTACGCATTGACTCGAGCAACTATTTCCCAAACTAACTCTCTCGATCGCCGCTGCTGCCCTGTTGCTTATAAAAAAATGTTTGCATACTGCTGGTGAGAAATATGCAGACCTCTTTTTGTCTGGCACTGTTACCATGGTGACTCATAATATCTGCGCTCCATTGATAATAACTTTTTATAGTTGTGGTGAACGCGCTTAACTCAGAGTCAGTCAACTTAGAGTTGATTGAACTTACTCATTTCAGCTGTTCTGAAACCGAAAACTCAGAGTTTCCCATCTCAGGGTAAGTGGTTGAACCTCCTTATTGAAACAGGCCCCAGCAGTGCAGATCATAGACAAGTTTTGGTTCTGTATCACTCTGTTCTTTTTGTTTTCTTTTTCTGTTTAGAAGATAACAGGCTTGTCTTCTGAAGAGGGTTGTCTGGTCTAACTCATCATTCTTAGGGCGCTTTCACACTTGGTTCGATTGCCTTTTCAGAACCCGAGTTCGATTGCTCCCTCCTCCCCCTGCCCCTGATGGACTGTGTTCACATTATATTATTTGTATCTGAACCGTGGTACGCAGAAATCATCCCTCTGCTTGTAGTGTGTCAATCCCGCTTTTCGTCAAGGGAAGTGTGTAGACACACACACGCATCAATAGCGGTTCACTTCCGCGATTTGGTACTATTGCGTTCATATCAGCAGGGAACCGTACTTGAGTTCACATGAACCATACCCCAGACCCCCCATTTTAAGCGGACTCGAGTACGATTTGCAGGTGCGCACCCGAGTTTAGAAGACAGCGTTCACATCATTCAAACGAACCGAACTCTGACATCATTCGTACCCGGGTGTGCACCAAAAGTGCTAGTGTGAAAGCGCCCTTAGAGAGGCTGGTGCACGTAAATGGACTGCATTTATGTAGCGCTTTCACAGACCCAATGGCCACCAAAGCGCTTTACATATTTGCCTCACATTCACCCATTCACTCACTCATTCATACACTGACTGCGGTGTCAGCCATGCAAGGCTGCCATCCAGCTCGTCGGGAGCAGCAGGGGTTAGGTGTCTTGCTCATGGACACCTCGACACTTGGTCAGGTGGAACCGGGGATCGAACCACCTACATGAACCACTGAGCCACTGCCGCCCACAATGCACTGTACGTCTACAACGTAGAATGTCATTCCATCTTTGCATTTGTGGAGATACCAGTGTCACAAGTATTGAGAGAGAGATACCAGTGTCACAAGTATTGAGAGAGAGAAGGCAAGAGCAGGTGAAACAATGTTTATTAACAAATAAACAGAGCAGGTCAGATCTACACCAAAGTTCACAACACAGGACGGGGAAATGACGCAGGAACTGGACGGGCAACCGGGTGATGATGGATGACTGGTGGTGATAATCCTTAGTGGTGGTGGACTGCTGAGTGGTCACAGACAACGACACGATACATCCAACCGGAAACAGAGAACATGGGACGGCCCAACAGAACAGGAAACCAACCAGGAAACATACCACAACGATCTGACAAAGACAAGACAAAAACAGTGAGTATATATAGGCACCGCTGATCAGCTGCAGATGGCGCAGATGATGAGATGCAGCTGACAAGGCTGATCAGCGGTAGTGATTGGTGACCACGCCCATACACACACACAATAACAAAGTCAGGAGACAAGGAGGGTCCAGTGAAGATACGAACCGTGACAACCAGAGCTCTCCCTAGCTCTTCCAAAAAGAGCCAAATTCTGAAACTTTCCTGCATTCCAGGCAGGATTAATTTACGTCCACTGGACAAAAAAATTCAGGACAGACACATCCAGCATATTTGAGAAGAAAACCATGGGCCAACGGTTAGTGGTGGGCAGATCGAGGCTTCGTAAAACATTGAAACAGTTGAAGCAAATGTGCCATATTGTGTCGAGGCTTCGAAACAATCCGCCACCCGTCTCAACGTCGACACCGAGGGGTCACTTGCAGGTGTTGATCTAAAAACAACCTTGACAATGAGCCATTAAAAAATTTGTTATTTTATTATTGTATTTTTCTAATATGTGAAGCTTGTAACCTGTAGGCTCCTCCCTGTGCATAATGTTATTTTGGTCATGAAAAATTAATATTAATAAAACAAATCAAGCCACAATGTCTCACTTTTTTATAGATTTTTATTCAAAAATATTAATTTCTCTGCTGTCGAAGGACTTAGCCTACTTCTTTTTTTACAGATAATTTCTCCAGCCTTTGAAAAAATCCACTCACAAGAGACACTTGTTGCTGGCACGCAAAGATATTTTTTAGCAAGGACTTAGAAATGAGGAAAGATTACCGCTCTCTCGTTCCAGTAAGTTATAGGGGATCATGAGTTCTGGGCAAAAATACCCCAAACACGAGAAGGAAGCCGAGGCTTATCAATGGCAGAAACAACTAGCTTAATGAGCACAAGGCTCCTGTACCACCCTGTACACCGATCTCACCACGACACACGCACACCAATAAGGTCAAGCACAGCACTCTGTGACAGAATCCCACCACCGCACACGAGGGCCTATGAGTGGCCTGCCCTAAAGCCTCGGCTCCTGTAACAAAAACACAATTAACAGTATAATTTCCAAATAATAAGATAACAATTGACATTGAAATCAAGTTACAAAAGAAAGAAAACAAATAAATAAAAAAAACAGTTATTTACAGACTAAAGGTTCATGCATCAAACCACGCTGAGGTTAAGAATTTGGGCACCGAAACTGGGTGGATATTCACTCCACTGTCATGCTTCACCAGCAACCCGGCGATCACATAAAAAAATGCTGGAAAGCAGATGTTACGATACACTTAAAACGAGCACCCACGCGAGTTTGATACATGGGTAGACAAACAAACGAGATAAAGCAATAACACTGAAAAATAAAGTAAAATGTACAAAAGCAAAATACACAAACACATGAACCGAGCGCACACGCGCTCATCAGCGAGTTGTCCAAACGAAACCAAGGTAGACAAAGCAGCAGCTTCAACTAGTATTGCCCCGCAGGCCTCATTGACCACACTCGTCTCCGCGAACAGATTATTCCTTTACTTCAAAGCGGGTCGCAAATCGGAGTCACACACACGGACGAAGGTGTCGCCATAACAACGGCTTGGGAAGGCAGGAGGGGCATATGAATAGCCACCGCCAACAACCCCCAGCAACGAACCAACAGCCATAGCTCAGGCAGACGAGATGAAAACAAACCGGAATGGGCGGTCCCTGGCAATGATGCACAGGCGGTGACCCACACCCCCACAAACGTGCATTCGGTTCCTTTTAGACGCTGCCTCGCAGAATATGATTGGACAGTACATTACCCGCGAACATTGAATTAAAAATACGTCCCACTACATATGCATCTATTAATGTGTCACTATATGTATACTTTGTCTGTCTCTAGCCTATCAGTCAATGTGTAAATTTAAATGTAAGCCTAAATATAACTAAACAAATCGCACTATAAATGTCACTATATCACCAAAAATCCGCTATCTCAAAATCAAACTCCTCTCACAAAAACCCATGAGGTCAAGATGCGTTGACTTCACTTTTATACAGATGTGCGATTGTGTGGTCTGTTCTGTTCTCGACCCTGTCAATCAAACGCTGATTCGGCGGACCATGCCACCTGTCGAAACACTTGTGAAACACTCCGAAGCTTCATTTAGCCGTAGTCACATGACATGGGTGTTTTGAATCACGCTTCGGATCAGTGTTTCGAAACATCCACGCTTCGGGATCTCGAAAAGCTTTGGAACGTCAGTTTCGCGTCAGCCATCCCTACCAACGGTTGGATTTCTGTTTACTGGTGTAAGCAGTAACCATCTTGAATAAGACTCACAGAATAAGACAAAATATTTAAACTGTCTCAACTGATCAAAGTATTTTCATTTAGCCGATGCTTTTATCTAAAGTGACTTACTAATTAAAAATGATAAGCAATTTGTCATAGGAAAATGTGTAAATAATGCAAAAAAATACAAAGTAACAAAATACCTGGTCAAGGCGGTCAACTCCTCCTTTGGTCTTGTTGTTATACAAGATTATATTTGGCTTCTTGTCTTCTCATGTGCTTGCTGCGGCATCCTGGTGAATTGTGCTCATCAAGAGCAAATTTTTGTTTTTTTATTTTGGGCAGTAAGACCTAAGAGTATGTGTCCCTATAAAAGCAAACATTGATGAAAATTTCTCTCTGCACCTTATTGTCACCAATGCAGATGGGAGCTCTGGCTTGTTTTTTTCTCACCGTTCCAAATATGGTCAGTTTTCTCTTGAGAAGATCTAGCACAAAAAACCTCCCTGTGTCCGCATTCAACAAGCTGGTTGAGGTCTCATCGTGGGGATTTACTCCTGCCAGCAGGAGCAGACCAATGAATCTCGTTTGTCCAAGGGTCATTTTGATCATGCGATCGGCAGGTGCTCCCCTTGTGACCGAGGAGGTGTAGCTGCAGTCCCCATAATTTAAAAAAAATTTGATTAGTAAGTGACTTCAGCAGGATCCTCTTCCTCAGAGGATAATGCAGAGTTTGAGAAGGACTATGAAGTCAATGATGGGGAAGACACTGTTTCAGAGATTGAAGGACTCCTCTGAATCCCTAGCCTGGCATACCAGACCCACATCAAGATGTTAGGTCTGGGAACTCTGCATTGGCATGCTTCAATCCGAGGTGCGGGATAAACGGTTGTCTTTCAAATTCCCTCTGCACACAATAGGATAGCGCTACAACCAACCAGAGCAACGAAGAAGGTGATGTAGTCAGAGCGAGCGACATAGTCAGAGCAAAGCCGTTCTTTGTTCGTTTCAAAGAAAAGTTTAACTTCAAATCCTCCAGAGTCGCGGCCAAAGCCGAATCGAAAGACCGCTGTTCGCCAGCAGCAGCAGCCATTCTTTGTTTTCAAGTAGCAGTGAACCATCGCAACTCTGTCGTCATTATGTTAAGCCCGCCTGCCGACTCTATACACGATCTGATTGGCCTGACCAGTTTTTGTTTTTTTCAGCTAGAAAGTCAACGGAGAGTTGCTAGACCACACTGGCTGCAAAATAATTTTTGCTGCCGTTAGGGTGCGTCTAGATTTCTAGGCTACTGAATCCCAGTCTGGCAGGTCTCCTTCATCCTCACTGGATTCAAAGTAAAAGATCCTGGGTCTCTGTAGCTCTAAACATCTTTGCCATTGTGCCTCTCCAGAATCAACTGAAACAGTTACTTGGTTGCCTGACTCACTGTGGGCTGTGGAAACTTACAGGACAGCGCCCTTCACTAGCGGAGCTTGTACTTCGGCTCAGAGGACATGAGTTTTGACTTCCATGACTGAAGTGTGAATCATACCCTTGAAGCGGGGGGCCTATGAGTGAACTGAAGCAAGTAATCCCGTTTAATTATTTCTAAAACCCAATGCGAGATGGCAGGAATGGCTTCCCAAGCCTGGCTCCAGGTGGCGAGGGGTTGAAGAGTTGCAGGTGAAGAGGAATGCTTTTTTGAAGGTGTTTGTTTTTTATTTTGATTGTTATAACAGTAGAAGGGAGTGAGGGCACATTCTACTGGTGGGGCAGACTCAGTATTTACAACAAACACAGCCTCAGGAAAGTGAGCACATGGTCGCTTTAGGGGTGGTCTGGCCTCGGTGGGAGGCTGCTTCCTTTTTGAGCCTGAAACATCAGTGGTCTTTGGGGTCCAGCACACCAGGGTGGAGTAGATGGTGGTACCGTCCATGGAGGAGTGGCCGGTGGAAAGGCACTCGAGAACCACCAATCTGGCCATGGCACGACCAATCACTTGGGCCATATACTCAGTGGCACACAGGGCGAGGTCGGTCATGCTGTGCAGCTCGTTGAAAGACACCAGGTCAGCACCGGTTTAATCCATGATGTGGGATCTTGGCCTGGAAGACTTAAATGACCGCCATAGTATGAAGGGCGGATCTAGCTTGACCATTCGCAGCATACGCTCTGACCGTGAGGGTAAATGTAGTCCTGCACGGCTTACCCATTATTTATACTGCACACGTCTGCAGCGCACTATGGCTCCAATGCAGCCACCGGAGCTGATTGTGGCCATTCTAGTCAATGCTTGTGTTTATACCAGCCGTGCCACGTTTCTGCAAGATCTACCTAAGTTTACCCTCAGTAACTTGCACCGGATTACCAACTCCTTTTCATCTGTTCCCAGGAGTCAGAGAGAGAAGGGGTTCAAAATGTACATTTCACAATCGATCGACAACTATGAAGGGACTTTTTTTTTTACTGCGTCATATCTTCACGGTGACAGCAGAGTTAGTAGACTACCGCTGATTAGAACTAGGACGGGCTAGCAGTAGCTTGATGTTAAGTTCCCTCAGCTAACAAAATCATCTATGGGAATTACAGGTTCATGATTATAGTAGATAGTTTTACCCTGTGACTTTCTGATTGAAAGTCAATCCGTTCACAAGATCCTAACGTAATAAATTTTCCCGCTTAATTGGAATAGCGTATCAAATAGATGTGTACATACACACACTACCTCTATAAATCGGGTTAAGAAATGGATGTTTGATCGGACCCCATCATAATTGGGTTAAAAGTGAAAAGGTGTCATGTAAATGGGGCTATTCTGTAAAAAAAAACGTTAACTCTCGTCTGCATTAAAAAGCCATTTTGCCTGTGATGTGCATAGCTGTAATCGGCTATACTTTAACACCATGTTGGAGCAAATCTTGCCATTTCACTTTTGAACGATTGTACCATGCAATTATTGCTAAATGATCTTGATGGGTCACTTAAATGATAATCAATGTGATGTTATCCCTAACTCAGTGTCAAAAAAAGTCAGGCACAGGGAGAGTCAGTGTGGGAGCTATGTGCCACAGGTCCTGAAGAAAAAGGAGAGACCTCACAACTTGAGAGTAGTATATTGTTCAGATTACATTATGCTGCATTGGCTAGGATTAAGGTTTGTTAGGTTATGCGTGAGTAGTATCCTTTTCTTCTGTTTTCTTCCTAGATTGTCCTCAAAGACTCCTCCCCAGTGCAGCTGTATGAGACTGTGTACTTGTGTGCTGCTGGCAAGGCACTTTGCAACCATACCGTGGCTCTCCTTTTTCAGACGTCGACCCTGAGCTCCACCTCCTTGCTGTACTCCCAGTCCTTAGCTGCACCGAGACAGAGCAACGCTGGCACAAGCCAAGGACTATGGTAAGTTTCAGAGCATTATTATTATCAGTAGCCACATGTGCCGGGTGTAGTTTATCTGTGCATAAAAGACAACATTTTTCACATGTTATGTTTAACCTCCTCTGAGATACCATTTCTTTTTACTTTTATCATTGATTAATACGGTGTAAATAAAGGCTGGGTCAGTGATATTGTGCTGTCTACCAAGCCCAAACAAAGGACAGTTGCCAGTGGTGTCATGTAGGTTATGTCTTGTTAATTTAAAAAATAATCATGAAAAGGTTATCTGTCACACAGATATGTATAGGTACATGTTTACTAATTTGAATTGTGATATAAAATTCTACATAGGAGCACTCTTTACAAGGTGTTTCGGGGTGATATGCCTGATCCTGATGTTTTGAAAGTGACAGATGCATATGAAGGCTTTTCACCTGACATAGCACCCCTTATTACCACCATGTCCATCAGTGCTGATGCCCCGCTGGCCGAGTCAGCTTTGGGCAAAGTTCAGGAGGGCAGCCCGATCTCTTACCAGCAGCCACTGCCAGTCAGTCGCATCATATTACTCCACACTGGAGCTCCTCCATCCCCATCTCTGCCCTTGGGTGGCTACAGATTGGAGCCCACTTGTTGCCAGTTTGAGTGCAGTCTCCACAAGCAATTGCATCTGCTATCTCTACAGACCAACTTGGAAATGGCAAGGGGCATAGAAGTGGCAACAAGGGACCAGAGTATGTCTGTGGATAGGCATCGGGTCAGAAAGACGAGATTAACATCTTCTCACTTTAGCGGGGTTTGTCATGTTCGTGGTCAAGACATCAGCAGAACATCTCGCTAAAAGACTGTTCAGGGGTGTGGCCCAAACATTGGTCATGAAAAGAGGTCTGGCATTGGAGCCACAGTCCATTCAAGAGTACTGTAAAGTGAAGAACAACAGCTACTGGCCTTGTGGCTTCATCACACCCTGATGCCCCCTGGTTAGGATCTTCTTTCTGATGGTGTTGTTTTTGACCCCACAGACAACCCACCCTTTGGCCCGTTGGAGGTACAATGCCCCAATTGTCAAGAGTTATGTTGATCACTGTTGGGTTGCCCATGCCTTGACAAGGACAACCACTACAAAATAATAAAATAACAAATTATACAGACACTTCATATTTAATGTTTTGTAGATTTAACAGATTACTTCGTCATGAAAACATTTGCGATTTGTTCATACAAGTTGTCATTAATAATATTTGTGTTTTCGTTGTATTTTTACACTTTTGAGCGGCAGGATTCGTCAGCGCGCAGTGATTCAAGCGCTTCGAATCAGTGAGTCATTTGGCAAAGCATTAGATTCAATTGACTTCATTTCTCCATCACCACTTTCCAAAACCGGAATTCTTTACAATAAACTAATAAACGATAGTGCGCGAAATGAGACGTGCAACTTTTCTGTTACTCACATTTGAATACGTTTCACTCACACAAAAACGCAATATTGTTAGCGTATTCAAAAATATGTTTAACAATAGATGGTCACATACCTCTTGCAAAAAATATCAAATCGATGTATATCGATCTAAACACTTTAAATGCGTAAAATCACCAACCTTTCTTCAGTCTAATCATAACAGTTGCAGGAGC
The DNA here is from genome assembly GCF_051911475.1 of Siphateles boraxobius. Lineage (NCBI taxonomy): Eukaryota > Metazoa > Chordata > Actinopteri > Cypriniformes > Leuciscidae > Siphateles > Siphateles boraxobius. The sequence goes on from NW_027508701.1 coordinate 2,931,646, forward strand.
ACGGCGCAGCTTTATGACATCATATATTTAGACCAAAATAAAAGTCCTGTTCAATCTGCTGTCCAATATCCAGTCCATAGAAATATATATAATAGATGTCATGGGAATTCTTGGTGAAATATGTATATTAATACATGCTGTCCAATTATGTGATAAAAAGATTAAGAACTACTAATAACTTTAAGAATAATGATTAAGAATATGAGTTCTTAAAGCACAGTTCATATATGTCAGCATTGAAATGCATTTATCTTCCCCAAGAATTAGTAGAAGATAACAAACCAAAAAAAGCAATAAAAATGTTAAGGTTAATGTTAATGCTAAAAAAGTATTGACAAAAATGCATTATCCTGCATGTCACCTGGTCGTTGTGGTTCCCTGTGTTTGTCTTTTCAGGTGTTTTATAATAAAAAAAAAATTTGATTACAACATTATTATCTGTGTCTGTGTCAGATGTCCATCCTGTTAAGCATTTACAATGATATCATAAAGTCAGTAATAAATAAATTGTAAATTAAAATGTATTGAAGTGTCAATACTTTTTTTTTTTAAAGAGTTATCTTTAAAAACAGTAAGTAGAATTCATACATATTTAAGTGGTATTTTGCCTTAATAAAGATTTAATTAGATTGATACAATATTATAATCAATGAAGTATAATAAACTGTATCATAAACTAATATTTGTATTATAATTACAGGCAAGGCAAGTTTATTTATATAGCACATTTCATACACAATGGTAATTCAAAGTGCTTTACATAGAATGAATTAAAATAATCAAAATACATAAGAAACAGTTTAGAATAAAAAGGAAATAAAATACAGTGCAATCAGTCCGACAAACAGTGGTACAGTGAGTTTGGGTTTGACTGTGACTGTAGGAGCACATCTGATCTCTCCTGGAAGAGTTCCAGCATAATAACTGAAAGCGGACTCGCCACGCTTTGAGTGAACCGTTGGTATGCCTAGAAGATGTGATCCTAATGATCTTAGAGATCTGTTGCGTTTATATTCAGTGAGCATATCTGCAATGTATTGAGGTCCTAAGTCACTGAATGATTTATATACCAGTAATAATACTTTAAAATCAATCCTAAATGTGTAAAGATGTGAGGACTGGTGTGATGTGTTCATATTTTCTGGTTCTGCTCAGAATCCTAGCAGCAGCGTTCTGTATGAGCTGCAACTGTCAAGTCAAGTCAAGTCAAGTCAAGTCAAATATATTTATATAGCGCTTTTCACAATACAGATTGTATCAAAGCTGCTTCACAGTATCAATCAAAACAACTTAACAATGTTTGTTTATTACTGGAAAAAAAGACATCCAAGTTTGGTAGAGCTGATCAATGGTATGATTGGTTAATTAATTTGAATATCCCCAACTGAGCAAGCCAAAGGCAACAGTGGCAAGGAACCGAAAAACTCCATCCAGTGACCTAATGGTGTCCTAACACCCCATCAAATGACCCAATGGAGAGAAAAAAACCTTGGGAGAACCCAGGCTCAGTCGGGGGCCAGTTCTCCTCTGGCGTTTATGAACTAGAGGCCGCATTTACAGTAACTGTAAGATAAAAAATTAAATGAATGCCTGGCTAAATAGATGCGTCTTCAGTCTAGTTTTAAACTGGGAGAGAGAGTCTGAGCTACGAACAATATCAGGAAGGCTATTCCAGAGCTTCGGAGCTAAATGTGAAAATGCTCTTCCTCCTTTGGTGGATCTGGATATCCGAGGAATGACCAGAAGCCTCGAATCTAGTGATCTTAAAGAGCGCGATGGATTGTAAGGCGATAGAAGATCCTTTAAATAGTCTGGAGCTAAACCATTTAGAGCTTTATAAGTCAAAAGCAATATCTTGTATTTAATACGGAACTTTATAGGTAACCAATGAAGTGATGATAGAATCGGTGTTATATGATCATATTTTCTTGATCTAGTAAGAACTCTAGCGGCTGCATTTTGGACTAACTGTAGCTTGTTTATTGAAGATGCAGGACAACCAGCTAATAAAGCATTACAGTAATCTAGTCTCGAGGTCATGAATGCATTAACTAACTTTTCTGCATCAGAGACTGATAGCATATTACGTAGCTTAGCAATGTTTCTAAGGTGGAAAAAGGCTGTTTTTGTAACATATGAAATATGCTTTTCAAAAGACAGGTTGCGGTCTAGTATAACACCCAGGTCTTTTACTGTAGCGGATAAAGTAACAGGGCATCCTACTATGTTAAAGTCGTGCTGTGAAGGGTTTTGTGGACGGTTTTTAGAACCGATAAGTATTATCTCTGTCTTGTCTGGATTTAATAAAAGAAAATTACGCATCATCCAATCTTTTATATCATTAACACAATCTGTCAATTTGGATAATTTAGCGTATTCATCTGGCCGTGATGAAATATATATTTGAGTGTCATCAGCATAACAATGGAAACTAATTCCATGTTTCCTTAGAATATAACCAAGTGGCAGCATATATATTGAGAATAATAAAGGGCCTAACACAGATCCCTGCGGCACTCCATAGTTTGCCGAAGTTATAATAGATTTTTCTCCATTTAAGTAGACGAAATGGTAGCGGTCAGATAAGTATGACCTGAACCAGCTTAATGCTTGTCCTTGAACACCAGTGTAATTTTGTAGTCGATCTAAGAGTATTGTGTGATCTATAGTATCGAACGCAGCGCTAAGATCAAGTAAAACTAGTACTGAGATACAGCCTTGGTCCGAAGCTAAAAGTAAATCATTTTTGATTCTAACAAGCGCAGTTTCAGTGCTATGATGTGGCCTGAATCCAGACTGAAACTTTTCATAGATGTCGTTTTCTTGCAAGAAAGAGCCGAGTTGAGCGAACACAACTTTTTCTAATATTTTTGACATAAATGGAAGATTCGAAATGGGTCTGTAATTTGCTAGGTTATTTGGATCTAATTGTGGTTTCTTAATATGAGGTTTTATAACTGCCAGCTTGAACGTTCTTGGAACATGACCTAAAGATAAAGATGAGTTAATAATATTGAGAAGAGGCTCTTCCACTATAGGTAACACTTCTTTCAGTAGTTCAGTTGGTATAGGATCTAATAAACATGTTGTTGTTTTAGATGAAGTGATAAGTTTATTTAACTCTTTTTGTTCTATGGTTGTAAAGCATTGTAATTGTTCTTGCGGGGTGATAATTGCGGCTGAATTATAAGGCGCGAGCAGAGATCGAACGTTTACGATTTTGATTCTGATGCTTTCAATTTTCTCGGTGAAGAAGTTCATGAAATCATTACTACTAAACTGTAACGAGGTATTTTGTTCAGACGACATCTGTTTATTTGTTAGTCTAGCCACGGTATTAAATAAAAACCTTGGATTATTTCGGTTGTTTTCTATTAATTTGCTGAGGTGCTCCGCCCTGGCCGTTTTAAGGGCCTTTTTATAACGTGACATACTGTCTTTCCACGCGATTCTAAAGACCTCTAAATTAGTTTTTTTCCATTTACGCTCTAAATTACGGGTTTCTCTCTTTAAAACATACGTAGTATTATTGTACCATGGTGCTATACTTTTTTCTCTGACCTTTTTTAATCTAATGGGTGCAACAATATCCAATGTTCTAGAGAGAATGGAGCTCATAGTGCTAGTTAGTTCGTCTAGTTCATCTGTTTGTTTGGGTTCAGGCAGCAGCTGGGACAGATCAGATAAGCTATTTGAGAAATTATCTATGGTGAATGGACGAATTGTTCTACCTGGTCGATAACGTGGCGCAGCATGACATATTATAGCAGTGCGTAATATGCAAGTTACCAAGTAGTGGTCAGTGACATCATCCCTTTGCGGTACAATATCTATATCGGTTGGATCGGTTCCATATGATATAATTAAATCGAGTGTATGATTAAGACGATGAGTTGGTCCGGTGACGTTTTGCTTGACCCCGAAGGAGTTTAATAAATCTGTAAACGCAACCCCTAACGCATCATTTAAATTATCTACGTGTATGTTAAAATCTCCAACAATTAATGCTTAATCGACGTTGACCAAAAGATCTGATAGAAAGTCAGCAAACTCTTTTAGGAAATTGGCGTAAGGCCCTGGAGGTCTATATACGGTAGCCAATGCTAGAGATAATGTGGTTTTTTTTCTTACATCTAAGAGCGTAACATTTAGCACAAGCACTTCAAACGAATTAAACCTATGACGAGTTTTCTGAGTAACATTAAGGGTATCTCTGTAAATTGTTGCAACACCGCCGCCACGACCGATCAGACGGGGCTCATGCTTATAACAGTATCCTGGCGGAGTAGACTCATTTAGACAGAAATAATCATTTGGGTTTAAGCCAGGTTTCAGTAAGGCACAGAACATCGAAATTATTATCTGTGACCATTTCATTTACAATAACCGCCTTAGGTGTGAGCGATCTAATGTTTAGGAGACCTAGCTTTAGAAATTGTTTTTGTTCACTACTAGCGAGATTTTTTGTTTTAATAACAATTAGATTTTTTCTAGATCCCGCAGTAGATTTATTATTTGATCTTAGTAAACGAGGAATAGACACAGTTTCTATGCAATGTTCTACACTAGTATTAATATCAATTAAATTGGTGCAGTAGAGACTGTGATTTGGATTTTTGGTTACTAGTCAAACGGTATTTAACATCTTGGAGATGTTATCCGACAGAAGATCTGCCCCGATTCTACTTGGGTGTAAGCCATCAGCGCGGAAGAGCCTTGGTCGCTCCCAAAACAGATTCCAATTATTTACAAAAATCAGTTTCTGCTCATTGCACCATGACAATAACCATTCATTTAGCGCGAATAATCTACTGAGCTTTTCATGCCCTCGTCGGTACGTAGGAAGCGGTCCAGACACAATAATCGATGTTTCAGGCGATGTGCTGCGTACCGTATCGATAAGGCTCCTGAAGTCTTTCTTCAGAACCTCCGTCTGTCGCAGCCTAATGTCGTTAGCTCCCACGTGCAGCACAACAGCTCCGACGCGCTCGTCACCGTTCAAGATCTCAGTTACCCGCGCAGTGATATCGAGAACACGAGCACCAGGAAAGCAGTGACTGTGCACCTTACTTTTACCTAACGTAGCGTGGACGTGTCGGACGGTGGAATCGCCGATGATCACAGCATCGCGTTCCGTTTCACGAAGAGGGGAGAATCGGTTCTGAGTGGAGATCTCGAAAACCGGGAGGGGCGAAAAGATTCTTGTCCTGGCTCACGGCTTCCGCGGAACCACCCAGGCTTCGTGGTGGTGTGTTGGAGCCGGAGTGAATGAAACCATGGCTGATCGTGACCTGGACGCTCGGGACCAATGCTGAGAAACGCACGGAGTAGACGAGGTCAGCATCAGCGGGTTACTAACGTTAATCACTAATCCGTGTGCATCAGCGCGTGATGTTTCAAGAGCTAAACGCCGGTCTCTCAGCTCAGCTTGTCTCTCTAGAAGGTCACGGATCTGCTTTTCTACAGCTTCTAATTCAGACTGCACCGCGAGCAATTCAGATTTATTCTCATCTGCACCAAAAGGTAAATAACATACACCTGATATGTTCGCCATTTTCACAGATTGACAGTAAGTTAGCAATGATGCAACCAGTGATACTATTAATATTTATACTAATTTATGACTCAAGTCTTGGGTAAAACCCGTCTTTTTAGTGGTATGGGTGTAATGTAGACGCACGATAGACGGGAAAACAAACAACTGTCTTATGGTCTTTTTGGGAAGGCCAGTGAGGAGTCCATTACAATAATCCACCCTGCTGGTGATGAAAGCATGCACAAGTTTCTCCAAGTCTTGACTGGAAACAAAGCATCTAATTCCTGCAATATTTTTCAGGTGATAGTATGCTGATTTAGTTATTGCTTTGACATGACTACTGAAACTAAGGTCTGACTCTAGAGACACACTAAGATTCCTGACTTCCTAAGTAGAGCTGTGTGTCGTCTGCATAGCTGTGGTAAGAGATTTGGTTCTTTCTCATTATTTGGCTCATTGTGAGCATGTACAGGTTGAATAGGAGTAGCGCAAGAATTGAGCCTTGAGGGACTCCGCATGTCATGGATGTCCATTCAGACTTATGATCTCCTATACTCACATAATAACTTCTCCCTCCTAAGTATGACCTGAACCATTCTAGGACTATCCCAGAAAGCCTGACCCAGTTTTCCAGCCTGTCAAGAAGTATGTTGTGATCGACAGTGACTACGTTTACATGCAGTCAATAACCCGTTCAAAACCGGGATATTAGCGATAACCCGGTCGCGCACGGCCATGTAAACACCGGCAAAAACCCGAATATGCTCATGTCCCGGATTTTCAAAACCGGGATATGACACCTGGGGTACCCCTTTTCTAACCCGAATTTTTGGTCCTGTAAACGCGTATCGGCATATCCCCATAATGATTTGTGTTCTGCGCATGTTCTATTCGCAAGGAATCTTGGTCTTTTGAGTAGAGGAACTTCTCGGGGCATACAAAAACCCGCGTGCAGTATACCAGAAGTAAACATGGCGAGACGCAGCACAACATACTTTTGGAGCGAGGTTAGTACCAGCACCAAAGCGCAAACAAAGGCGATCGCTATCTGCCCCGAACTATTCATTATCCGCGTGCTGCTGCTGTTGTTGTTATCTTTGGACACAGGAAGAAGAATCGGAAATGACGCATATTGCGTCTTAAGGTTGTCCGTACGTCTAGACGCTTACCGTGCGTCGCCATTTGCATCGGGATATTGCAATTCCATGTATACAGGAGAAACACTCTCTGCTCACGCATGTAAACGGGTTATTCCTAATATTTTAGAAACCCAAATAGTGACCTTAACCCGACCATAACCCATAAAATTGGCTGCATGTAAACGTAGTCAGTGTCAAATGCAGCACTGAGGTCGAGTAGTACCAGCACTGATAATGTGCTTGTATCAGTATTTAAGCGAATATTGTTTATTATCTTTATGAGCGCTGTCTCTGTGCTGTGATGCGATCGGAAACCAAATTGAAAATTGTCAAAGTATCCATTCGAGCTTAAGAATTTGTTCAGCTGATTGAACATTTACATTTAGTCATTTAGCAGACGCTTTTATCCAAAGCGACTTACAACTGAGGACTAAAGCAAGCGAGTCATGGTGAAAAGGGAAGAACAACGCAAGAAGTGCTCAAAATACAAAGTTCAGGCATTGCTCAGAGTAGCAAAAGCCAGACAAGGGAAGATTTAAAAGGGAAGGAAAGATTTAAAAGATTAAATTTTTTTATGTTAAGTACTCACGGAAGAGATGAGTTTTCAGTTGTCTTTTGAATGCTGTCAGGGATTCTGCATTACGGACGAGGGTGGGGAGATCATTCCACCAGCATGGAGCCGTGAATGAGAATGTTCTGGAGAGTGATTTAGTGCCTCGCTGTGATGGCACCACGAGCCGTCGCTCCTTGGCCGATCGTAGGCTTCTGGTAGGGACGTAGACTTGTAGTAGGGAGTGAAAGTAGGACGGAGCTGAGTCTGTGGTAGATCTGTAAGCAAGTGTCAAAGCTTTGAATTTGATGCGAGCAGCGAGTGGTAGCCAATGCAGTGAGATGAACAGAGGAGTGACGTGAGCCCTTTTGGGCTCGTTGAAGATTCTTACCTTCTCTCGTTGAGAACTGGATATTCAGAAAAACGACTTGCGCGCTCTTGTCTTGTCCACGGACTAACCGCTGGTCCTGGCCTTGTTCTGGATCTCTTCGAGTTTATATCTGTTTTACAGTTGCTGTTTCGGCCCAGCAATTAACACAGCAAACGCAAATTACCCGAATAATGGGAGAAATCGAAACTAGCTGTTGGCCAGCGCTCACTTAAATGCTATAAAATTTAAACTGCAATACTATTCAGAGCGGCTGTTATATAAAGTGGGAACGCGTCTAATTAAAATACAAATTTGTGAGAAGGCAAAAAAAGAAAATAACCAGAGAATCGAAGACAACCTTACCTCGTGGTAGATACTACACTGAAACAACAGGAGAACTGGATATTCAGAAAAACGACTTGCGCGCTCTTATAAAAAGTATAAATTTGTTAATTGTTTCTGTAAGGGAGAGTGTTCTGTGAGAGAACAGGTTTGTTGACCCTGGACCTCTGTAAATGTTTGAGAGGAAAATGCAGTGACCCATCGTTATTGTACGTTTTTTTGTTTGTTATTTTGATTTTTGGTATGTTTGGTTTACTTCCATTGGTTTAGCATTGGCTTTACTTTTGTAACCTCATTCTGTGGAAATAAACCCCTAAACGTTTGCAGTAGCCTGCTGCCTCCGTGTTCTTTTATCCTTTACCGGTCACATCTATCACATATGGATCCCACCGCCTCCACCATGTGTGATAGATGTGACCAGTAAAAGATAAAAGAACAAAACCTGTTCTCTCACAGAACACTCTCCCTTACAGAAACAATTAACAAATTTATACCTTGGTAGCCAGCACCAATTAACACATAAAGGGGGATACACCGACATATAATGGCCATTACATACAATAAACAAATATGAAAACACCCAATATACATAAACAAACACCTCAAATAATACCATCAAATGACTTCACTTAATAAATGTACTTCTTATAAATAAACAAAAGAAAAGGAAGCGAAATAGTCCTTGGAGTTCCCCCGGAGCAGAAACCGGAATGGTTGTGGCCCGATCATCGGCCGGAACCATATATATACATCCGATGTTTCCACCCGAACCCCTTTTGATGGTGCACCAGCTCACGAGACCCAGACGTAACAAACAAACAAAAGAACGGTATGAATAAGCTAAAACTAAACGTTAAAGAGTGTGCGCACTTAACTCCAAACGAAATTTTAAATAAAGTTTATTAAACCAAAATAATGTTGTTGTGTATTCTTTACTGTAAACAAATTCCATTTAATAAAAACTCAAACTGACCTGACCCAGGCTCACCAACATCCGCCACACATGCTTAATTTTTTTTTTGTTATGTACTATTATTATTTAGGTGCACTGGCGTAGCCACGGGTGTGCCAGGGTGTGCCGGTGCCACCCACAGTAGCAGCTGGCACACCTAAAATAGATGCAGAATTCTCTTTTAAAGTTTTAATAAAACGTTTCCTAAACTTGGACTATTGTTGTTTACCTAAAATATTTGTACATTTAAAATGTATTTTAATTTTTTAATTATTATCGTTAAAAAAATATCTACCGACATTCGCACTGCCAACCAATCCGCAAACAGCCGCAGACTGGTAATACGGTTGTGCTGTTGAGTCTCGCGCCTCATGAGGAGAAATAGAAACAATGAGCGCAGTTCACACAAAGAAACTTAATGAACATAGAGCGGTTAAAAAATTAATGTGGAGTTTTCATATTTATAATATATGATATGATACAGTTAAGCACCACGACTGCTGAATACCATCACGATTGAAAATATGACACTGATTTCATATGACAGTTCAATAAACAAGTAATCAATATCAAGTCACTTACATTTTAGACACAATATTGACTGTTTTTCTATTTGAGCAGCGATAATAGTTCCAAACAAACATCCCAAGAACCACAGCGCAGCTCACCGGAACACATAACTGCATTACTGAATGATTCCGCGCTTTGAATGAATCGATTGAGTCAAAGATTCAATGACCCATTAAACAACTACCTCATTCCTTAACGATTCAGCCGTTTGAACGAATCATTTGAATAAATGACCGAATAACTCACTCATTAAGACAGTCACCTGCCGCCCCCTACTGGTGGTTTAGTTTCGTGTTTAAAAGTAGGCTGTAATTCTTTCCAATATCTTTTTTGTATCTTCAAAAAAGATTTAAAACAATCTCGTAACATTATTTAATGCAGTTGTAATTTTTCAGTGTAAATTAATTAATTTGATTGGTAACAGCATAGTGTCTATTTTTTTCAATTGAATGTATTGATCAAATCTAAGAATTTAAAATGAAAGATGAAGCATACGTTTAAACCGATTTCTGCATTTTTACTTGGACAAGAGAATGGCTGATTTACTTGTTCGAAGGAAAAGCACAAGTAAAGCCTTAATGTTGAACCCTGAGTTATATTTTATATACTGTAGGCCTAGTATTAGGCCTATGTTTATGTGGCAAGCAAGTTTTACACATCAGCCCAGTCTATTCTGTAAAGTTAGTGATAAGCCGGGTCCGAGTTTTTTTTGCACATTAATTTGACAATAAATGTGGCACACCCAATTTTTCTTATGCACACCCAGAGACGCTTTTCTGGCTACGCTAGTGTTTAGGTGCCATTGCTCCAGAGCTTGATGATGAGGTCACACACATCTGCCGGTCTTAGCCATTTGGACTACAGTGTGATGAGTCAAACAACATGAAAAAAGAAAAAGAACTTGTCATACTTGCAAGAGTGTATGATGAGATTAATCTTGAGGTTGTCACCAAATTTATTGACATGCCAGTCTGCAATGTGGGCACAGCAGATAGTCTCTATGAGAAGCTGGCAACCTCATTGAGGTGAGTGTATTTAGATGAGTACTGAGGACTTAAGGCTCAGTTGAATGTGTCAGTATATATGTTTACAACAATTTCTTTTGTCTGATTATCACAGTAGTAGAGGAATCCCATGTGATAACCTGTTGGCCTTCAACTCTGACAACTGCAGCGTAATGAAAGGAAAGCACCATTCAGTCATCACAAAACTAAAAGCTAGTCAACCTTATGTTCAGGATGTGGGTTGCATATGCCACCTTGCCCAACTTGCCATAGGCTGTGGCATCAAGGCTATCAAGGCCCCAGTCGAGGATTTTCTTGTTGGTGTATATGGCCACTTTGACAAAAGGTGAGTATAAAAGAAGAAAGGTTTGCCTGTCCTGTCTTGGTCATTTTAGTTAGAGTATGATGGATAAGTTTATCTTTTATTACATGTTCTGAACAAATTCAAAATTTCCCTTAATTCCATTATCCTTATTTATTGTCATTATTTGTGTTTCCTTGTACAGTGCAAAAAGATGTGAGCTGTATAAAGTGTTTGTTGAGTTTACAGACACAGACACACTGAAGCTGCTCAGATACTGCAGTACACGATGGCTCAGCCTCCACACCTGCATTGGAAGAGTGCTGAATCAATGGGCTACTCTACAGGCTTACTTCAACAGTCATGAGGATGAGAGGAGTGTTAAAATCAGGAACCTGGCGGGCTACCTTGATAATCCGGAGATAAAATTCTATTTTCTCTTTCTGAGTGCCGCTCTTAAGCCATTGGTTGCATTCAACACTGCCTTCCAGGTAGGTAGGATGAAAGATGGAGACATTACAAAAAGTGTAAATGTCTATTTTTTTTTACCCATGTTTTAGGCAGAAGGAGTGATGATCCATAAGCTACACAGTGAGATGACAAGACTGGTCAAGAGATACTTGGGCTACATTGTTCCAGCTAGATTGATTGTGGATACTCCTGTCAGTGAGGTATCCTACAGACAAGAGCACCAGCTGACAAATGAGGATCTCTTCATTGGAGCTGAGGCCAGAGCATTCCTAAGAAATGAAGAATTCTCCTCCATGTCAGTGACAAGGATATATCAGTAAGTTGTAGCTTGTGTAATAATCATTTGTCTACCTTCATAGTTCCTGGTTAATATATTATGTGATTATGTGGCAATTGTGCTCTTAGGACAGTGAGAGCTTTCTATGTGGAAGTCATTGGGAAGATGCTGAAGGCCTTTCCCTTACAATCTCAGCTGCTTAAAGACCTGGAGGTACTGGCATCTCGCCTGGATATCTCTCCTGAAACAGGAAAAAAGTATTGTAGGAATACTCATTCAGTACTTTCACGTGACCTAACTGAATATTTTTTTGAAATTTGTTCATACTACATAGTGGCAAGGCTAGGTCGCATGCTTCCCCAACTAAAGTTTGAGGATCCAGATAAATTGAGAGGGGAGTTCACAGACTACCAGGTCACAGACAGCAAAACGTTGCCCCAGGAGCAGAGAGAGTTGACAGATTCTGGGGTCTTATAATGAGACCAGGTTCAGTGAGCTGGCTAGCCTGATGAAAGCATTGCTCTGCATTCCCCATAGCAATGCCTCTTCAGAGAGGAGTTTTAGCATGGTGAAAAAGATAGTTACAGAAAATCGCATGAGCATGAATAACAGCACTCTTTGCTCTCTCTTATCCTGCAAAATAAACCACACCGGTTTGGTTTCAAAATACGCTCCTTCCAAGAGGGCACTGAGAGCAGCTAAATCTGCCAAATACAATTACAACACTTAAAAAAAAAAGTGAGCACATATTCATGTTTACAAAACATACTATACTTATGTTTACAAAAGAGAGACACAGTTATTGATGCTCAAGGAATGAACTGTAAATAAATGTGTTAAATGAGTTTGTACCACAGTGTTATATGTGTTTGTACCAGTGTTAAAAACTGTGATGTTTTGTTGTAATAAAATTACAAATAAAAAATATAAAGAAATATTAATAAATTAAGTTATGTTTTCATTTATGGGTATTACAATGTAAATAATACACTTAACACATGCAGTACACTTAACAGCGTGAGCCTACCTCTTACAACACCCCCGTGTCACACACCACCCCTAAGAAGCGTACCACCTCGAGGAGTTACCCAAAGACACCATGAGACCAGGCAAGGTAATCAGTATAAAACGTTGTATTTTATTGAATTAAGATAGGCTAAATCCTAAACTAAAAACACAGGCTAATCCGACTCTCTTCTTCGTCAGGCTGCGTAGAAAGTTCACACAGCGATTCCTCTTCGGACAGCCAAGGGTGAGTAATGGAGCAGACACTGGAAAGGAATTCACAAAGCAGTTCCTCTTCAGACAGCCATAGGTTAGTACTGGGGCATACATTGGTAAGGGATTTCACACAGCGGTTCCTCTTCGGGCAGCCATAGGTTAGTAATGGGGCAGACATTGGTAAGGGATTTCACACAGCGGTTCCTCTTCGGGCAGCCAGAGGTTAGTAATGGGGCAGACATTGGTAAGGGATTTCACACAGCGGTTCCTCTTCGGGCAGCCAGAGGTGAGTAATGGGGCAGACACTGGTAAGGGATTTCACACAGCGGTTCCTCTTCGGGCAGCCAGAGGTGAGTAATGGAGCAGACACAGGTAAGGAATTCACATGGCGATTCTTCTTCAGTGTGGACAGCTCAATAGACAGATAATGCTTCCTCTTCGAGTCAGGGAATCAAACAGCAGTGCATGAATATTCAACAAATCCTCTTCAAATCTGACAGTAAGCAGGTACTCACGCCAGGGATCTTCTTCAGTGTGGACAGCTCAATAGACAGATAATGCTTCCTCTTCGAGTCAGGGAATCAAACAGCAATGCATGAATATTCAACAAATCCTCTTCAGGTCAGGCAGAATGGAGCTGCAATCCTGTACAGCATACACTCAACACACAGCAGTTAGTTAGTTTCAATTCGGCACTCGAGACAAACGAGTATGCCAACTGGGGACACGGGCGGACACAAAATTATAATGTCCACACCTGTGCATGCATCAATCACTTCAAATGGTCACACGTGTTCACTTCACACTAAGTACTGCAACTCACAACAACTCACATTGAATAAGGTCTCCACTCGCAGTCCCAGCCGACTCCCTCCTCTCAAGTTGATGAAACGGTACATCCAAAACTGTGTGGGAAGTGTACTATGAACACACAACTGGCATTAGAGGCTTCAAACCAGATTTCAATAGACTCCGAGGCAGTTTCACCAAACTGTTGTATACAACAGGTACTGAAGGCATTAGGTTTCCTAAATAGAATTACAGATGACACTTAACTGCTTGACGAAGTAACATAGACCCACTGCCTCTCTTCCTCTGTTAATATTATCTCCCTTTGTTGACCCAGATCCATCAAACCGCTGATTTTAGGCTCCTTCTTCGTAGTGTGCAGTCTCTCCTCGCTCTGTGTGACTCCTCTCTCCACACAAACATGTCCTTTTATTATCCACCTCGCGAATACATGTCTCTCTCGCGGCTCAACCTCCGCTCGTTACACAGCTGATGCTCATATCCCCATTTGCTAAGCCCGCCCTGTTATTTTATTTGGCCCGCGCGAGCTCAAAAGGCATATGATTGTCTTAAAATAAAGTATGCCTACAGCGTACATTGACCAAAAACTACATCTCCCACAATGCATGTCGATTTTGTTACCCGCGAAATGACGGCATCGTGCCGCTAGATAGCAGTGTTTCCATATCGGCGCTTAACGGTGGAGTTGAGAAAGAGCTATAAATAACCCAAATTTAAAATTTATAAAATAAAATGTCCAAAAAGAGAAAAATTGATGCAGAGGGGAGGCAATTTAAAGAACAATGGGAAAGTGAATACATGTTTGTACTTCAAGGAGAAAAACCGGTATGTCTTCTGTGTGGCGAGGCAGTGTCGGTGATGAAGGAATACAATTTACGTCAGCATTTTGACACCAAACATGGAGCGAAGTATGCTAAATCTAGTCTCCAAGAAAAAAATCAAATTGTTCACGAATTGAAAGGCAGACTGCAATGGCAGCAAAATATGTTCACAAAAGCCACAGCAAAAAATGATGCAGCCGTGAAAGCTAGCTTTATTGTGGCTGAAGAAATAGCCCGCGCTTCCAAGTGTTTTTCAGAGGGAGCATTTTTGAAGAGGAGTATGCTAAAGGTATGTGAGCAGGTGTGTATTCAGTGTGTTTACAGGTGTATGCGTCCATGCAGCAAAATGTTTACTGTAATCAAAACAATATCTCATTAGTTGGATTGGATATGCCCTCTGCAAGGCTGTCTGTAGCCTTTTGTTTTTGTAAAATGCCACATCTCTCACACATGTTCTTAGCCTCTCACACTTACTGTATGTGTTGGACCATAGTTCTGCCTCTCTCAACTGTGACAAAGTTTTGAACAAAGTTGATTTAATAACTTGTGTTTAATGATATTTGTCTTTGTTATTCACTTGAAAAGTTTGTTCTTTTCTTAACCTGATAAATTAAAGGGATTTATGTTATAATAACACAGAGCAATGTGCTTACATATATTTTAAATTTATGTGAATGCATTTGCTGTATTTGTACACTTGAATAAATAATTATCAAATCGAATAATTTTATTATAATAATTTGTTACATTTAAATACCGCTTTTCCAGGTACTCAAAGTGC
Organism: Siphateles boraxobius; assembly: GCF_051911475.1. Lineage (NCBI taxonomy): Eukaryota > Metazoa > Chordata > Actinopteri > Cypriniformes > Leuciscidae > Siphateles > Siphateles boraxobius. Next base: position 2,946,791 of record NW_027508701.1, read on the forward strand.
TTTACATTGTAAGGGGAATCACCTCAACCAAAAGGCTTTCTAATGGACAACCTTGTCGCTGGAATAGTTTACCGACCTGCCTACCAGGTAAAGAACACGCAGATGGCCAAAGAGGATGTCCAGCGCTCTCAATCCATTGCCCGCCTCAGATTCCACGTTGAGAGGTGCATCAGGAGGGTCAAAGAGAACAAAATGTTTGAAAAGATCATACGTCTGTCCGTGTCTGGGTCTATTGACCAGCTGTTATTAGTTGCTTGCCTCTTGGTAAATTACCAGTATGGGCCTGTTTTGAGTGATTTTTGTTTAATCAGTTGATTTAAGTCCATTAACTCTCACTCTGACTGACTCCCTCACCAGTGCGCTGAACTACTGAACTAGAGCTGATTGAGACGCACTCAGAGATTTACTGTGGATTTATTTTTCTTTCTGTTAATTATTCTCATCTTAAGCATGACACATTTGTCCAAACACACAGGAAAACTCCTGGAGAAACATCTGAGATCCACGTCACACTATTATAAAGATGGCGTTTATTAAAGAGGAGAGTGAAGACATTAAGATTGAAGAAGTGTTCAGCGTGAAACATGAAGATACTGGGGAGCAAACAGGTTAGCTTCATTTGATCTTTATTAAAATGATCTACAGAATGATATTTCTGAAGAATGTCATATGAGACTCCTAATTAAGGCGGATTCATTTGACATGGAGCGGCGGGTCTTCTAATGTGGACAGACATTTTTGTTGAGATCACATGACCAGACAAATGGAAATAAAGTGTTTCCACATGAACTTTAGAGGACCTGTACAATGTGGACTAGAGCGATTATGGATTATAAATCTCTGTTGATCCAAAGAAAGGAAATCATATACATCTGGGATGTATGAGTGAGTAAATGATGAGAGAAAATTAATTTTGGATGAAATTTCCTTTAACTATCACCACAGCCCCATCAAGAATTTTTTCTTTCCAATTTTCTTTCTGAGCTCTCCAGAGCATTCACTGCACCCACAAATCTTCAGTCTGTCTCCTCTCTCCCAGCCACCGTTCCTCTCTGCGCCATTTACTGCAACGAGACACAGGTGTTTGTCATTATGCACTTGACCTACTTACTCGCCTCTCATGCCCTGTTTACACGAGAACGCTCGCGGGTAAAAACGTAAAAATATTTGATCAGATGTGCCTTTCGTTTACACGACGACGGCGTTTTTGGGGCTTAAAAACACAAAAAAGTGAAACCACCCTCCAGAGTGGAAATTTTAAAAACACTCCACCGTCGCGTTCCCGTCTAAAGGGAAAAAATGCAAATCTGCTCACGGTGGCTCTCGTCGCGTACGCGTTTATGTCACAGGCATGCGCCAGTAGGCTACAGGAAAATAACAACCAACATGTCGGATTATTTCCATACGTCGGACCTTCAAGTTGCCCTAGCAGCTCTGATAAACGTACAAGAGTCTTTTTGCTGTTCGCTTCACCATGTTTGATTTCGCGCTACTAGGGAGAGAAGTAGAAGGAAGATTGTGCGCAGACTTGGTGTTGTTGTGTGGCAGTCATAGGCGTAATTTGCGGGTGGGACGGGTGGGACATGTCCCCACCACTTTTTGCCAGGGTCGATTGTGTCCCCACCACTTTTTGCCAGGGTCGATTGTGTCCCCACCACTTTTGAAACATCTCGCGGCTCGGATGTACGAATACAAATAAATAAAACATCTCCAGTGAACTCTAGTAGAGCAATAATTTAGTTCGTTTGTTAAATAAGAGGCGATCTAAAATGTGTTGTTTTTGAAATCAAGTAACAAAAGTGCTCGTTGCCGCTGCTATCAGTGGCGCGGATACAGTGTTCTGTTGTGACTCGCGCACAGTCTTCACACGGACGCGCACTTCAATCCGTTGCGGAGAGACTCTCTATTCGTTACGGTGAAATCACAAAACATAATGCACAAAAAGCGTGTCCCTGCTTGATAAACAACCACTAATAAACAATCGGTTTTGATTAGGAAAAAAAAACTATACTACTTAGTGCGGATTAGAACCCAGAACCTCTGACACGCCTGGCAAAAGTTCTGCCACTGGACCATGAAAGTACATATGTAGGATGCATAACCACTTGTATTAGATCTCATTAAACGACAAATTAAACACAATGTACTATTGTATACTATGTACACACACCTGTCCCACCCACTTTTTAAAACAAAGTTACGCCACTGGTGGCAGTGCTTCACATTGCTACATACTACATCGAATTTCACAGACTTTTGCGTCACCATATGCACGGAGATTTCCCCCCCATAACGCTCGTCTAAATGCAGAATAAAAAGTGATAAAGCAACGCCACTTTTGCGTTTTCTGTTCAGAAAGTTTCCGTGTAAACATAGCCTCAGTGCAGACCTCGCTGAACCACTCCCCCCTCGCCACACAAGTGTTCAATCCAATTGTTTTAACTGGTTTTGTAGAGTTTTGTAATGTTTGAACAGTGTGTATGATTGTCAACAATCTAGCATTATATATTATCTGGGATATCTAAACATGAACTGTTGACGAACACGTTCATGCCAACTAGAAACGAACACGAGTGATCAGCAGATACAGAGCGCTTTTATTCGCGAACAAACTCGTTTTATTGTAAGGTGAATTCAACAAGGGATTTTGTTTTGTTGTTAAGCAACAAAGACTGGATAATTTTTTGTTTTTGTTTTTTGTAATTGGTGTGGATGAATCAGAGCGACATGCATTACTATCATGTTTGTCTACCCTGAAATGTTTAATTTCGAGAGAGACCCGGCGCGCGCAGTGAGGGAGACAAAAGAAACGTGCTAAAACGAGATCCAGCGCGAGAGAGAGGCAAAGGAAAACGCATGTTCTTAATTTATGTTGGTTTATGCTATTTTATTTTTGAAAATGAATGAAATTCAAATTCACACAACCCCCCAATATATAAAAAACACAATCATAATCATGGATCTAACAAGAAACAAAAAATCTTAAGTTAATCCAAATGATTACCACTTTTAACTATCCGAGAAAGTTTTCTATCATACATCTGAATATATATACAGATGGGTCAAAGTCTGGAGATCAGGTTTCAGCTGGCTTTGTGGTTATCCATCAGAAAAGTACAGATTCCTCATAATAGTTCAGTTTTCACTGGAGAAGTCAATGCTATAACTTTGGCATTGCAGCATATTAAAACTACTCAGCAACGAGATATCTTATTAATGACAGACTCAAAATCTGGTATCTTCCAAATATGAACACCCAGCATTTGTGGAAATTTTAAATAGTTTGCGGTCCTTGGAGGCACATAATTTTAAAGTTATTTTTTGTTTGGTACCAGGGCATTGAATGAACAAGCTGATGCTGTGGCTAAGGACGTTTAATCTTCAGAGCTCAGACAATGCCCAATTCCACCTGACCTCAAACCTATTATAAGCACTTCCACAAATCCACAAGAAATGGAAATCTGAATGGGATCAGAGTACGACAAAAACTTTACAAAATTAATCCTGTGGTCGGTAGTGTTGTCAGAAAACTCGGTACTTCGGTACCAAGTCGGTACTAAAACAATTTAACTGTTACGGTACCAGCCTTTCTTAAGTACCGGTGGTACCGAAGTACCGGGTTAATCCGGTTCTTGATGCGCTGTCCGAAAGGTGCACAGTTGCGTCCTCTTCATAAAAACACTCTGAGACATGGCGACCGGTGGCACTGCTAATGCGGTGTCTCTGAATCTCCTTGTTGACACGAAAGGAGGAAAGAGCCACATATGGGACAGTGTTGTGCAAGTTACTTCCAAACTGTAATACATTATACATTACTTGTTACTGTAATTTAAAAGTAATTCATTACCTTACAAAATTAATGTCTCAGAATTGTAATGTGTTACATTACTCCTATATTACTTTTGAGTTACTTTCACCAAAATAACTATAGGCCTACAGTAGTAGAACTTAACATTCTAAGGCTGTAACGATATGCGATATGAAACTGAAATCGCAACACTCAGATCCACGAACCTGCAGAATCACGACACACCCCTTCCAACTCCAAGAGTTATCCTCCCCGTCCAGATCCAACGCTACCACATCTATAAATTACTATTAGTATTATTTGAATTTTGAAGTTAACATTATAAAATATGTAGACCTACACCACAAAACTAGTTGAGGATAAATTATTAAAAATTGGGGAATTCCAGCGTTTTGGACGTGACATTTGCAGTCAAAACTTGAAATATAAATTCTCAGAAAATGCATTTAATACCAATATATTGAAACGTCTGTTTATCCATAGGATACCCCCTTAAAAGAGTCCAGACATTAGAAAAATATCAGTCTACACATGCGTTTTATATTTAATATGAGGGAAATACACTCATTCATGCCTGACAAAAAAAATATTTAACTTTTAGGAGGCAAAATATTTTTTTGTAATTCTGTGAATTACACTGTGCAAATTTAAAAGTAATAATACCCACCGGATGAAGAAGGGTTGGCTCTCCACAGAACATAAAATATTCATTTTATTTTATTTTTCGTGTTCGCATTTATGAGGAAAAAACAATGTACGTGACAGTTCTGCGTTACGCACCCGACCGCTCTGAAGCGGCACTAAAAGGCTGTTTTGAAACTTTCACAGAGACCTTTTTCATTCCTTAATGTCTCGCGGTCTTGGTGTTTTTTTGTCGTTGTTTTTTTACAATTAAAACTAAAAGTGTGTTGTAACGCAAGCGTAACTGAACATGTAATATAGTAAAATATTACTGAAAATTGATTAGTAATGCCTTACACTACTGCGTTACAGCAAAAAGTAATATGTTACTGTAATGCATTACTTTTGTAACGCGTTACTCCCAACACTGCATATGGAAATATTGTAGATTAGGCTAATGTCACGTTGCCGTAAGGGGCCGTTCAATCGCTTGTAGAAAGAATTTGCATGCGCAAAAAACGCGTTATGTGAATGGCCTCTAAAGCGGTATCAGGTGCGGGTGTATCGGGCTAGTTTTACGAGTACATGAGCACAGTATCGGACCGACACCAGAGTACTGGTGTCAGTATCGGTGTATCCCTATTTATGTCATTAATATCAGTCCGTCAGAAAAGCAGTTCTAGGCTTATTCTTGCCTGGTTAACTCTTAGCAGGTTTAAAAAGCTCTTTTAAAATTAAATATGAATGCAGTTTGGGATTAAATAAAAGTACAGTCAAGTCAAATAAAACACGTTTTATCTCCTGTATAGTTTGGTAAGACTGCAATAAGATACCATTCATTAGCATTACTTAATGTGTTATCTAACATCAACACATTGAGTGAACAATATATTTTTACAACATTAATTAATGTTTGTGAATGTTATTTAATACAAACACTTGATTGTTTATGTTTGCTCACTTCATTGATTGTGCATTAAATAATGTTAACAGGATAAAACTTTTGATTTTAAACATGTATTAATATATTTTTAAATGAACCCCAAGGAGAATAATTGCTACACTATATAACTATTGTTTATTGTTAGATCATTTTATTAATCTTATTGTAAAGTGTTTAATACAGATGTAGGCTACAGTTTCCATCTTTGTAACTGTGATATACAAATTGAGCGTCAGCGTCAGTTCTGGCAGGCCAAGTAGTCAAGATGCTGCTAACGCTATTGGCCAACACGGTCTCATCAGCGATCTGCTCAGCTGAGCTGCATCAGCGCATCAGCTGTTCATCTCGCCTCGCTGCTAATGACTACGCTCAAACCAGGGCGCCCTATTTAAACTGATTCAGTTTGCTCCTAACTGCTTTGCTGCTCGCTCTCTGCAATATTGAAACAGGACTCGATGTATTCACTCTCCATTCATCTCTGAAAGTCTTCACGAAGCTAAGCTAAGTTCCTTTTGCAGAACAGATTAAGCAGTTTGCAGTGATAGATAGTAGGGCTGGGTATTGACACAAATTTCACAATTCGATTTGCTCCTCTCCAGAGTTATTTTTCTAGCTGACTAACGAGTGTATGGTGACTGGCTATCATAGATATGGACATTTATCTGAGGTAAATGTGATGTTATGACGTTTTATTAATTTCACTTGCGTCTTTCCACGGTTGGAACACTGCGATCGAGCGATTCCTTTTAACATGATACGGAATTCGAAAAGTTGTATTCTATCTTTTAAAACACTTTCAGATGCTCATGAATGTTTATTTCGCGCTGGAGTTCGTATTATTAAGGCGGAAGATAAGATGTGCCCGCCAGGGGCGGAGCCAGACGATGTAAACATTCGGGGCTTAGCCCAAACCTAGGGGCGGTCCAATTAGCCACCCCCCCGCTCCGCCCCTGGTGCCCGCGCCCGCGCTGCTGCTTTACTTGAGCTGCGCCAGAGCGATCTCACGCCAAGCGGTGTTTGTCTTTGAATTTCGTAAGAAACGGACGTAATTTGACATCTGAAACCGTTTCATATCAATAGTAACAAAGCACAAAGATTATTGCGTTATTGATGGGATGCGCGCTACAATGTTCCATTCATCAACTATGACTATTGCCTAATCGATTCTTGGGAGTAAGTAAAGTAACAGTCATTATTCAGTGAGTCAATTAAAATAAGTCTCATCTGCTAAATCTTACTTGTCTGTCTTCTGCTAGTTACATTGCCCCTGGCTCCGCTAAATTCATGGAGCTCATGAATGGTCAGGAGACTCATCTGAACTGAAACATATTGCCCACTAATCGTATTTATTCATAAAGTTTTATAAGCGTTTTAATTGTCTAATTCCATCTCTTGTCTTATCCACAAGAGGTTGCCAGGTATGGTTTGTTTGGGGGCAATAGTTCTGCTCTCCCAGTGCTAAACTGTGAGCGTAAACTCTGACTCTCTGCTATTTCATGGTGCTCATGAAAGGTCAGAGGACTCCCTGAACAGAGCCATACCGCCAAATTTCAATTATCAACTGAATTCCAATTTATTCAATACAATTTCCTAATCATTTCTATTGTCTTGTGTGTTCTTGACTTAAATGGACCTGACTGAATTTAATGTAAATTTAATCTAAATTAAGCTTTGGTACCGAGAACTGTGGATTTTTACTGGTATTGGTACAGAATACTGAAATTTTGGTACCGTGACAACACTAGTGGTCGGTGTAAAACTATTGGTCCATTTTGAAAATCGTTTGGATCATATTACCTACACATGCTGTCAAATAGGGCACTCCAGACTCCAAACGGGTGAAGATCCTCCTTTATGCCCCTCGTGCCAGAATCCATTATCACTGAAGCATATTTTGATGGACTGTGATAGATTACAGGGCTCGACATTAAGGCTTGTCCGCTTGTCCGGGACAAGTGGATTTTTTGTAGGACAAGTAGAAGAGAAAATTAGTTGTCCGACCGGACAAGTTAAATTTCAAACAAAATAAAATGCCATGTTACTTCACGTTATGTGCCACTCGTTACGTCTATTTTACAGATTTAATTTTACAGATTTGAAACGAAGACATGTCCTGAATGTGAATGGCCTGTGAATGTCCTGAATGTGACTCGCAGAAAGACGCGCACCAGTATGATGCGCATGCACAGACCGCGCGCCAGAATACAGTTCTCTTTCGCGCTTGAACGAACATCAACACACACAATTAAGCCAAAATGTCATTTGTTGAGTATCTTCATAACACAAGAGCAGTCTTATGATGGACATAAAGAGTTGTGACTCATGAGAGAATGAGGCGCGTGTGAGATCCGCGTCTCTGTCCACAGCGGCTGCTCTTAAAGGGCCAGCTACCAATAAAGTGTTCTGTCAGTAAAGTTAATGAAAGAACAAAGGGAACAGAGAAAATTACTCACTGCTCTTGACTAAAGAACTTGTGTAGCTTTAATAAGGAGTAGTCTATATATAATTTATAATTTATGCTGCGCAGACTGTTTGATAACTTTATTCAATTTCTGTATATGTCCTACCTGTTAGACAGTTCATTTTTATCCAAACATCAATGGCTTATTGATCATTATAGGTGTTATCAATCATTTAGTTGTTATTGCTAATTTCAGAATTATCACTAATCTGTGTGTGCATTTGGTTTAGAACCAAACAAGTTGACTCATGAAACCATTTGTTTATTATATCGCAATCGCATATCACAACCGCAATATTGATCTCAATAATAGGAATATAAAATTTTCCCCAAATCGTGCAGCCCTAGATAAAATTATAAATCTTTACCCGGACAAGTGACTTTTGTGCATGGACAAGTGAAACATAAATTTACTTGTCCGAAGGACAAGTGCCTCAAAAAGTTAATGTCAAGCCCTGGATTAAATTTAAAGCAATAAAAATAATAAAAGGTTAATTATAAAAACAAATACCCCCATGCGGTCATTTAAAGGGCACCTATTATGCAAAATTAACTTTTACACAGTGTTTGAACATACATGTGTGCTGGCAGTGTGTGTACACACAGCCACCCTATAATGATAAAAATCCACCCAGTGCTTTTTTTTAATCCCCAAAAATTATAAGCAGTGTCTCAAAACAAGCTGTTCTCAGATTCTGGGCAATATGACGTACTTTTGCACAAACCCCGCTCACGACTGTTGGCTGAAACTGCTGTATTAGCATAGACCCGCCCAGAGTGAGCTTTACACAGTCCACCATTGTTTCGATTGAGGTGTTCTGTTGTTGGATGTAGGGATGGGACGATTACCGGTTTCACTATAAACCACGATAAAATGTACCGACGGTTAGTATTATCGTTTAAAATTGAATTATCATTAAAACAAAGTTTATCGCGATTAACTTAACTATCACCTGCCTGTATACGGGCAACCTAAATTTACTTCACAATATTACTATTAAATCCTAATCTAGTCATGACAAACTATATATCATTGGAAAGGTCTACGACTCAAGAATACATATTTGTTGATGATTTTGCAGAAAAATTTTTTTTTTGGAAGAGTAATGGATTAATATATGACAAGAGTGTGCATCAAAAATCTGTATCATTACAGGAGTTTACACCTTTGTAACAAAAAAGTCAACAACCACACTTTTAATCATTCAAACTTTGATTTTCATGCTAAAAGTTCATAACATAAACATTGATTCTAGTATTTAGCCAAAAATATTCAGAAAATAATATTATACATAGAGAATATCTACCTACCCCTATGCTGTATACATTATTGCAAAACCAAATAGATTTTATAAAAAAAGCCCTTTATATTATTCATTCAATACATGATACATCAACTATAAATATATGTTGCCGTGTTGGTAGAGTCCTCCCTCACAACAGTATGTCCAATAACAGCAAGGCAGTCTCAGTAACCAAACAGAGCTGCCAGAGTTGTTACTAACGCTCAATTGATGTATTGATGAACTGTGTAATTCGAGCGATGAAGAGCAAGATCATAACTCCAGCGATGACGAGCCTGATCCGCTTTTACCAGAAGAGATGTCTGATTCAACTCAAGAACAGTGAGTTTACAACTTTTTTCACACTAATATACTATCTTTACTATGTATGCTTATTATCTGTACTATTTGTAGTGGGATACAACTAAATATTTAACAAAATTATGTGACAGTTATCAATATAGATGTGTATCTAGATGAATAATTAATTACATCTGATATAGTTGTTTTTTACTAGTCAGTTTTATATTGTTTCAATAGGTATTCAGATGATGATAGTGTGGACTTACCCTGCTGAAAGATGTGAAACTTCTACATCTGCTGCATCAACATCAGCTGATAATTTCATAAGGTTTGGAATGAAGGCAGAGGAAGAGGACAGAGCAGAGGAAGAGGACAGAGCAGAGGAAGAGGACAGAGCAGAGGAAGAGGACAGAGCAGAGGAAGAGGACAGAGCAGAGGAAGAGGACAGAGCAGAGGAAGAGGGCAGGGCAGAGGAAGAGGGCAGGGCAGAGGAAGAGGGCAGGGCAGAGGAAGAGGGCAGAGCAGAGGAAGAGGGCAGAGCAGAGGAAGAGGGCAGAGCAGAGCAAGAGAGCAGAGCAAGAGGGCAGGGCAGAGCAAGAGGGCAGGGCAGAACAAGAGGGCAGGGCAGAGCAAGAGGGCAGGGCAGAGCAAGAGGGCAGGGCAGAGCAAGAGGGCAGGGCAGAGCAAGAGGGCAGAGCAAGAGGGCAGAGCAAGAGGGCAGAGCAAGAGGGCAGAGCAAGAGGACGAGGACAGAGTGATGGAGAGAGGACAAGCCAGAGGAAGAGGGGGGGAGAGAGAGAGAGGGGGCAGAGGAAGAGGACAGAGCAGAGGAAGAGTGATGGAGAGAGGACAAGCCAGAGGAAGAGGGAGAGATAGAGAGCGCAGAGGAAGAGGACCGAGCAGAGGAAGAGTGATGGAGAGAGGACAAGCCAGAGGGAGAGAGAGAGGGCAGAGGAAGAGGACAGAGCAGAGGAAGAGTGATGGAGAGAGGACAAGCCAGAGGAAGAGGGAGAGAGAGAGAGCGCAGAGGAAGAGGACCGAGCAGAGGAAGAGTGATGGAGAGAGGACAAGCCAGAGGGAGAGAGAGAGGGCAGAGGAAGAGTAATGGAGAGAGGACAAGCCAGAGGGAGAGAGAGAGAGAGAGAGAGAGGGCAGAGGAAGAGGATAGAGCAGAGGAAGAGTGATGGAGAGAGGACAAGCCAGAGGAAGAGAGAGAGAGAGAGGCCAGAGGAAGAGGACAAAGCAGAGGAAGAGTGATGGAGAGAGGACAAGCCAGAGGAAGAGGGAGAGAGAGAGAGAGAGAGAGAGAGAGATAGGGCAGAGGAAGAGGACAGAGCAGAGGAAGAGTGATGGAGAGAGGACAAGCCAGAGGAAGAGGGAGAGAGAGAGAGAAGGCAGAGGAAGAGGACAGAGCAGAGGAAGAGTGATGGAGAGAGGACAAGCCAGAGGAAGAGGGAGAGAGAGAGGGCAGAGGAAGAGGACAGAGCAGAGGAAGAGTGATGGAGAGAGGACAAACCAGAGGGAGAGAGAGAGGACAGAGCAGAGGAAGAGGACAGAGGAAGAGGACAGAGGAAGAGGACAGAGGAAGAGGACAGGAAGAGGACAGAGCAGAGGAAGAGTAATGGAGAGAGAACAAGCCAGAGGAAGAGGGAGAGAGAGGGCAGAGGAAGAGGACAGAGCAGAGGAAGAGTGATGGAGAGAGGACAAACCAGAGGGAGAGAGAGAGGGCAGAGGAAGAGGACAGAGCAGAGGAAGAGGACAGAGCAGAGGACAGAGCAGAGGAAGAGGACAGAGCAGAGGAAGAGGACAGAGCAGAGGAAGAGGACAGAGCAGAGGAAGAGGACAGAGCAGAGGAAGAGGACAGAGCAGAGGACAGAGCAGAGGAAGAGGACAGAGCAGAGGAAGAGTGATGGAGAGAGGACAAACCAGAGGGAGAGAGAGAGGGCAGAGGAAGAGGACAGAGCAGAGGAAGAGGACAGAGCAGAGGAAAAGGACAGAGCAGAGGAAGAGGACAGAGCAGAGGAAGAGTAATGGAGAGAGGACAAGCCAGAGGATGAGGGAGAGAGAGGGCAGAGGAACAAACCAGAGGGAGAGAGAGAGGGCAGAGGAAGAGGACAGAGCAGAGGAAAAGGACAGAGCAGAGGAAGAGTAATGGAGAGAGGACAAGCCAGAGGATGAGGGAGAGAGAGGGCAGAGGAAGAAGACAGAGCAGAGGAAGAGTGATGGAGAGAGGACAAACCAGAGGGAGAGAGAGAGGGCAGAGCAGAGGAAGAGGACAGAGCAGAGGAAGAGGACAGGAAGAGGACAGAGCAGAGGAAGAGGACAGAGCAGAGGAACAGTGATGGAGAGAGGACAAACCAGAGGAAGAGGGAGAGAGAGAGGACAGAGCAGAGCAACAGTGATGGAGAGAGGACAAACCACAAACGAGAGAGGGAGAGGACAGAGCAGAAGAACAGTGATGGAGAGAGGACAAACCAGAGGAAGAGAGAGAGAGAGGGCAGAGCAGAAGAACAGTGATGGAGAGAGGACAAACCAGAGGAAGAGAGAGAGGACAGAGCAGAAGAACAGTGATGGAGAGAGGACAAACCAGAGGAAGAGGGAGAGAGGACAGAGCAGAGGAACAGTGATGGAGAGAGGACAAACCAGAGAGAGAGAGAGGCCAGAGCAGAAGAACAGTGATGGAGAGAGGACAAACCAGAGGAAGAGGAAGAAAGAGAGGACAGGGCAGAGGAAGAGTGATGGAGAGAGGACAAACCAGAGAGAGAGAGAGAGAGAGAGAGAGAGAGAGAGAGAGAGAGAGAGAGAGAGAGAGAGAGAGAGGACAGACCAGAGGAACAGTGATGGAGAGAGGACAAACCAGAGGAAGAGGGAGGCCAACAGAACCTGTTGTTTCCCCTGGCAACACTGAGGCAAGATGGCACACCTCAGATGAATCAGACATGCCACCATCTCAGACAACATTCAGACCAGCACAGACTCCTGGCCCTCAGCTTGTCTCTACAGAGTCCTACAGTGCTCTGGAGCTGTTTCAGTTGTTTTTTTTCATCCACGGTTTGTCAGACTATTATGCAGAACTCAAATGCATATGCAGAACTCAAATGCCTATGCAGCCGAGCATCAGGACACCACACGTAAACCATGGCAGGACATGACCATGAAGGACCTGTACTCCTATCTGTCAGTTCTGGTTTACATGGGTCTGGTAAAGTTACCAGTACTGACAGATTATTGGAATGGATCCAGAATTTACAGTCTTGGCTTTCCTGCCACCGTTATCCCGTGCCGGAAGTTTCAAGCCATATCCTCAACACTTCATCTGAGTGATCCGAAGAAGGATACTGAAAATATGAAGAAAAAAAAGGCACACCTGCTTATGACCGGCTAGGGAAACTGAAGCCAGTCTATCAGGAGCTGCGTGATGCATGCAAAACTTATTTTCATCCCTACCTAAACATGGCCATAGACAAGAGGATGGTGGCATCCAAGGCCAGGATTTCCCTGAAGCAGTACCATAAAGAGAAACCTACCAAATGGGGCTACAAGCTATTTGTTTAAGCAGACTCAGACAACTTTTATAGTTGGGACTTTATCATTTATGAAGGAACATCTCCTTTACCACCAAGCCGAGAAAGCAAGGGGCTGAGCTTTGAATTGGTGATGGCGCTGGTGGATGAGAAAATCCTTGGAACAGGCTACATACTGTATGTAGACAATTTCTACACCAGCCCATCACTGTTCAAAGACCTCCTCCAGAAGGGCATCTGGGCCTGTGGGACTGTCCGGAGCAACCATGTGAGTGTCCCAAAAACCGCTGCCAACAAGCTGCCCGGAAATGCTCCTCGTGGGAGTATTCGTTGGATCCGGGACAACGAGCTGCTTTACGTAATGGAAGGACACCAGGGAAGTCCTCATGTGCTTTTCTTTCCATTCGGCAAATGAAAATCAGAATCAGAATCAGAAGAATCAGAAAGAGCTTTATTGCCAAGTGTGCTTGCACACACAAGGAATTTTCCTTGGTACTGAGGCTTCCAGTGCACATATACAAATACAGATACAACAAGTAATAGTAATACAAATAGTAATACAAATTCTACAAATAAAATTATAAAAAATATGAAAATACTATAAAAATATATCAGAATCAGAAAGAGCTTTATTGCCAAGTGTGCTTGCACACACAAGGAATTTGTTTTGGTACTGAGGCTTCCACTGCACATATACAAATACAGATACAACAAGAAACATAATACTACAAATTATAAGAATAAAAAATAGAAATAGAAATATATGAGAATAAAAGTATCACAGTTGGGTTTAGTCAGAATAGTCGACATTTTCAGATTTACAGATTATGAACATATTTACAGTGTTTTGAATATTATAAATAAATAAATCTACATATAAGTATCACCTGAGTTGTAGGGTATTGCGCTAAACAGTGGGAGTATTGCACTTAAAGCATATGCCTTGGGAGATATGTTAACTGTTCAGGAGGGAAATGGCCTGTGGGAAGAAACTGTTCCTGTGCCGAGATGTTCTTGTGGCCAGTGATCTGAGTCGCCGTCTTGACGGTAACAGTTCAAACAGGTGGTATCCAGGGTGAGTGGAGTCTGTGATGATTTTACCTGCTCGCTTCCTCACTCTGGAAGAGTACAGGTCCTGGAGGGTTGGCAGGGGGGCACCAATAATCCTCTCTGCAGTCCGGACTGTCCGTTGTATTCTCCTGATGTCTGATTTGGTAGCTGAACCAAACCAGACAGTGATGGAAGTGCATAAGACAGACTTAATGACGGCTGAGTAGAACTTAATCAGCAGCTCCTTTGGCAAGTTGAACTTCCTCAGCTGGCGAAGGAAGTACAGTCTCTGCTGGGCTTTTTTCACAACGGAGTCAATGTGATTATCCCACTTCAGGTCCTGAGAGATGATACTGCCCAGGAACCTGAATGACTCCACTGCTTCCACAGTGCTGTTCATGATGGTGAGTGGGGGGAGTGCTGGGCTGTCCCTCCTGAAGTCCACGATCATCTCCACTGTTTTGAGCGTGTTTAGCTCAAGGTTGTTATAACTGCACCAGACAGCCAGCTGTTCAACCTCCAGTCTGTAAGCAGACTCGTCACCGTTTTGGATGAGACCGATGACAGTGGTGTCGTCTGCAAATTTCAGGAGCTTGACAGTGGGGTCTTTAGAAGTGCAGTCATTAGTATACAGGGAGAAGAGCAGTGGGGAGAGAACGCACCCTTGGGGTGCGCCAGTGCTGGTAGTGAGAGTCCTGGATGTGTGTTTCCCCAGTCTCACTCGCTGCTGCCGGTCAGTCAGGAAGCTGGAGATCCACTGACAGATCGAGGATGGTATGGAGAGCTGGGTCAGTTTGGCTGTGAGAAGATCAGGCATGATGGTATTGAAGGCCGAACTGAAGTCCACAAAGAGGATCCTTGCATAAGTCCCAGGTCTGTCGAGATGTTGCAGGATATAATGCAGTCCCATGTTGACTGCATCATCCACAGACCTGTTTGCTCTGTAAGCAAACTGAAAGGGATCCAGCAGGGGTCCAGTGATGTCCTTCAGGTGGGCCAACACCAGTCTTTCAAACGACTTCATGACCACAGATGTGAGAGCGACAGGTCTGTAGTCATTAAGTCAAGTGATTTTGGGTTTTTTGGGGACTGGAATGATAGTGGAGTGCTTGATGCGGCAGGGAACTTCACACTGCTCCAATGATCTGTTGAAGATCTGCGTGAAGACCGGGGCCAGTTGGTCAGCGCAGGCTTTTAAACAAGCATATGAGATGCCGTCTGGGCCTGAGGCTTTCCTAGTCTTCTGTTTTTTGAAGACTCTGCTCACGGCCTCCACACAGACCTTAAGCTCAGGTTGGATGGCAGGAGGGGGGAGTAATGGAAGAGCAGGAGGTGATGGTGAATGTGTGAAGTGCAGATCAGACCGGGTGTGTGGTGTGAATGAGGGCTTTTCAAACCGGCAGTAAAATGAATTTAAATCGTCAGCCAGGTGTTGATTGTCCACAGATTGGGGGGTTGGCGACTTGTAGTTGGTGATGTTCCTCAGGCCATTCCAGACTGATGATGGGTCATTGGATGAAAACTGGTTTTTCAGTTTATCAGAGTAGTTCCTTTTAGCAACTCTGATTTCCTTTGTCAATCTGTTTCTGGCCTGGTTATACAAGATTTTATCCCCACTTCTGTAAGCATCCTCTTTGGCATGAAGAAGGTGTTTGAGTTTCCCAGTAAACCAAAATCTCACTGTCCAGAGAAGGGCGAGGACAAGAGACAGTTCTGATTCCAGCTACAGTTTCTGACTACAATAAGTAAGTTGAATTTATTTAGTCATGCTGTGTAAAAAATTGTTTACTCAAATGTATCATTCTGTTTACTTCGGTAAGTTTGCCATTATTTTTGAAATATGTCCTTTTATTTTCCACAAAGGAACATGGGAGGAGTGGATCTCTACGATGCCCTCATCGGCTATTATACGGTTCTCCGCAACACCAGGAAATGGTACCACTCCTTGTTCTACCATTTTGTAGACATAGCGATTGTGAACGCATTCATTCTCCACCAGCAGATGGCTGAATCGCAGAACCAGAAAGAAAAAAGTCAAAAAGAATTTCGGGAAACTTTGGTTCTGGAACTTGCCGACTGGATAACCCGAAATGAGCCAGGTCCTTCTGCTCCTCAAATCACAGGAAGGCACCCAGGCCATGCATGCCACAGACCACATTACATCGCTTCTCAATTCATCCCAGAGTGCAGAAAAAGATGCATTGTGTGCCAACAAAAAACCGCTGTGATCTGCCGTGCATGTAATTTGTATTTTTGTTTCCAGGCAGCACAAGACTGTTTCAATCACTGGCATGATGCCCAAAACTTGTAGGTTAACACTTATAAAGTTGTAAATAGTTGTTAACGAGGGAAAAAGTTGTAAATAGGTGAAAATTGTAAATAGTTTAGATTGTAAAAAGTTTTGTCAAATTCTTGTGGTTTAGTTTTCATAGTTTTCTTTTTTGATTCATTCTTATTTGCTTGTTCCAAATGAAATGTTTATAGAAATGTAGCATTTATTTGTATAAAAACAATCAAACAAATAGTAAAAAACACAAAAAAACATCAATGTGTGTTGTGGTGTCATTTGCCAGATCAAGTAACTACGACCTTTAGCAATCACCAATATGGTGTGTCTGACCCCTAGTGGATTTTGGAGGTTATGCAGCTAAAAGTCTTACAGAAAGCTCATTTTTTGAGTTCGTGACCTACATTTTTTTTAACACAACTTGGTTAGAATTTTGGCTTTGACTGTCTTTTTTAGGCTGAAACCTATATTAATTTATATATATTTTTAATAAATGAAATAATATATTATATTTTTATAACAATAAACTTAAATTTCAATAACTTTTATATTATTTAATTCTATAAATTTTTTTCCACTTAAGCAATAATCTGCCAAGTGTCTTCTTTTAAAAGAGACCAACCATAAGTCTTTAGTCCAAAGGGTTCATGAATTCCAACCATTTAAATTTAGGTAGTGCATTTTAACGTCAATGCTCAAAAAGGGGGGTGACAGTTAAAGGGTTAATAACATAAATCTTGTCCAGCCAGCAACAGTATGACGCAGCGCGCAGCGTTGGGTTTTTTTTATTCGAGAAGGAATGGCGGAAGGCAGTGACCGTGCTTTGGAGATTTCTCAGCCATATTTTGGCTTTTAGAAAAGTCCTGAGTGAAAACCACCTGTTCCGTGGCAAGTAGGTAAGGTTCCGTGAATAGGGGGGTTAGTAATAAAGGCCCACTTCTCTACAAGTCTGTGGGCAATTGTCATCCAAATTCACCCTACGATCCCTCCGACCCATAGTGCGCCCAATGGCAGCTTATTTGTATGGGTGTTTTTCCACGAACCCACGTTTGGTACTACCTAATGATATCTCCTAAGGGTAGCATATAGAGTGAACAGCAACGGTCCTAGTACTGAGCCTTGTGGTACACACTCTTCATTTACTGCTAAAAAACTGATAATGGTCAGATAAGTATGATTTAAACCATGCTAGTGCAATTCCACTAATGCCAACATCATTTTCGAGTCAATTTAAAAGAATGTTGCGGGCGATAGTGTCAAATGCTGCACTAATAGAGAGATACAACCACGATCAGATGATAAGAGCAAATAATTTGTGTCTCTAATGATAGCTGTCTCAGTACTATGATACGGTCTAAATCCTGATTGAAAATTCTCACAGATACCATTTCTTTCTAAAAACGAACATAGTTGTGAAAATACTGCCTTTTCTAATATCTTTGACAGAAAAGGTAGATTCGAGATTGGCCTGTTATTGACTAATTCTGTAGTATCAAGTTGCGTTTTTTTAACAAGCGTTTTAATCATAGCCAACTTAAAAGTTTTTGGTATGTATCCTAATGACAAAAATGAATTAATGATATTAAAGGGACAATGTGTAGGAATTTCTCCCATGTAGTGGTGAAATTGTATTTTGCATTCAAACGAATAGTCCTCTACAGCGCCTCGCTTTTTCAAATGCGTGTTGCAACTACAGTAGCCGTTATGTACAAAAAAGCTATGACAGGATGTCTTCTAATAGCACTTCATCGAGTTTTCCTTCGGGTGAACAGGTTTGTTATTTCAAACAAACTGCAACTTGACAAGTTTCCAAAGGCAGAGAAGCAACCAAAAAAACCTTGTAATTTAGACCGTAACCTTGACTTAACGTTACCTGTTGAAAAGAAAGCAGGCAAGTTCAGCGTCTCTTTTGAAAGATTTCTCCTGCATCAACTCTTTCCACCTGGAAAAAGCTATCCCGACATTAAACCTTTTTTTTTGCAATCTCCGGTCCTGTGGCTCCACATAAGTATGGTCATCCATTATAAATAACCGTGCAGTGCAGCCTTTTAAACTTGCCGGGGCAGTGACAAGCGTCTCTCAAATCTTTTTGTCCGGTTCAGCTGCTTTCAGTCACGTGACGCTGGCTCTGAACGAAAACGCGTTGTGGAAACGCGTTGGCCTAGTACTTTTTGTCCCTCTCTGCTATTATAGTTTTTCAAGATGGCGGAACGACATGGAAGCCTCCGTGGACCTACCCGTCCCATGTATATAAAGATAATAAATTCTTCGTTTATGAGGATAAGTCAGATCATTGGCAGAGGTATTTGTACACCATTGAGGACATATTTATGAATAAAAATGTTGATTTTACATAATAAAATACTTAAAAAACTACACATTGTCCCTTTAAGAAGAGGATCTATGACCTCTGGGTCTAACATACGTTGTCTGTTTGAAAGTTTATAAAATTCACCCTCTCCTATAGTAATGAAAGAATCAAATTTTTCGTCAGTGAGACTACACTTCACTGTCTGATGCGATACTGTAGTAGACGGTGGTATAGTTATAATTTTCTCCCTCATATTATCAATCTTGTAAGTAAAAAAGTTCATAAAGTCATTACTGTTGTGCTGCTTGGAAACATCTGGGCATGAAGCTTTATTTTTCGTTAGTTTAGCCACGGTTTCAAATACCTAGGGTTTTGTTTATTTTCTTCCAATAGGGTTGAAAAATAAGCAGATCTAGCCGTTTTTATGGCCTCTCTGTATGCAATCATGCTCTCATTCCATGAAATGCGAAATACCTCTAGTTTTGTTTTCTTCCAGTTTCACTACATTTTTCTGGCTGCTCTCTTAAGGGCCTGAGTGTGCTTGTTGTACCATGGCGTTGGAATATTTTCTTTAATCTTCTTTAAACGCTAAGGAGCAACTGTGTCTAAAGTGCTGGAAAAGAGAGAGTTAAAAGTTTCTGTCGCAATTTTGAGTTCTAAGCTATCTGGGATGCTGAGATGATGAAACTGATCAGGAAGAGTCGGCTTTGCAGCCTTGGCTAAATGAAGGTTACACGAGACTAGATAATGATCTGAGATGTCATTGCTCTGCTGAAGAATTTCAACGGCATCAACATTGACTCCATGTGATAATATTAAATCTAGAGAATGATTACGACAATGAGTAGGTCCTGACACGTGTTGTCTAACTCCAATAGAGTTAAGAATGTTTTTAAATGCCAATCCCAATGCATCTTTTTCGTTATTTACATGTATATTAAAATAACCAACAATTAGGACTTTATCTGCAGCCAGTACTAACTCTGATAGAAAGTCCGCAAATGCTTTGATAAAGTCTGTATGGTGGCCTGTATACAGTAGCCAGCACAAATCTCAAATGTGATTTATCATTTACACTAGATAGTGTTACATTTAGCACCAACACTTCAAACAAATTATATTTGAAACTAGACTTCTT
Organism: Siphateles boraxobius; assembly: GCF_051911475.1. Taxonomy (NCBI): domain Eukaryota; kingdom Metazoa; phylum Chordata; class Actinopteri; order Cypriniformes; family Leuciscidae; genus Siphateles; species Siphateles boraxobius. The sequence goes on from NW_027508701.1 coordinate 2,966,520, forward strand.
AGTAATTCTGAAAATATTACTATAAATTACAGCAACACCTCCCCCTTTGCCTTTCATACGAGGTTCATGTTTATAACTGTAATCTTGGGGGGTGCACTCATTTAAAGTAATGTAATTGTTTGGTTTTTGCCAGGTTTCTGTCAAACACAGCACATCTAGGTTATAGTCTGTGATCATATCATTAACGATAAGCACTTTTGAAGTAAGGGATTGAATATTCAGAAACCCGAGCTGTATCATTTGTTCATTTGTAATATTTCTGTTTTTTATTTATTGAACATCAATTAAATTTTTATCCTTAGATGGGTTTGGAAGTTTTTTGTATTTCCTAATTCGGGGAACAGACACAGTCTCTATGTGATGATATCTAGGTGAAAGAGTCTCTATGTGATGGGATTTATCTGACCTCAGTGACGTGAGACAGCTGGCAGACGGTCGGTTTAGCCAGTCTGTCTGCTTCCTCACCTGAGCCCCAGATTGTCATGTTTGAGCTCTAAGACTATGTGCCATATTACTAGAGAGAAGAGCAGCACCATCCCAGGAGGGATGGATAACATCTCTTTTCAACAGGTCAGGTCTGCCCCAAAAACTTTTCCAATTGTCTATGAATTCTATATTATTTTGCATGCACCACTTAGTCAGCCAGCCATTGAGTGATGACAATCTACTAACTATCTCATCACTCCTTCGAGCAGGAAGGGGGGCAGAGCAAATTACAGTGCCTGACATCATACTTGCGAGTTCACACACCTCTTTAACGTTCATTTTAGTGATCTCCGACTGTCAAAGTCAGTGAATAATAATCTTAGAGAATTTAGAGAATTTACGATTAGCATTAGCCAGCTCTTTTAAATTTGCTTTGATGTCAGGCGCTCTGGCTCCCAGCAAACATGTGACTATAGTGGCTGGTGTCTCTATTTACACGTTCCGTGTAATAGAATCGCCAATAACTAGGGCACATTCAACAGGATTCTCAGTGGTTGTTTCACTGAGTAGGGAGAATCTGTTTGATGTTGTAATCGGAACAGAAGAGCGGTGTTTTTCCCCGCGACTACACCATCTCACCGTCACCCAATTGCCCTGCTGCACGCGCTCTTCTACAGCCGAACCGAACAATGTTCAGTGTTCTCTAAGCTAATCACATCCAAAGTAGTATCTAAAGCCCTTGAACTCTTACAATTAACCTCAATTAAAGTTTGGATGTGTGTCTCTAGTCCTGAAATCTTCTCCATCAGCCTGACTATCTCCCTGCATTTATTACATGTAAATCCTGTGCTGACAGAGAAGGCTATGCTATAAATGTTACATGAAGTGCAAGGGACAATAAGAGGAGAAGATGACTTGACTCACTGTGTTTGTTTGATTGACTGATACTCACCTCAGTTGTTTGATGGATTGGTAAAAGGCGCGAGCAAAATAAATAAATGAGCACACTGATGGCATGCTAACAGGCTGGCGAATTACTAGCGTGTTGTGCTAGCAACGATTTAGATTGAAGCTAGCGATGTGAAGTTAATATGTGATGTTGAGTAAGTTATATTTAGCAGTATAAACAACAGGCAATGCTAGTGAATAATGATTGAAAACAGAAAGATATACGAGGCTTACAGATGCAAAGTAACTCAGCAGCAGCAGCAAGGCAGACAGGAGCAATCGAGCCCTGTTTCTTGTTAAAGAAACCCCTATCTTCACCTGCACCATTCTCAAAGACCTATAAAGGAAAGCCATTTCTTGGACAATGACCACTTAAGCTCGGTTTCTTAACTTTATTCTCCATGACAACAAAGAAAACATACATGCAACTATCTTCATATGTTGACTCTCTGTTTTGATGGTTTTGTGTGGAATATTTGATAAACACTTCTGCAACTACTTCTGTGTTTGGACTTATGGTTTGAGTGTTTCTGAGTCTGGTTAAAGCCATTATAGTCAATAGAGTCCTCCCTTATAAATTTATGTGTGATGTGCCCTTCTGAGAGTTCTCAGTTGGATGGTTACAACAGATATAAAGTTGACCCGTTTATTAATTACCCACTGAAAAGGTCTGTATATTTGTTTGTATGTTGATGATATTGAAAGGGAGAGAGAGAGAGTTTATGGAAAAGACTTTAATGCGCACTTCTTGTACTGTGATTTATTCAGCTCTTATGGTGATTTTTCTGGACTAAAACAAATGCTTCATCTTTTATTAGACGTACAATAAACTTCATAAAACTCATCAGTACATTTTCGGCCATCATTCAGACGGGGTCCGTTAAAACAGGCTTGCGTTAATAATGAATAAAAGCAAGATGACAAGTAAGTTATTACCGTAATTAAACTAAACTATACCTGTTCTATCTCCATGCAGCATATATTCTCTGGCTCTGTGGGCATCATTGTCCGACTCTGATTCGAACTGAACACCGCTGCTGACAGTTTCTGTTCTGACATGTTCATTCTTTGAGATGAGATTGTCCTGACACCGGAGCACGAGCTCCTGAAGCTCCGCCCTCTTCTTGAACTCCACCCCCTGTGCCGGCAGCAGCAGCTCATTTGTATTTAAAGGGACACACACAAAAACGTTGCATTTTTGCTGAAAAAAAAATATATATATATATATATATATATATATATATATATATATATATATATATTCACACACACACTCTGGGGACATCATAGACTTATTTTACATCTTGTAAAAAGGGGCATAATAGGTGCCCTTTAAGGACTTGCTTAAAGGGCTGACTTTGGCTCTCATCCTCGGCTCTGATCAGGTGTATGTTTAGGAGGTTAAATGTGATGGGGTAAATGTTGTAAATTGACATTTCCTTTTCTATTGACATGATGGCGGTTGCACATTTTAAGGTTTCCAACATTGTCGCAATCTCTGCGGTTTTCTGCCAGTATTCAGTACTCGGATCTCGAGGGTTCTGGTTCTGGCAGCTTTTTATTACCGTTCGGTGAGACAGAACAGCCCACCGTTGTTCAAGAAGTCTTCCAAACACATCTTTGAAATATTTTTTTTTAAACATGCTAAGTTTTATTTTGTTTTGCATAATTGAATGAGCTGTTGTTTCAAAAGTTTCATTTCTTAATTACTGGTGTTAACTTGTATTTGTCTTTTTTCGCATTAGACCTGATGCTGCTGAAAGAGGAGAGTCAAGAACCGAATGGAATGGAAGAGGAAGATCAGTATGAGAAACATCATGATTTCATGACTGGAAAGAAATCCACGAAGATGGAAAAGACTCGCTCACGAAAAAGAGCTCCAAAGACCAAACCTAACAGTTATTTTACTTGCCGTCAATGTGGAAAACATTTCAATCAAAAACAAAACCTGGAAGTCCACATGAGAGTTCACACTGGAGAGAAGCCTTTCACATGCCAACAGTGTGGAAAGAGTTTTACTCAAATGCAAAGCCTTAAAGTCCACATGAGAATTCACTCTGGAAAGATAAGTTTTACCTGCCAACAGTGTGGAAAGAGTTTCACTCAAAAACAAAACCTTAACGTCCACATGAGAATTCACACTGGAGACAATCGTTTTACCTGCCAACAATGTGGAAAGAGTTTCACACAAAAACAAAATCTTAATTCCCACATGAGAATTCACACGGGAGAAAAGCCATATAATTGCTCTCATTGTGGACAGAGTTTTGCACATAAAAACACCCTTAATTCCCACATAAGAATTCACACTGGAGTAAAGTTGTTCATATGTGATCAATGTGGAAAGCGCTTCACAACAGTCGTAAATCTTAGGTATCACATCACCATCATTCACACTGGAGAGTTTATTGGGAAAAAAACGTTCGGATGTGATCAGTGTGGAAAGAGTTTCACACGTAAAGTAACCCTTAATTGCCACCTGAGGATTCACTCAGGAGAGAACAGTTTTATATGTCATCACTGTGGAAAGAGTTTCAGTCGTAAAAGTTGCCTCAACACTCACATGAGACTTCACACTGGAGAGAAACATTTCATGTGTAATATGTAACTGAAATCTGTGTAATCTATGTAACTGAATGTTAATACATAAAATTGCAAAAACTGAATGAAATAAGAAAACTATACCACATTATTTGCTTAATTTTTAGCGAGAGAATGCACTGGTAATGTCTTCAATCTGTACTTAACTATGGGGTTCACCTGGTGACATCTGGAAGATTGTTAGAGCTTCCTCACCACTGATCCTGACTCACCGCTAATTGCATGATTGGGACTTCTTCCAGATAGTGGTTGCCCATTGCAAAATGCTTCCGGAGAGCAGAGAGATAAAAAACGCAATGTTTGCTCGAATCTTGGGGAAGGGATGCGGCTGCCTCTCTATCTAGAACGAAAAATGTAGCAGGAAGCCACTGCAATCCACCAACATACCTATCATCTGAGACTTCCAGTGTATTGTTTATCTGGATGTTCATGTTTCCTCATCTTTGCTCTTACGCTCTGCAAGATTACAACTCTGTTACTTCCATTTAAATATGTTGTATTCCACCAGCACCTGATGAGTTGTGAGGACTACAGCTTTGGCCATTCATTTCTGATTCAGATCTGGGGAGTCACCTAGCCACGGATCCAAAATGTCAATGTAATGAATGCCGAGCCATTTCATTATGATGTGATGTGACTTGACATGAAGGCCAAGTATGGTAGCCCATGCTCGGAATTTGTTCTCTGTCTTTAAACCATGCAAGTTAGTCAACACATATTAGGAGTAGTGAACACACCCAGAGCACTCAGCCATTTGCTGTCCATGTGTGCCCCAATTATCACTCTTGCCTTTTGACATGTTGGTCCATCATCAACAAATTACTTGTCCTTAAAAAAAATGGCATTAAAAAAAATCATTATACCAAATTTATTTGTTGCTTCCGTGTATCCATGTGAGCTGGAATCATTTTGACAACGTTTTATCTGTACAGAGGTAAAGGGAAGGGAAAGAGGCCTTCACAGGGGAGAGACTAGTTGACACTTCAGGACTGCGTTGTTGTCGTGTCCAGGTGCATTTCTTTCATCAGATCTGGATATGGCTTGGAGCCGGAGACTGCTGTAAAGCTCGGGATAAACAGAGAGACTAACAAAAGCGTAGATGCCACTCTTCTTATGATGTAACCAGTACATCAGGATTTATGGGAAGGGTTTTCGGTTCCGGCTGACCTAATCTATGCAGCCTAACATGCGTCTAGGCTGTGTGTGACAGACACATAAGAGTGTGTCTGTTTCCCAGACAATGTTAGGAAGACTGTTCCAAAGTTTTGGTGCTAAATAGGAAAAGAATCTACCGCCAGCAGTTGATTTTGATATTCTAGGTCAGGGGTGTCAAACTCAATTCCTGGAGGGCCAAAGCCCTGCAGAGTTTAGTTCCAACCAGCTTCAACACACATACCTGTAGTTTTTAAATAAGCCTGAAGGACTTGATTAGCTGGATCATGTGTGTTTAATTAGAGTTGAAGCTAAACTCTGCAGGGCTGTGGCCCTCCAGGAACTGAGTTTGACACCCCTGTTAGAGGTATTATCAACTGGCCAGAGTTTTGAGATCGCAATAGACGTGAAGGACTATAATCCGTTAAGAGCTCGCTCAAGTACTGCGGAGCTAAACCATTTAGTACTTTGTGAGTAATCAGCAATATTTTAAAATGTATACGATGTTTAATAGGGAGCCAATGCAGTGTTGATAGAACTGGGCTAATATGGCCATACTTCCAGGTTCTGGTAAGAACCCTAGCGGCTGCATTTTAGACCAGCTGTAGTTTGTTTATTAAGCGTGCAGGGCAACCACCCAGTAGAGCATTACAATAATCTAGCTTTGATGTCATGAACGCATGAACTAATCGTTCTGCATTTGTCATTGAAAGCATATATTGTAATTTAAATATATTTTTAAGATGGAAGAATGCGGTTTTACAGGCACTAGAAACGTGACTTTCAAATGAAAGATTGGTATGAAAGAGCACACCCAGGTTCCTAAACGACGACGAAGACTTGACAGAGCAGCCATCAAGTTTTAGACAGTATTCTAGGTTAATATGTGAGGAAGTTTTTTGTCCTCTGTTTTTTCTAAATTAATTAGTAGGAATTACTAGTCATCCAGTTTTTTATATCAGCTATGCATTCTATTAACTTTGTGAATTGGTAAGTTTCGTCAGGGCGTAAAGAAATATAGAGCTGAGTATCATAAGCATAACAGTGAAAACTAATGCCATGTTTCCTAATGATATCTCCTAAAGGTAGCACTTACAGAGTGAACAGCAATGGTCCTAGTACTGAGCCTTGTGGTACACCATACTGAACTTGTGATCTATAAGACCATCTCTTCATTTACTGCTACAAACCGAAAACAGTCAGATAAGAATGATTTAAACCATGCTAATGCAATTCCATTAATACCAACATAATTTTTAAGTCTATTTAAAAGAATGTTGTGGTCAATGGTATCAAATGCAGCACTAAGATCAAGTAACACTAATAGAGAGATACAACCACGATCGGATGATAAGAGCAAATCATTTGTGACTCTAATGAGAACCCGAGCTTACCCCGTGACTCAGTCCTTGGGTGCTTCTCAATATCCCTCCTCGCTCCTCTGTCCTCCATCCTATAACCCGGAAACCAATCAAACACAGCCATCTTGAAGGACATCTCAATTCTCTAATTGCACCGCGAGGAGCAAGGATCGAGGAGTGAGGAGGCTTTCAGAGGAGTCATGAGCGAGGATACACAGGTGTATCCTATGCGGAAGTGTTTTATTGACTAAACGTGACGCACGTATACATTCGCCTCCCCCTTAACATCGTTCACAATAATTTTAATTTATACTTTACTCCTGCAGTTTATATAAACCACACATCTCACAACAGGGTATCTTGCTTTATTATTATTCATTATGAATTTCTTAAATAAACAAACTTCAACAACATAAGGGCAGATCCTTTGAGCGCCGCTGATGACGCTACGAAGTGACGCTCGAGTGATCAAGTATTCCAATGTTTAAAAAAAGCTTTCATTCGATTCCTCCGTCCTCATTTTCTTTCCTTGCGTCCTTCCCTCACAACCTACAGGGGGAGGAGCTGAGACACTAGGAAAGGAAACGAGGATGCACAAATAAGAAATGAGAAGCACCCCTAGAGTTCCTCCTGTCCGATTTAAGGGAAAAATCGGGTCCATCGAAGACGTCCAATAGATTTCTGAGGCGCTGAAATAACACTACAGACACAGTTTAATCACCATGGGAAAATCTCAGAGAAAAACTGGGAGTTTTATATAAAATATGATACATTGGTGTTTTGCCAGATGAGAATCTATGAATCAACTTTTTACTAGTTTAATTTATTGTTTTAATTTCTCTCTAACTGTTTTAATTTTCCTTGCTTTAATTTTGTGATTATTTTAATCCCTTTCTGTAAAGCACTTTGAATTGCCATAGTGTATGAAATGTGCTATATAAATAAACTTGACTTGTCTTGCCTAATGAGAGCTGTCTCAGTACTATGGTACGGTCTAAATCTTGACTGGACATCCTCTCAGATACCATTTCTTTCTAAAAAGGAACAGTTGTGAGGATACTGAGATGGTCTCAGGATGCTTCACTGTTGGCACGACACAGGACTCATGGTAGCGTTCACCTTTTCTTCCCCTGACAATTGATTTTCCAAATGTCCCATACAGTTGGAAGGGGGCTTCATCAGAGAAAGTAACTTTAGCTTATAGCTTGTTTTAGGATTCATCACTGTGGAGTATAGTTCAATTGTATTTTACAATTAGTAATTATTTCATTTGTTAACTCTTACTCATTCCTACTCACTTATTACATGGCATTAGTGGTTTTAATAGAAGTTGGTATACATATTCAAGGGCGTGCAAAGATCGGTTTTGTTTATGATCATGTGTAGGGCCAGTCTGGGCCAAAATGCCAGGGCCGTTCTTTTTTTTTTTTTGTCCCAGTCAGCCCTGTTAATAATTATATTGAATTTTTTCCTTCCCGAAAATCTAAAAGCCAAGGGGAGAAATGATGTGCGTGGATCCAGCAGTTTGGGAGAGCCCATTCACAACTATATGTCGACAGGATTAACAAAAACACCTATTGCTTGGAAGTTGGAAATAATGAGGGTTCTTTGTTCACAATGCATATATTCTTAACGTGAAATAAGACGATTAAAGACAAGACGGAGGCTCACTGACATACTTTAAAATATATTTCAGCATTTTGTTAATCGACGGCCTACTAACCCTGACTGAGTAACTTTAACCCAATCTTATCGTGGCTCTCCCGGTGTTAGTGTTATTCCACAAGATTTATGGATAAAATGTTTGATTTATAATTATTAGATTATTTTCACATTTCTCTTACCCTGCTGTGCACAAACATAGCTGTTACTCAATTTGTGTGTTTCTCATTTGAATGGTCAGCGTATGAGGCGCTGCTGGTTGCGCTGAGAAGGCGTTAGCTTCAATTTTTATGAAATTATTCTCTAATCGGATTCATATTATGTCATGGATATATCCCTCGAATGCACTGCAGTCCCTTTTGTCTTGCTCTCTCGGATATTTCACATGTTCGCCAAAAATTACTAATTATCTCATCGGGAAAGTCTGACACCGGTGCATACACACTGTAATAGACGAGCCAGGCGCGAAAGCTTGACAGGCGTAGCAACAGTAACTAGGGAGGGCGGGGCTTAGCAAAGGGTCAATTGTAATTATTTATAAACTACATTAAATTAAGTTTTTCTAGCTGTGCAGAAATGTTTTCATATTATTAACATAATAGTTTATTAACATAAACAAAACGCTATATAATTTGTAATTAAATACTTATTAACTTATTTGTGCCCAACTCTGAATTTAACGTCGTAATGCTTTATCTAACATTAATGAACGTTAGTTTCAGCAGTGCGACGTTACTTGCATTCAATAATTAATTAATTTAGATAGATTGTAAGACTGTAAAAACTATGAACTATATTTAACTGTTTGTATCGATTTAAACACTTGACTCATCCGAATCACAGACGCAAAAGCACGATGCAAAAGTCTAGGGCTGTTTCTCAAATCCAAGAACGCAAAGAATGGACTTGTGTTCTCGCTGAGTCTGGTCTGGCGACCTTGAAAGAACAAACTGGGAAGTACGCGAGGACACAGAACGCATCTTTGTGAGAATTGAGATGTTCTGGGATCTTTCTGCTTAAAGGGATACTTCAGCTCTGGGAACATGAATGTGTATTTAATAGTGATCATTTATATAGTAGAAATGTGAAATTATTTTTTAAATTGAAGCATTCTAGACTGAGAAAAGGCAGAAAATGTATTTTTTACTCATGTGGCTGAAAGACAACAACTCCCAGAATGCACTTGCTTTGCTGCCCTTACGAGGCCAGGCCACTCCCAAACCACGCCTACCGGTTACAGGCGGCAGTATCCGAAAAATTTCTCCACACATTCTCTAGGCTAATACATACTCTAGTAACAGTAAAGGTTTAAAGGTTTATAAAAAGAACCACAACCGATGGGAGTTATAACTTTTATATTAACTTAAAATTAATATTAACACTTTTACACTCAAAGCTCTTCCAGAGCTTCGGCTGTTTCCTTATATTCATTCACAGTATTGTCAGTCAGGAGCTGGATATTTCCGTCTGATGTCCTGGACAACACAGGTGGGCAAAACGAGACGATAGTCTTTACCAAGTCGCTCGCCTTGCTGGAACCATTCCATAAAGTGACGATAGGCTGTTAGGCGATATTGTCTACAAAACAGTAAGCACAACGTAAGCAATGCGAACTATTTGCACACAGTATACTATCATAGATGTAAATATAACAACAATAGCTCAGCTGACTAACGTTACGAGGGAAGAACATTGTGATAATGCCGGGTGTCCAAACTCTGTACATTACGTCTTGGTAAAAAAAATAAAAACAAACCAAATAACGTTACTCACTTTACACTAAGCCGTCCGTTTGTCCCTGCGGGCTTTGGCTGGCGTTTCCAATTTATCTCGTCCAGAAGAAAATGGGATCGTTGAAATTCGCGACAGCAATAGGACTCTCTATCTGTTTCCATAGGCGCACAGCGTGAGCACTGACAGCTCCAGTCCGCCCCAGCTGGAGTCTGGCCGGGCTCGAGTCAGGTCTTGCTCCCCTGCTGCAGCAGCTGCTCCGGCCGCATCTTGTTCCTCCATCTCCCGCAACTGTTCATCGCTGTATTGCGGCTCGTACAGGTAGCCGCGAGCATCAGATTCGCGCAACTGATCTTCGAAATCCCCTTCTGTCATTTCAACTTCTAAACTAACGTTACCTTCCGCTATCGTGATTAGCCCACTATACAAACTTTATACACAGAGCAAGAGCCTGTTAGCTTAGCTTCTACAGAAAGATGGCTGACAATATCTTACTTTCTGTGAGTGAGATCCCGCCCCATATGGGCGTAGTGAAAACATGCGGAACTAGCTACTAGTACTGGCTGTAGTTTTAAGCCTCTGAACCAAAAATCCTCCGATGACGCAAAATGACGATTTTTGCGTCATCGGAGGATTTTTTCCAGACTAAAAATACATAAATCTCTCATATCAGGGGGAAATGAGGGGGGGAAGCAAGGTAATTCGAAAATACTACTGGTTTTCTACTAATACAAATCTTAATGCTAAATCCTGAAGTAACCCTTTAACTGACCATCCCAGCAAATAGCGATTAACGACCAAAGCACACAAAATACAACATAACATCACAAACAAATGTCACAACAACCAATTAAACATTTATTTCATATTATTATAGACATTGTTTTTATATAAGCTTACATCTTTTTTATTTGAACTTGTGTGTTTGAGTAGCCTGATGTGTTACCTATGCTTTGTCAATGTTAAGATTCTTTATAACATATAATAAAAATACCGCCACTTTCATAAGGTCTTTATCACTTTATTAGAATTAAAGAAAAGAGACGGACAAATGTTTACTTTCACGAGCTGTCACGTATTTCGAACTTGCAGCGGGAATCTCTTAAGTGAGAGAGAGAAGTTTAAAGCTTACAGGCTTCCGTACGTCGACACCCGCAGTGTCTTCTGGGATTTCTAACGGTTTGATTCTCTCAAGTATGCATTTGATGATCCTCGATATCAAGAACACATCCGAGCACTTTCATGCGAACTCTGTATATGCGTTCTTGAATATTGGAATTGAACTTCGATGAAGTAGCGTAGTACGAGAACACAAGGAAGGATGCAAGATCGCTGAAGAATGCATATTGAGAAACAGCCTAGTAAATGTAGGCTACATACAAAAACGCACAAGTAATAAAACATATACGATTTGAATTATTGGTGAAATATATGTTTAAACACTTTCTGTCCAATAATGTGCTACAAAGAACAGCCCATGAAAGAGTATGTAGCACAACTAATATGTGAGATTCTGGGCACGTTAAGCTCAAACCGGTGCGCAATGTTTTGCTACGGTTTCCGGGTTGAACGGCATGTTTGAGACACGTTTTCTCTTGTTTAATGGGTGATTCAAAAATGCCAGCCCAATGAGCAGCAACATGTACTGTATATAAACCACGCGGTATTAAAAAGACAGCTCGCACAATGGGTCAGAGTAAAGTCGTTTACAAATGTGTCCACTGCAGCTCAGTATACGCAACCATTGAAGATATTAGAAGACATGTTTGTCGTAAGAGTTTTATAGTAAATAGATAGCATATAAATAGTGATCAGCAATAATGATAAGCCTAATACTCACAATAAAAATAATAAGGTCATATACTGTAGATCATAACACAGTCTCGGAGGTAAAAGTGGATTATCCTTCACCTGAAATGCGCGGCAAATGTTGGATCACAATAGGAACCACAGTTTCCACAAATCCCTTCACTCGAGGGGATGCAGAGTATGTGAGCGGAGTGGAGTGGGAGCGGAGCGAGGAGTGGAGCGGTGTGATTTTGAACTTTTGAAATTTTTTAAAAGTAGGAGCGTCGTGGTTTTCACTCGCTCCGAGAGCGCTCCACTACCGCTCCATCACGGGTACAATCATGCCAACGGCTCATTATAGAACTGCATTTTTAGTAAGGATTCACACGTTAAACACATTACGCTAGCATGATACAGATGGATCACTCAAATCAGAAAAAAATGTGAAGGTTGTGATTATGCTGATGGACATGATTGACTGCGGGAGGTTCTCAAGCCTACTGAATAGGCTATGATCGGGCAACACGATCTCATGAAAGTGCGTATAGCACAAATTTTATTTCTCGTGCCACTTATACGCCAAAAAATAGTTTTTGCGTGCAAATGAAACGTCTCAGGTTACGTATGTAACCCTGGTACCCTGAGAGGGAACGAGACGCTGCGTTGAGACGCGGTGGGAACGCTCTGCGTGATTGCGTCGTGAAGCACGTGTATAATCAGTCCAATGGAAGAGCGAGACGTCATAGGCGGTGACGTCATAGACCAGGAAGCTATAAAGCACACCAGAAAACAGACCGCGACAGCTTCTGAAAAAGCCTGAAGCAAGTCGATCAGGGCATGCAGGAAGTATGGCGGGAGAACGCAGCGTCTCGTTCCCTCTCAGGGAACCAGGGTTACATACGTAACCTGAGACGTTCCCTTTAAAGGGAACTCGAGCTGCGTTGAGACGCGGTGGGAACCCCATACCCACTACGCCATAAGACAAATGCCCGTTCTGTGTGAAGTCCTTGCGCACACTAGAAGCAAGCAACCTAGCCCCGGGAGTGGAGAGGTGTAGGTCATAAAATCTGACAAATGTATGAGGTGAGGACCAGCCTGCCGCATTACAAATATCCTGAAGGGAAACACCCGAAATTAAAGCCTAGAGGCAGCCATACTCCTAGTAGAATGGGCCTGAACAGCCACAGGTGAACGCTGTCCGGCCGCTTCATAAGCAAGTGAGATAGCCTCAACTACCCACTTGCTCATTATCTGTTTAGATGCAGGGCAACCTATCTTAGGTTACCCGAAGCAGACAAATAATTGTTCTGATAAACGCCACTGAGCAGCTCTGTGGACCTAAGCATCCAAAGCCCGGACAGGGCATAACAGATTTAAGATTTTCCTGATCTGGGGTATTAAAGGTGGAGGACAGAAGGCCTGGAGCACAAATGACCGCACATTTAGTAGGGACCTAGAAATACAACCCGATCTGGGGCGAAGAAATACTACCACCAACCAGGTGCAAATCCAAGTACGTGCAGGCCTCAGCCTCATGTACCACGGAGAAGACGAAATTAGGGATCTCTCCTCAGAGATAGCCCAGCAAAGAAACATTCATTACAGAAATCAAGTACTGTACCAAAAAGGGCAGAAACGAGATTCAGAAGGCGTTCTCTGCACCAGGCAGAGAACAGCATATTAGTCTTCTCGTGGAGGGAGCTCTAGACTGGAGTATGGTCTCCACGACCTCGGTCGAGAAACCTGAATCTATGAGCTGGGCCCCCTCAGAGGCCGAGCCCACAGTATCGACAACTCCAGAGCTCCCAGGAGCAAAGATATCGGGAAAAGCGTATAGGTGTAGTGGCAACCACACCTATTACATTACATCCAGTCCAAGCGGAGCTGGATGCGTGAGGGAGAAACACAAGGGCAATGCATTGTACAAGCGATGCGAAAGGTCGACTTGTAGTTTGACCGAAGTTCTCCCTAAGAAGCTCCACCACCTCGGGGTGAAGTCTCCATTCCCCGGGCCACAGCCCCTGCCTCAACAGGATATCTGCTCTGATATACGAGACCATCAGTGTGTTGTCCGGACCCTTCGCCGACCAACCACTCATGATTGCCCCCGACTTGTGAGGGAAACATCCGTCGATAGCATTATGCGTCGACAAGAAGCCCCCAACACTGGGCCTGGGCGAGGAACCAAGGTTCTTCCACATGACCGAGGCACGAAGGCATAGCCGCGTGACCTTGATCATGCGAAAACGGATTTCCCCTCGGAGAAAACCCCTTGGTCCCGAGCCACCACTGCCGGGGTCTCATGTACAGAAGGCCAAAAGTAACTACGTTGGACGCAACTGCCATGAGCCCCAGCCAAAGACCGTTCACCGAGCGGCCACTCATGACCGCCCCCCATCCTGTGAGGGAAGCATCCGTCGATAGCGTGACGCGTCGACAAGAAGCATCCAGCACTGGGCCCTGGGCGAGGAACCAAGGTTTCTACAACATGACCGAGGCACGAAGGCATAGCCGCGTGACCTTGATCATGCGAAAAACGGATTTCCCCTCGGAGAAAACCCCTTGGTCCCGAGCCACCACTGCAGGGGTCTCATGTACAGAAGGCCAAAAGTAACTACGTTAGACGCAACTACCATGAGCCCCAACAGTCTCAGAGACTGTTTGCAGTGAGTGACTGACCTAGTTTTACAGTCTTTACGGCTGTGAGAATCGCAGAAATACGTGCAGGAGACAGACGTGATTGCATTGTTGTCGAAACCCATAATACACCTAGAAAGTGGTCCTCAAGCTGGGAGGAGTACACTCTTTTTGGTGTTGAGCCGCAACCCCAACCTCCTTATGTGGGACAGAACGACATCTCGATGTTGAACTGCCAAAAGCTCGGACTGAGCTAAAAATCAACCAATCGTCGATATAATTTAATACGCGAATGCCCTGGAATCTCAGAGGAGCCAGAGCTGCATCCACGCATATTGTAAAAGGTGTGGGGTGATAACCTAGGCCGAATGGAAGAACCCGATACTGGTATGCTTCGCCCCTGAAAGCAAACCTCAGGAACCTCCTGTGATGAGGATGGATAGATAAGTAAGCGTCCTTTAACTCTATTGTGACAAACCAGTCCTCGGACTGAATCTGTGACACAATCATATTTAGCGTAAGCATAATATGCTGTTTAATTGACGCAGGTCTAGAGTAGGACGCAACCCCTCATCCTCTTTCGGAACAATGAAGTAATGGCAGTAAAACCCTGACTGTCTGCCGGGAGGAGGAACCCCTTCTACAGCTCCTTTTGCAGAAGTGTCAGTACTTCCTGCTCCATAACCAAAGCCTGCTCGGGGTCCACCACAGTGGGGAGGACCCCTAGAAATCTGGGCGGACAAGAACCGAATTCTGAACCCTTTTCTATAGTGTGCAGGACCCACCGAGAAATATGTGGCAGTAGTTTCCACGCTGCCAGAAATTCTACTAGGGGAACCAGTCTCTCAAGACTGGCCTCTGGATTTAGTTGAACAGTCAGTACGGTGCCCTGAAGCGGCGAACCGGCAGGGAACAACCGCAGCAATGATATTTAACTTTTAATGCTGATAACCATGCAATAAGCATAGCATGGCATAGGAAAAGTTTGCACACTATCCAATAAACCACATTGAAACTATTCTCCTAATGTTGTTTTTTATTTTGTTTTATTTAATATGCCTAGGCTATATATTATGATGAGGAGAAATTTTGTGAGATTTCAAAGCATACTTAAATAATTTATTCGCAATTTCCTCGGGGAGCGAAGACTGAGCGGTGTTTCTGATATCAGTGAGCGAGGAGTGGAGCGGGAGTGGTAAATGATGAACCCGGAGCGGAGCTGGAGCGGAGTGATTATTAAATGCTTGGAGCGCGGAGGGGAAATTGTTGCCGCTCCACTCCGCTCACATACTCTGGTGGGATGTTCTCTTTTTTTCTGGATGGCAAAGGCAGTGACTGTAACATAGAGCGTATTTTGCAGTTTTAAACTGCATTTATATCGATTTCAACAGGCTCCGAAAATTCTTCAGAAATAACACAAAGAATGGCCTTCTCAGTTGCCGTAGCTCCAACTCTTGCGCAGGGATGTAGTGGAGGCTAAATGCACGTAAACACCGTTTGCGCACCTCCCAAAATTCAGAAATAGCGTTTACCCACCTCCAAATTGTGTTTTTCCACCTCTAAATTATATTGTTCATTTTTAGTTTCATAGGTTGTTAAACCTAAGACGAAGTCTTTCATATTGCACTGCATTACTGTCAGTGTTGAACAATCTCTTGCTTAGCCAGTGTGTGACCCCCCCTAACCCCCCCCCCCCAAACCACTTCAGCGGAAATCCCGCCCTGCAGCTGATTCTAAAGTTTTCATTGGTCATGTCAATCACTGTACTGATTGCCTACACCAAACACTGATCCCTAAACCTACCCGTCACTGTTACCTAAACCAATGAAATCAGCTGCAGGGCGGGATTTCCGCTGAAGTGTTTTGGGGGAAAAAAATCATAGAGCAGTAAAAAACAGAGACAACTGCAGAACTGAATTGGCCACTCTGAGAGAAGAGCTACAGGACAGGGACAGGCTCAGCCTACAAGCCAGACTGAACTCCACGCAACCCCCTGTGCCCACCTCTCAGATCCAGACCACATCCAACCAAACTCCCACTACACCTGCTGAAAGACAACACAGCCCTTTCCTCAAGGACTCCCCCCCTATCACACAGCCTGGTGCAGACTTTAATCCCATACCCCCCCCCCCCCCCCCCTGTACCAACCCGCTGCCTCCGTACAAACATCCCAAGCCAAAACACCAGTCCCAATCCTGCACCTGTCCAAGGTCCTACCTCTAACCAGTCTCCAGCTAGGAGCTCCAGACCTGAAACCACCACCACAGCTCCACATCCAGACCCGACAGCTGAGAATGAACAAACACACACAGGCAGAAGGGCTGACATTATCCTCCTCATGGACTCTAATGGAAAGTTCCTAAATGAAAAGACCTTATTCCCAAGGCACAGAACGGAGAAGATCTGGTGCCCCAATACCAAGAGAGCCCTGGAGCTGCTAACAGTACCTGAGCTAGGCTCACCTAGCCACATCATCATTCACACAGGCACCAACTACTTAAGGACCCAGCAGGACAGACTGGCGAACTCTCTGAGGAGAGTCATTGAGCAAGCATCCACCAATTTCCCTACCAGCAAGATAGTCATATCTCCGCTGCTGCACATGAGAGACTTCCACCGCCACACCATTCACAGAGTGAATATCAGCCTCTCCAGGGACTGTGCCCTCAAACCCAACGTGTTCTTAGCCCACCACCAGACCCTCCACCTGGACTGCCTGTGTGATAACATACAACTAGATAGAAATGCAGTACCCACCCTTGCTAGGAACCTGAAGGATGTTGCTCTTGGAAGGAGCCCTACTACCACTCCAAGGGGTAACCACACAACGCAGACCCCACGCAGAACTCCAGGACGTCCTAGACCTTCAAGACCATCCAGACCTCCACCATACATCCACCCCCGGACATCAGAGAGGAAGGCCAGGCCACCAAACCCACCGCATCACCAACATCACAACCCACAGCCTATCCCACAGCCAACACAACACTGGCCGCCGATACCCAGCCAGAGAGCCCCCCAGCCTGGAGGTCTTATACGCTCCCTCATCCCAACGGCAGAACCAAGACTACAGGAGCAACATCCTACTGGACTGAACTATGCTGCAGCGGTGAGAAGAGCCACAACCCCACCCCCCTCTGGTGAACTCAAAGACATATTACACATGCTAAACCTGCTCTGCTCTCGCCTCATATAGCTACATGATGGAAGAGCAGAGACCTCTTAGAGAAATCATAATAATTCATACTAGTATAACATGTTAGATATAATTTTAAATGAATAGTAATATAAGGACAATTCTAAACAATATCTCACACATGATACATTCTAAAATGTCACTCAAAGTTTAATATTTTATTAATTTACCTACAACACTATTTTCCTTTTTTTTTTTTTTACGTTTGTTACTAGTATTATTTTTTAACATCTGGTTTACTATTAGGTGTTGGAATATAAGGTGTTTGTCTAATATTTGAACAGATTACACTTGGAGATGAATCATTTACAATAACATGTTGGAACATTCAAGGTCTGAGATCATCATCTTTTGGTTTAAAGAGCAGAAACTCAGATTTTAATAGAGAGTTAAAAGACTCTGACATCATAGTTTTACAGGAGACATGGTGCAGAGAAGATGTGTCCACTGGTCGTCCTCACGGCTACACTGAGATTATTATATCATCAACAAAAAATCCCACAATAACCCAAGGCAGAGATTCAGGAGGCATAATTATATGGTGTAAATCAGAACTGAGCCAGTCCATCACAGTATTTAAAAAAGAAGAATCTTATATATGGTTGAAAATTAACAAACAGATGATTTGTGCTGAGAAACATGTCTACATATGTGCCATCTATATACCTCCATCAGAATCCCCCTAATACAACCCAGATATTTTCTCTATTCTTGAGGAGGAAATTAACCATTGTAAAACCATGGGAAATGTATTAATCTGTGGGGACTTGAACGCTCGAACAGGGGAAAGAGCTGACACTATGAACACCCAGGGAGACAAACACTTACCTGGAAGCACCTGCTTCCCCCTCCCTGAATGTCCTGCTAGAAAGAGCTTTGATAAGCTTACTAATAAAAGTGGTATGCTGCTTTTACAGTTATGCCGTACACTGGGTCTGTACATAGTCAACGGCAGGCTACGAGGGGGTCGCTACACTTACAGCTCAGCTCTTGGCAGTAGTACGGTAGATTATTTCATTACAGATCTAGATCCAGTGTCTCTCAGAGCTTTCACAGTCAGCCCCCTCAAACCCCTCTCAGACCACAGCAAAATCACAATATATCTGAAAAGGGCCCAGTCTAAGTCTGGAGCCCCTAGTGCCAGTGAACTGTTTAACATCACATACTCATACAGATGGACCCCAGACAGCATGGGGGCATACCAAAAGGCAATGGAAAATCAAAACATATATGATTTAACTCATTTATCTCTAACTGAAACATTTCCCCAGAATAATTCTGGTGTAAATTCAGCTGTGGACATAATCAATTCAATATTTAATAATTTGGCTGCATTGTCTAATTTGAAAGCCTCCAAACCAAAACCTCAACAAATGAACAATAACAAATGGTTTGACACTGAATGCAAAAACCTAAGAAAAACTTCAAGGAAATTATCAAATGAAAAGCATAGGGACCCAGATAACCACAATATTCGCTGTAAATATGAGGCCACTCTGAAACAATACAAGTACACCCTAAAAATTAAGAAAGAACAACACAACAAAAAGCAGCTCTGTGAAATTGAGGAATCTTTAGAGTCCAACCAGTTCTGGGAGAAATGGAACAAAACCCAAACTAAACAAAACCCAGCAGGATGAATTGGTGATTCAAGATGGAAATACTTGGATTAATCCCTTTAGTGAATTATACAGTAATATTACAAAAAATGATGATCAGTACAAGATACAAAATGGAAAACTCTGGAGAAGGTGATAAAAAACAACCAAAACCCTCTAGATTACCCTGTAACAGAACAAGAATTAACAGAAGTCATCCAGTCGCTGAAAGGAAAAAAGGCTTGTGGTGTAGATGGAATCCTCAACGAAATGATCAAATACTCAGATCATAAGATCAGATTGGCTATACTAAAACTATTCAATACTATTCTATCAACTGGAACTTTTCCAGACATCTATCATTTAACAAAGGTTTAATAACCCCAATGCATAAATCTGGAGATAAATATGACCCAAATAACTACAGAGGAATATGTGTATCCAGTAACCTGGGAAAAATATTCTGCAACATCATTAATAAACGACTTGTCAAATTTCTTGATGACCACAATATTCTGCATAAATGCCAAATTGTTTTTTTGCCAAATTGCCGCACAACGGACCATATATTTACACTCCAGACTCTAATTGATCAAGAATTAAACATTAAGAAAAGAAAGGTATATGCCTGTTTTGTTGACTTCCAAAAAGCCTTTGATTCCATCTGGCACGAGGGCCTCTTCTATAGACCTTAGGCACCAGAGAAACGAGGGCGCCGCCATCTTTAGAATATTGTCTTTGAACTTCCGTTTTTGCGTTCGCTCTTTATATTTCTATGGCATCCCTGTCCAGGAGTAATTAGCTGGTGAAGTTTATTTACTTATTGTAGAGTTAACGAAAGTTATCATGAGCATTGTAATGTTTATCATAAGCATTGTAAAGCATGTCTTAACAAATGGACCTTGGAAATTTTTTAAACGAGTCGTTCATTCATAACTACGCAAGATCGCTGTGAAAATACGGACCGGAAGTCAAAAAACAACGAGCTCAGCGCTTAAAAGGGCCGTGGCTACATAAGGTCTATAGACTACTTGAAAGTGGCATTGGAGGAAAAACATATGATTTGATTAAGAACATGTATACAAAAAGTGAATGTGCCATAAAGATTGGAAACAAACAAACAGCGTTCTTCTCCCAGGCCCGGGGAGTGAGGCAGGGATGCAATCTCAGTCCAATTCTCTTCAATCTATATATCAATAAATTAGCAAACCAATTAGAGAGTTCCACGGCACCTGGCCTCACCCTGAACACCACCGAGATCAGAGGTCTGCTGTATGCGGATGACTTAGTGTTACTCTCACCTACTAAAGAAGGTCTGCAGCAGCACCTTAACCTCCTGCAGAGATTCTGTCAGACCTGGGCCCTGACAGTAAACACAGTAAAGACTAAAATAATGATCTTTCAGAAATAATACAGAAATCAGGTTACACACAATTTCTATTTGGACACCACTAAATTACAACACAAAAAAACTACACTTACCTTGGCCTCGACATTTCATACACAGGGAACCTCAACATGGCTGTGAAAGATCTGAGGGACAAAGCAAGGAGAGCTTTCTATGCAATAAAAAGAAACATTAAAATCTATATTCCAATTGAAATCTGGCTTAAAATTTTCCAATTTGTACTAGAATCAATAATTATATATGGTAGTGAAATTTGGGGGCCAAAACTTAATAATGAATTTGACAAATGGGACAAAACAATCATAGAATCTTTCCATGCCGAATTCTGTAAGAGCATCCTACAGAAAAACACAAAATAACCTGTGCAGAGCAGAGCTCGGCCAATACCCCCTCTTAATAAAAATACAGAAAAGATCAATTCAATTTTACAATCACTTAAAATCAGTTAACCCCCAGACATATCATCACAAAGCCCTAACATACCAGGAGCTGAAAGCAGAAAAGAGTCCCCTCAGCCAGCTGGTCCTGAGGCTCTCTGCAGTAACAAGTCCCCAACAGCCTCAGGACAGCAACGCCAACTCAAGCAGACCAAACCAAATTATCAACAAACAGCAAGAAAAATATATTGAATACTGGAAAGAAACGACCAAAACACAAAGTAAATTACAATGTTATCTGACCCTAAAAAGAGAATTCACACTGGCAAATTACCTGAGTACAATAAAATGTCCTAAACTAAGAAAAATGTTGACAACATACAGACTGAGTGAATACAGCCTGGCCATAGAGACGGGTCGCCACAGACAGAGCTGGCTCCCACAAGAGGAGAGACTCTGCTCCCAGTGTGACAGGGGACAGGTAGAGACAGTGCTGCACAGAAATGCCCAAATGTGAAATAATTGCTCCAAAATATGTCTCCTCATGCCATGAAATGAGGACAACCAGTGGAACCTCAGATGCATAAATAATTGTACAAATTTTCAAATAATTATTATTTTGATTGTTTGATATTTTAGTAATTGTTATTTTTTGTGTGTTTTTTTTACATTTGATACTGATTTAAAAAAAAATATTTTTTTAAATTACTGTTCACTTTTATTTATCTAAATATATGTTTGTATATGTCTATTGCTTTGGCAATATTGTGCTATTTTACACATTCATGCCAATAAAGCTCATTTGAATTTGAATTTGAGAGGAAAAGCTGAGGACGAAGGAACAGAGAGAGGAGAGACCGAGAGAGGAGAAGCTGAGGATGAAGGAACAGAGAGAGGAGAGACAGGAAAAGCTGATGACGAAGGAACAGAGAGAGGAGAGACCGAGAGAGGAGAAGCTGAGGATGAAGGAACAGAGAGAGTAGAGACAGGAAAAGCTGAGGATGAAGGAACAGAGAGAGTAGAGACAGGAAAAGCTGAGGATGAAGGAACAGAGAGAGGAGAGACCGAGAGGGGAGAAGCTGAGGATGAAGGAACAGAGTGAGTAGAGACAGGAAAAGCTGAGGATGAAGGAACAGAGAGAGGAGAGACCGAGAGAGGAGAAGCTGAGGATGAAGGAACAGAGAGAGGAGAGACAGGAAAAGCTGAGGATGAAGGAACAGAGAGAGGAGAGACAGGAAAAGCTGAGGATGAAGGAACAGAGAGAGGAGAGACCGAGAGGGGAGAAGCTGAGGATGAAGGAACAGAGAGAGGAGAGACCGAGAGGGGAGAAGCTGAGGATGAAGGAACAGAGAGAGTAGAGACAGGAAAAGCTGAGGATGAAGGAACAGAGAGATGAGAGACAGGAAAAGCTGAGGATGAAGGAACAGAGAGAGGAGAGACCGAGAGGGGAGAAGCTGAGGATGAAGGAACAGAGAGAGTAGAGACAGGAAAAGCTGAGGATGAAGGAACAGAGAGAGGAGAGACCGAGAGAGGAGAAGCTGAGGATGAAGGAACAGAGAGAGAAGAGATAGGAAAAGCTGAGGACGAAGGAACAGAGGAGAAGCTGCGGACGAAGGAACAGAGAGAGGAAAAGCTGAGGACAAAGTAACAGAGAGAGGAGAGACCAAGGCTGAGGATGAAACCTTTCCCTGAACTTGCAGGGAAGAGGAATGACACTCACAAAAGCAGACAAACTTATGAGAAGAACCATTCGCATTATTTCATCCATGATGACCGCTCAAGGTAATAAAAGACAAGAACCTCTTACAGCTGCAGAGAGACAGGAGTTTAATGGCATCCCCTTAACAACCAGTCCGAGGGTAAGACAGATAGAGTCCTCAGTGCTCTTTCAGTCAATCGTTGGGAAACTGGAGGACTGGTTGCTCAGCACTGGTTCAAGCAGACACCCTGACGTATCAGCTGAGAACACCAGTCAGTATACAGATTTGCTTGATCACTTTAAAGTTCTCAATCGGGAAAACTGGCCTTTTCTTATATGAGGAGTATGGGGAAGCTTGCATCAAACTGCTCACACTAAGGTTGAGGCTTGACCAAAGGAAAGTGCTTGAGGGCTTCAGGGATTACAAAGACGACTCTAGTGTGATACCTGAAGACTTGTCCCCACTCACAAACATTCTCAGCCTGATCCCTGTGAGCGGTGCAGAATGTAAGCCAGGATTCAGCTTAATGAATATCATCATGTGTCCACTAAGATGTAGACTCCTGATCAAAAGCGTCTCAGCGTTGATGTTTGTTAACCTGAATGGTCGTCCATTGTCAAAGTGGAACCCAATGGCGTATGTGAAATCTTGGCTGGTAAAGCACAGAGGAGCTACAGACACACGGACACGCCCCTGCAAGCCATCACGTCAAGTGGACAAAGAGGCACTCTGGGCATTGTTTGTGATTAGGGTTGGGTACCGAAACGCGGTGCCAATAGGGAACCGGTTCCGACGTAAACGGTAGTAACCAGACCGAATAAGAACGAAAATTTCGGTGCCTGATTTCGGTTCCTGACTCTCTGTGTCATGTGGCGCACACACGCAAGGTCTCTCGCCTTCTCCCTCTCCGCCGTGCGCGCACTATACGGTTTGGAGCACAGTCTGTTCTGTCTCGCATTAGCGCTCTTGCTCGCGCGCTTTTTGCGGGAGATCGATCAGGGAGCCGTTATCAATATGAGGGAGACTCCCGGAATGTCTGCTGATAGCGAAGGGATTAATGAAGATGCCGAAGACAAAACGCTCCAAGGTTTGGCTGCATTTCATTTGTAAAATTACGCGTCAGAACGCCCTCTAGGTGTGCCGATTGTCGAATCACGCCAATCCATTAGCATCCTCGACACTCTTACGTCGTCATATTATATTTGCGCGCGCGTGCCATCATCTGCTCCTCAAATTTCTCTGCCGAAAAGGGAAGCTTGTCGGCAGCGCGAGAATCTTGGCAGCGAATGCAGAGAACATAGTTCTATTCAGAGAACATAGGTTACACCAGTAACCAGAGACGCTCTCTTTCATAGGTTCACTCAAAGCTGCGTAGCTAAGACGCAGTGGGAACGAAATACCAAACTCGCCAAGCTAAGCGCTGCCGTAACTAGTACAACGACCAGATAACTTACATGACTGGTTCAAGCAGACAAAACATGGGAACCTGGAGCAATGTCGAGATTATATTACCCTGGTAGTAATCTCTATTAATCTCCAGTATTATTACATTGTTTGATACAATATTGTTTTATTTGATAATATGTAAATGTGAATTTTTATTTTATATTGGTTTGTATTTATTATTACCATATGTTACTTGTATTTATAGTTTAAAGATTTAAGTTAATATTGTGTCCAGTTTGGCCCTGTAAATAAAAGGGTATTCTTTTTTGACAAAGTGTGTGCGGTTTCGTTTTCTTAAGTACCGTTTCAAGTACCGTTTAAAAAAATACAGAGTAGGTACTGGTATCGGATAAAACCCAACCGCTACCCAACCCTATTTGTGATATTAATTCATTACAGGCAGCTGGTTTTGATTAGGTTTCTTTTTTGTTATTCAATGCCAGATGTTTGAATTGGAAATCTGAACATAATCTGTTAAACATATGTGTTTAGAACCACTGTATATTATGTAACTGAGGCAGCTGTAATGATGCTGTGTATTTTGTGTTCAAAATGGACAATGTTTGGTTTTATTGTTTTATTAGTTTTGCAAAATCGTCTGTTAATGTCAGTAGCCATTACACTTGTGGAAACTACAGTGCAATTTATATAGTCTTTCTTCTGTTAATTACAGAAACTGGGTTTTCTTTCTATTAAAATATGTGGCACTAGATTCATCCTTCTGTCGTTTAATCTGCACCTGCTACATTAGCAATTGGAAAAAACTGTAATCGACAACTATTTTGATAAATGATTAGTCGGTTTGATTAATTTTTTTAAGACAAAAGTAAAAAATTATTTGATTCCAGCATGTTAAATGTGAATATGTTCTAGTGTCTTCTCTCCTATGTGGCAGTAAACTGAATATCTTTGAGTTGTGGACGAAACGAGACATTTGAGGATGTCATCCACATTTTTCTGACATATTATAGACCAAACAACTAACCGATTAATCAAGGAAATATTCAACAGATCAATCGACTATGAAATAATCCCCAACCCCTAATCATTATGTACTAGTGCGTTGCATTGGAAGCCATGGATATGAGCCTCCCTCTCTATCTCTCTTAAATATTTTTGTTCTCTCTGTTTTGTCATTTAGTAAACTTTATAGATTTCAACCATATTATTCCTTCTTGAGTCTCTTTAACAAGAACTTAGTTTAATGTGTGAATTGAATAGTGATTGTGTGACCTATGATGAGGGAACAACCAGTGATACCCTTTGTAGTACCATCAAATGATAGCCTTTAGCGATGCCATCAGGATTCACATACACTGGTAGGCAGTGTGCCACCTTACCGGGTGACCACGTCGTGGTCCACCAGAATTTATAGTTTACCCACCTCTTTTTTTACCACTACACCTCTGCTCTTGCGTCATCAGAACAGGCTGTTTCGTTTGCAACTCTTTGTCGGGGCTGAACGCAGCCTCTGTCTAAATAAAAGAAAAAATCAAATATAATAAACTGTATCATAAACTCATATTTTATTATTATACAATAAACAAGGTTTATCAATCAAATTAAATCTTTATTAAGGTAAAAGACCACTCAAATATGTATAAATTGTACGTACTGTTTTTAAAGATTTTTTTTTAAAAGTATTGACAGTATTTGTACATTTCCATTGACACTTTATTTATTGCTGACTTTATGACATCATTGTAAATGCTTAACAGGATGGACATCTGTCACAGACACAGATAATAATGTTGTAATAAAAAAAAACATTTATTATAAAACACCTGAAAAGACGAACACAGGGAACCACAACGACCAGGTGACATGCAGGATAATGGATATTTGTCAATACTTGTTAGTATCAACATTAATCTTAACATTTGTATTGCTTTTTTTTTAGTTATCTCTTTTACTGGTTGTTGTGGAATATATGTGCATTTCAATTCTGACACATGAACTGTGCTTTAAGGACGAATACAGTCTTTTTAACAAGTTAGAAGTAGTTCTTAATTTGTTTTCATCATATAATTGTACAACATGTATTAAATATATATATATTTCACCAAGAATTCCCATGAAATCTATTACATATATATGGACTCTGGATATTGGACAGCAGATTGAACAGGACTTTTATTTTGGTCTGAATATATGACATCATAAAGCTGCGCCATGCTCCTGCAACTGTTATTATTAGACAGAAGAAAGGTTTGTGGTTCTCTTTCATCATCTCGTGTTCGAGATCCACCTATGGGAAGGGCATCCGTACCTGACCTCTGCAGAAGCATCCAATTGCACCAAGTCTGGCTAGACAGACAGAAGCGCGCAGCCAATGCCAGGTGAGGCCACACCCCCTCACCTAAGGGCATATAACACCTGGGCGCGCTGCTATTCCTCAGTTGACATTCTCTTCTCGCGATCTCTGCATCTCACAGCTCGGTTGGATTTTTACACTGCTCACCTCGTGTCTTCAGGAGGACATATCGACCAGATCAGCCTCCGCCGGACGTGACAGTTGTTTATTTTTCAACTACTGCTGCTTTGCATTCGGAGCCGCCCACGCTCTCGCTATTTTCACCGTTTCTCCTCACGGCTGCCCGCCACGGATTTCTCCGTTTTCTTCGCTGGTATGTCACTGTCTAAGCCTGCAGCCTCTCCAGGGGATAGCATGTCACGGGCCTGCCCGGCCACGTGTGGTGCCCTCATCGCAGCTAAGGATCTTCATCAGCTTTGCGTGGTCTGTTTGGGTCTTAAGCACGCTCGGGAAGCCCTTGAAAAGCCGGAGAATTGCAGTTTCTGCCTCTTGCTGCCTAGGAAGCTGCTAAAACGCCGTCTTAAGGTGGCAGTGACACAGTGCACCGGGCTCAGCCCTTCTGACTCGGACGGGGGACACGGTGATGACGACGTGCTACCGGGGGCCTCCCGGGGCGCAACGTCTCTCGTCTGGGCTGACCAGCCCAATCCCGCCTTCCCCGAGGAGGACATCTTCGGGGACAACCTCACTCTCGTCCACGACCTGCCCGGTTCTGGCGAAGAGGAGGATGCGGCCATTCTTGGGGTTTCAGAGGACGAGGAGGCCATCCCGCCCTCTGGTGTTCCCCAGGCTACGGCCCACGCGGTTCTGCCTCAAGCCATCCTCCTGGAAGTGTGTGAGCGAGCGGCCGCTCGTCTCAACATCGAATGGCCGGCACCGCAGAGCGCCACCGACCAGGAGAGGGATATTTATGATGGGAAAGTGCTGGGACCCCCTCCCGGCCCGAGGAAACAACTCTTCCCCATCCTCCCGGCGTGCGCGAAGCACATGAGAAATTATTGGAGCGACCCGCTCGACTTCAAACACGGTCTCACGGGACTCGAGGTTAAGGACATGGCAGCGCACGGTATGGGCGAACCTCCCACCGTCGAACCTTCCATCGCCAGGCACCTTAACCCCGCTCAGGGCGGGCTGCTCGCTCCCCCCAAGCCGGTCTTGCCCAACAAGATGGACCGTTTTGCTGCCTCCGTTCACCAGGCAGCTTATAAGTCCTCGGCCGTGGCTGTCAGGGCCCTTAACGTTTCTTCGCTCCTCTCCGCCTACCAGGCGGAGATCCTTGAAGAGTTAGGGCAACAATTGGAAAAGGGAAATCCTTCTGAAACCCTGTGGAAGGAGATCCTAACGGTGAACGACCTCGTCCTCCGTAACGCTCGGCAGGCCGTCCAAGCTTGCGGGCGCTCCATGGCGCTTTCCGTGGTCGGAGAGCGCGCGCTCTGGCTGAACCTGTCGGGACTCCCTGACAGTGAGAAACGGCGCATCGCGGGCGCGCCGGTGGAGCCCGGCCGGGCTCTTTTCGGCCCCGCCGTCGCACTGATGCAACAACGGTGTGACGATAAGAAAAAGGAGGATGAGGCCTTCAAGCTTTGCCTTCCTAGGAAGTCAGTCCCACGCCAGGCGCCCCCTGTGCGTTTGCCTAACCCACCGGCCACGGGACGACAGTTTCATCAGGGCAGAGAAAAGCCCCGCAACAAACCACCCCCTCGGCAACATAACCCAGCACCTACACACAAGCACTGGGGTAAGCCCGCTCCCGCCGCGGCCGCGGCCGGGAGACCTGCGAATTCCAACCCCACCGACTCGAAACGCAAGCGGCCTGCCTGATGTTCAGCCGATGGGGGCTTCGAGTCCATGTTCACGGGCCGCAAGCCCTTCGGACTCCCCTCCTCTTCTAGGACCCCGTCCAAAAAACCCAGGGGGTCCCGCGGATGGGTCAGCTCTCCGTGTGTAAACGAGACTGCCCAGCTCGTGTGTTCGAGAGATGTGTGTTTTCCCCCCACGTTCAGGGGGCCCTTTGTAAGGGAAAGTTTAAGCTCAGTGACACCACACTGCCCACACTCTGTTCCCCTCACTCTCTCAATAAAGGCTTCGGCCCCAGTGTTTGCCCAACACAAAACACACAAAACACAAAAAAATACGAATCAAATGAATTCGTTTCGGTGGGAAAACCTCTCTCCGCAGAGAGAATTCATCTCACTGCAGAGAGAGGAAATCCCTCCGAACCCCTGCATGTCGCCTCTAGTGTACCCACTAGATGGCGCCATTGCATCACAAATAAACCTGTCGGTCTCACACAGCTCCGCTCTGGCCCGAGCGGGAGCTCTCGCGAGTCACGAAGCGGCTTGGCGAACCGTTTCAGCTCCCGGGTGGGTGATGCGTACAGTAATGCAGGGTTACAGATTGCAATTCGCAGTAAAACCCCCGCATTTCAACGGCATTCTCTTTTCTCACACGGAAGAGAACGCCTCTCACATTCTGAAAGAGGAAATTTCATCTCTCTTAAACAAGGGAGCGATTCAGGTGGTACCTCCCAATCTGATGAACCAGGGTTTTTATTCCCGTTATTTTCTGGTCCCGAAAAAAGGCGGCTCTCTCCGCCCTATCTTGGACCTTCGAGTGTTGAACAAACATTTGAGGAAATACAATTTCAGAATGCTGACACAAGGCGCACTCGCCCGTTCCATAAAACAGAACGACTGGTTCACATCAGTCGATCTGAAAGATGCTTTCTTTCACATAAGCATCTATCCTCCGCACAGGAAGTTTCTTCGTTTCGCCTACCAGGGCATATGTTACGAATTCACAGTTCTTCCGTTTGGACTCAGTTTGAGTCCCCGGTCTTTCTGTCTGTGCGCGGAGGCGGGCTTAGCACCTCTGAGAATATCAGGTCTGAGAATCCTGACTTATATAGACGATTGGCTCATCATAGCCGAATCAAAGGAGAAGGTGTTGCAGGACACCGACCGTGTGCTCGCGCACATCACATCGCTCGGGTTTCAAGTGAATGTGAGCAAGAGCAATTTCACGCCCAGTCAGAATGTCATTTTCTTGGGCTTGGAGTTGAATTCGGTCTCCATGCGAGCGCGCCTCTCTCAAGAGCGCGTTCGCTCTCTGATGAACTGTCTGACGCAGTTCAGAGAAGGGGCGAAAGTGCAATATCGCACATGTCTCAGGCTACAGGGTCTCATGGCTTCATCCACCCAAGTTGTGCCATTGGGACTTCTGAGGATGAGGGCGTTCATGAAATGGGTCTTGTCACTACATTTCAGCCCGATTCGCGACCTTTGCCGCTCGGTAACAGTGACACGCGCCTGCTCGGCGACCTTGCGCCACTGGGAGAGCGAGAACTTTTACGCACGGGGAACCCCTCTGGGGGCGGTTACGATGCGGAAAGTTGTGACGACAGATGCGTCCTTGACAGGCTGGGGTGCCACCCAGGAGGGCAGAACGGTGAACGGTCTGTGGCCAAACAGACTACGTTCAGCGCACATAAACTATTTAGAGCTTTTAACCATTTGGAAAGCTCTGAATCATTTTCTGCCTCGCCTGCAGGGACATCACGTTCTAGTACGGTGCGACAATACCACGGCTGTGGCTTATATCAACCGTCAGGGCGGCATGCGCTCGTCGAAACTCCACGCTCTAGCTTACAAGCTTTTGGTGTGGAGCAGACGGGTTTTCCTGTCGTTACGCGCAACTCACGTTCCGGGCATTCTGAACAGAGGTGCGGATCTGCTATCAAGGGGAAACCCAATCTACGGAGATTGGCGTCTTCACCCTCAGATAGTGGAAATGCTATGGATGAGATTCGGACGGGCGAGCGTAGATCTATTCGCCTCGCGCGAAAACTACCATTGTCCTATGTTCTTCTCTCTAAGGGACATGGACGCGCCCCTCGGGGTAGACGCACTGGCCCACCCATGGCCCAGAGTGCTCCTGTATGCTTTTCCTCCCCTGTGCCTGATAATTCCCTCATTGGCCAGGGTGAGAGAGCAGGGCCTGTCTCTCATTCTGATAGCACCCAGGTGGCCCAAGGCACCATGGCTGGCGGAGATAATTCCTCTGTTATACGCCGAGCCGTGGCGCCTTCCCGTTCGCACGGATCTATTGTCCCAAGCCAACGGGGAGATTTACCACCCCCACCCGGACAGGGTGGCTCTCTGGCCCGTGAGAGGACGAACCTGAACGCACTTGGGCTTTCGCCGCGTGTGGTCGCCACTATTCAGAATGCCAGGGCCGTCTCTACACGGTCCTTATATGGCTGTAAGTGGCACGTGTTCGAAGGGTGGTGCGATGGGCGCGGTCTCACATCTTATCAGTGCTCAGTTCCTGATATTTTGTGTTTCCTTCAGGACCTCATGGAAAAAGGGAGGTCTTTTTCCACCATTAAGGTCTATTTGGCTGCGATTTCAGCCTGTCATGTGGGTTTTGAGGGCTCTACTGTCGGGGAGCACCCTCTAATCCGCAGATTCATGAAGGGTGCACGCCGCTCGTTGCCAGTCATCAGGAGAACTGTTCCGGAATGGGACCTCTCCATGGTGCTGGAAGCACTGTCTCAACATCCTTTTGAGCCCCTGGGGAGTATTTCCCTTAAGCTGCTGTCCTTCAAGACAGCTTTGCTCTTGGCCTTGGCATCTGCCAAACGTGTCAGTGAGCTACATGCACTCTCGGTTCACCCCTCGTGCACTAAGTTCTCCCTCAGTGGAGATAAGGTTTCCCTTAAGCCTAACCCGGCCTTCATGCCGAAGTGCTTCCCTGCGTTCACTTCGGAGGTGTTGGAGCTGTCCGCTTTTCACCCTCCACCTTTTACCTCTCTGGAGGATCAGAGGCTGAATGCTCTGTGTCCAGTCCGTGCTTTACAGGCTTATATGACCAGGACCAGCGCTTTCCGGAAGAGCGACCAGCTCTTTGTTTCATGGGCCCCTCCGCACAGAGGGAGTCCCATATCGAAGCAACGCCTCTCACATTGGGTTGTGGGCGCTATAACTATGGCTTATGAAGCAAAGGGAGTGCAGCCCCCAAGGGGCATCAGAGCTCATTCCACAAGGGGCTTAGCCGCCTCTTGGGCTTTGTTTAGGGGAGTGTCACTGCAGGACATCTGCTCCGCTGCCAGTTGGGCTTCTCCTCATACCTTTGTGCGTTACTACCGGCTGGATGTCACCAGAACCTTGGTAGCACATTCGGTTTTAGGGGTTGGGTCTTCTTAGCTCTTCCCTGTACCCTGTTGAAACCAATAAGAGTGAATGGCCCGGCTGGTCATGTTCATTCTTGCCACCAAACATTTACTTCCCGTTATGGGTTTAGTTTATGTGCCTTGGTGGGTTGGGGGTACTTTCATGTATGTGTCTCATGCATGCTTCATGTCCTGCGTGTCCACAGCAGTCGGTGTGGCGTCACCTTTGCAGGTTCATGATTAATGGACGTGTCAGGCACCGCCTCCCCGGGGTGACCGTCTTTCTCTGGCTTTCAGAACATCACTGTGAGTGTATTGGGCAATCAGGGAGCTGTCCATGTCTCTCCCATAGGTGGATCTCGAACACGAGATGATGAAAGAGAACAATAGGTTACTATCGTAACCCCGGTTCTCTGAAACATCGAGTGGAGAGATCCACCAGCTTTGCCCCGCTTGCTGCACGAGAAGCGAATATACTTACTGAGGAATAGCAGCGCGCCCAGGTGTTATATGCCCTTAGGTGAGGGGGTGTGGCCTCACCTGGCATTGGCTGCGCGCTTCTGTCTGTCTAGCCAGACTTGGTGCAATTGGATGCTTCTGCAGAGGTCAGGTACGGATGCCCTTCCCATAGGTGGATCTCTCCACTCGATGTTTCAGAGAACCGGGGTTACGATAGTAACCTATTGTTTTATGCATTTAACGTGTTTAAATCGATAAACATCGATTTGATAGTTTTTTCAAGAGGTATGCGACCATGTATTATTAAACATATCTTTGTAATACGCTTAATGTAAAAATATTGCGTTTTTGTGTAAGTAAAGCATATTCACATGTGAGTAACAGAAAAGGTGCATCTCATTTCGCGCAAGTTATATCGTTTATCAGTTTATCGTAAAGACGAATTCGGGTGTTGGAAAAGTCGTGATGGAGAAAAGGAGCTTTTCGAAACTCCCGAGTTAATTGAATCTAATGCTTTGCAAATGATTCAATGATTCGAGGCGCTTGAATCACCGCGCGCTGATGAATCCCGCTGCTCAAAACAGTAAAAATACAACGAAAACACAAATATTATGATTAATAATGAAAACTTGAACAAATCGCAAATGTTTTCATGACGACGTGATATGTAAAATCTACAAATCATTATATGAAGTGTTTGTATAATTTGTTATTTTATAATTTTGTAGTGCTTGTTGAGGGATTTTTGTCTAATCAGTTGATTTAAGTCCATTAACTCTCACTCTGGCTGACTCCCTCACCAGTGCGCTGAACTACTAAACTAGAGCTGATTGAGTTCTCTTACGAGAGGTTCTCTCGTATTGCGTAAGTTTAGCTTACTCTATGGGAAAGATTCATCTTCTCGAGATATTGAAGCCAAAAATTATCCTTAATTTTGTATCTATTGTCAACGCAGTGCAGCAGCTAGCAGACCTAGAGCAGGCTGTCTAGCGTGCTCATTGGCTGCCCTGCGGCAACTGCAGCAGCCTACCAGTGAGCCCGGCGTGACGTCATGTCCAATGAAGGGCGCTTGCGCCCTCAACGCGTCCTAGCCCGCCAGAATGGGCGTGGCTTAGCGTATATACGCGGGGCTTGGAGGCTGAATCTATGATTTTCATCTCTTCAGCGAAGTTCTCCGCATCGCTGGATCTTGAGAAGCCTGTCACACGGCCAATTCAGCCTCATATCGATCAGGCTGTATATGTAAGTCCCGTGCCCGCTCACGCTTACTGACACACACTTCACGCGCCGCTCGCGCGTCACGAGGTTATCACAAAACGCTCCCCATCCAAGCGATCAGTTCGTTGCATATGAGTGTAAATCGTGTGCCCGCTCACGAGCGCTCACGCTCACTGATAAACACCTCGCCCCGAGCGCCGCTCAGTGCTGTCACAAGACGTCCCCCATCCAAAGTGATCGGGGAGTCACGTATGTATGTAAGTCCCGTGCCTGCTCACGAGCACTCACGCTTACTGACACGCGCTTCATGTGCTGCTCGCACGTCACAAGGTTATCACAAAACGTTCCCCATCTAAGCGATCGGGTCGTTGCATATGAGTCTAAATCGCGTGCGTGCTCACTAATAAACACCTCGCCCCGGGCGCCGCTCGCGCATCTACAAAACGTCCCCCATCCCAAGCGATCGGGGCGTCACATACGAATGTAAGTCCTGTGCCCGCTCGCGAGCACTCACGCTTAACGCTTCGCCCAAGGCGCTGCTCGCGCATCACAAGTGATCACAAAGCGCTCCACATTCATAGCAATAGGGTCGTCGTTTGTGCAGCAGCCCGTCATCGCTGTCAGCGAGCCGCCGAACTCAAGCACCCAGGGCGCGCGCGACGGGATACATTGGGCTCACGCCGATGGTGTCTTAAGTGTAGAGAAGGTGCCCACATCCCAGTGCTCACCCCTACACAGCACTTCCCATGTCACTCACAGAGCCCACTCTCACAAAGCTGGCAAATGCAGCTCAGGTGTTAACTGTAGGAGATGTGCCCACGTGTCGGTGCCCACATCTATCCTCTGCCCGCTCTATTACACGGCCAGGTCAGCTTCATATCAAGCAGGTTGTAAGTCTCGTGCCCGCTCGCAAGCGCTAACGCTTACTGACATGCACTTCGCCCACGGCGCCGCTCGCACATCAAAATGTGCAGCCTCATATCTGTCAGGTTATGATCAAAAGTCCCGTGCCCGCTAGCAGGCACTCGCGCTTACCGACATGCACTTCTCCCACGGCACCGCTCGCACATCACAATGTGCAGCCTCATATCAAACCGGTTATGAACGTAAGTCTCGTGACCGCCCACAGGCGCTTACGCTTACTGGTATGCGCCTTGCCCACGGCGCCGCTCGCACATCACAATGTGCAGCCTCATATTTGTCAGGTTAGCCAGAAACCTCTGCAATCTGACAGAACGCCTCCTCGCTTGGTCTCAACGCCATCTGCGCTCGCTTAGAGCTGCGCATGTGCCAGGCCACCTGAACGACGGCCCAGACAAACTGTCCAGGGACAATGTTCCCCCGGGGGAATGGTCCCTGCACCCCCAAACAGTCCAGTTGCTATGGCACCCTTTTGGCTAAGCGGAGGTCGACCTCTTTGCGTCACAAGACAACGCTCACTGCACGAAGTTCTTTTCAAAGAACGAGGATGCGCTGGCCCAAACCTGGCCCAGCCGCCCACTATATGCTTTCCCTCCGGTCTCTCTGTTGCCACAGGTTATCAAGAGAATCAGGGAAACGCGCCACTCAGTGCTCCTCATAGCCCCGCGATGGGTGAACCAGAATTGGTTCGCGGAGCTGACGCGGCTGTCACAGACAGCCCCGTAGCCAATTCCGGTGAGGGCGGATCTCCTCTCTCAGGCTCGTGGCTCGATCTGGCATCCCCATCCAGAGCGCTGGTCTCTTCATGTATGGTTGATCAACGGATACCCGTTGCCCTGCCAGACGCAGTAATGAACACAATAACGCAGTCTAGAGCTCCTTCTACCAGAAGGCTCTACGCGTCTAAATGGTCTATGTACTCCGAATGGCGCGCTGACAAAAACCTGGACCCACGAAGGTGTGGGGTCTCGCGGTTGCTTAGTTCCTCCAAGAGCTGTTGGACAAGGGCAGGTCCCCCTCCACGCTTAAAGTATATGTGGCGGCCATTGCAGCGTTCTCAGAATCGATGCACGGCCAGTCATTAGGAAGGAACGAGCTTGTCATCCGCTTCCTTGTAGGAGCTAGGAGGATGAATCCCCCGCGCCCCCCGTCCGTTTCCTTGGTCCTCGAGGCCCTGAAAGCATACCCCTTTGAACCTTTAGACTCTGCGGATCTAAAACACCTGTCACTCAAAACCGTTTTCCTGATCGCGCTGTCATCAGTCAAACGTGTAGGGGACTTACACGCGCTGTCTTATCAGCGCTGCGTGTCTTGAGTTCGGACCGAATGACTCAAAAGTCATCCTCAAACCTAGACACGGATATGTTCCTAAAGTGATTAGCACTCCATTCAGAGCACAGAGTAATTTCCCTATCGGCTCTGCCTGCATCCAATAGTGAGAGCGATGCTATCTCCTCTGCCCGGTCAGGGCGCTGAGGGTTTACATTACGCTCTCCGCCCTTTCAGGCGCTCGGAGCAGCTTTTCGTTTCATTTGGAGGGCACACCAAGGGTCATGCCGCCTCGAAACAGAGCCTATCCAGATGGGTAGTGGACGCTATTGCGGCTGCTTATGCGTCAAAAGGTCTGCAATGCCCTTTGGGCGTCAGGGCTCATTCCACCAGGGGCATGGCCTCTTCGTAGGCATGGTCCAGCGGAATTTCTGTTCATGACATATGTGTGTCGGCGGGTTGGGCCTCCCCGTCTACCTTTGTCTATAACCTGGAAGTTCCCGCCCTGCAAGCTAAACTGCTGTCAGTATAAGTGAGAGGTCAGTTCTGTCCAGGTATTATCGTGCGCAGGCTACTCTCATATGACTCAGCTCTTCTGGTTGAGCTGCACTGTATCAGGTTATGTGCTATATGCTTATACATTGACCGGCATCGCCGCTCTGTATTCCCTGTGAGTGCTTATGTGCATGCGCTTATTCCCGCTCATCTGGGTTCCCCGAGCTTCTCTGGGACTCATGTAGCGGATGCTGGTGCGCATGGCGTTGACAAAGGGTTCCCGTAGCGGAAGCTAAACTTGCGTAACCTGCCGTGCTCGCGCCACGAGCGCTCTTTCGCTTCAGTCGATGAAAACCAGAGATTCAGCCTCCAAGCCCCGTGTATATACGCCTAGCCACGCCCATTCTGGTGGGCTAGGACGCGTTGAGGGCGCGAGCGCCCTTCATTGGACGTGACGTCACCCTGGGCTCGCTGGTAGGCTGCTGCAGTTGCCGCAGGGCAGCCAATGAGCACGCTAGACAGCCTGCTCTAGGTCTGCTAGCTGCTGCACTGAGTTGACAATAAATACAAAATTAAATATAAAGCGCTTTACATATTTGCCTCACATTCACCCATTCATACACACATTCATACACCGACGGCGGTGTCAGCCATGCAAGGCGCCACCCAGCTCGTCGGGAGCAGTTGGGGTTAGGTGTCTTGCTCATGGACACCCCGACACTTGGTCAAGTGGAACCCGGTTGAACCACCAACCATGATGGTGAACCATTTATGATGGACAGATGCACTTTTATCATGGACAGATGCACTTTATGGACTTGCAAACATAAACAGTCATTCACATTATAAAGCTTAGAAGGGTCAGGACATTTATTAATATAACTCTGATTGTATTCGTCTGAGAGAAGAATGTCATATACACTAGGATGAGTTGAGGGCGAGTAAATCATGGGCTAGTTTGGGTATATATGTTTGGGTGAACTATCGCTGTAATAGAATGTTACTAGAATCTTCAGTAGAGTTCAGTTCTACTGTCAGGAGTGAATCTGAATCTGTCGAGGGAATGAACGTGTGTCAGGAAGTTGTGAAGTTTTGCATCATGAGACACACAGTCAAGCGTTCAGAAGCACAGGCTCGAAACAGAAACATTTCATAAACATTTGTGTTATATGCAATAGTTTTGGATGTGAAGAAATAAAGCTTATATGTAAATGTGCGAGTTAAACTTTCACTAATGCCTTTAATGCTCGTCATCATCTCAGCAGTTTCTGCACTTACACAGACTTTCTGTCTCTTCATTTCTGACTGAAAATGTTTCAAAGTAACTTAATATCCAGCAAAATGACTGAAGATATTAAGAAAAAATGATCAAAATGAAGTGAGTTTGTGTTTAAAACAAGAACAAATATCTACCGATATAGTCAGAAAATAATCTTGTTTTCTCTTTGAATTAAGATTATTTTTCAGACTCCATTAGAAGATGTGTTGCTCTTTTCTTTCAGGAAACAAGTCTTAATTTCTTCAGTCATTTTGCTTCTTCTCCAGTAAATGTGTCTCGATGTAAGAATGTTTATATATCAGTGCTGGAAGAACATGAGTTTATACAGTGTATGTTTGACGTTTGTGTTTAATAAAGTCACAAGATGACGTGACAAAGTTAAACTTCCTCAGCAACTCTTTTATCCTCTCTCTCTCTTTCTCTCTCACTTGTGTGTGTGTGTGTGTGCGTGTGTGTGTGTGTGTGTGTGTGTGTGTGTGTGTGTGTGTGTGTGTGTGTGTGTGTGTGTGTGTGTGTGTGTGTGTGTGTGGCTTTCAGCTGTGTGACACGCAGTCTGTCACAGGAATCATGCGCATGATGTCTTCATATAAAACACATATTCATATCTTATCATGCTGACACAGAGACAGATATATTAGTGACTCCTTTTAGTATCAAAATAGGTAATATTGCAAAAGTAATTGGGCAGTATTCCTTTGATGAAGTACCTAAAATATTTAGGCAAAGAAAATAGATTATATTATTGAAATAAACAGACATTGACATTGGTGTTACAATCATTAAACAGAGCAAATCGTTAGGCCATTGCCTAAAGTGTTGTGAGTAATGCCACGTAGGCTGTGAAAGACTGCCACATTAGGCCGGAGTACGAAAAGCCATGTAGGCCATGTATACTGCCACGATAGGCTGAGGTAAGAGAAAGGCAGAGTTGGTTGTGAAAGAAGCCCGATAGGCCAGTGTGCGAGTGTAGAAGAGTGCCCATAAAACAGCAATACTTAATTACAAAAACTGTAACATGAGCATGGACACAGTGCATATGAAAAAAGTGGAACAATTAGTACACTGTCTCTGACAAACATGCAGTAAAATACCTGAGCTGCCGTGGCATTTTCAATCACTGCTTTCTCAAGCATATCCCAAGCTTCTGCAACACCAACTTCCAGCCTGCCTTTAAAGCAAGGGTCCATCAATGTGGCCTCCTGAAGGAAGTTATGGTTTAGTGTCTAATAGTGAAAATTACGTCAGTATCTGCGAACGTAGTAATGAGTGTGAATCGAACTTATTTACTCCAGATGTTGAGTGATGACTGGCTAGATCTGTGGGTAATGAATGACGTGACATTTGAGTCTTCCCGGTAGAACTTGTGCTCGAGCTCCCATTTCTCAAAAACCGAAACTCTTTGTATACATATTTGCCAACTACGCTCTCTCCATCTAGACCAGAGTTGTTTTTGGATGGAGATCCTATCAAAGTTGTCAAAGAGACAATTTCTTGGTATAACCTTTGGTAATAAATTGAATTTAAGAACAAGAATTTGAAAGGCAATGGTTTTAATGTGATGAATATCTTAAAGGTAGCAGCTAAAACTAAAAGGGGGAACTCAGTTATGCTAAATTCTATAGCATTATATAGTATGTCTATCTATTGGAGGCTTCAGACCATTACCAATTCAAAGTTTGTATGTCGAGGCAAATGACCCCTCCTTGGAGAATAGACGTCTTAAATTAGCAATGTAATACACAACAAAGTTATCAAC
The DNA here is from genome assembly GCF_051911475.1 of Siphateles boraxobius. Taxonomy (NCBI): domain Eukaryota; kingdom Metazoa; phylum Chordata; class Actinopteri; order Cypriniformes; family Leuciscidae; genus Siphateles; species Siphateles boraxobius. The sequence goes on from NW_027508701.1 coordinate 3,005,432, forward strand.
CAACAAAAATAATCTAGTTTATCAAGCAGTTTTCACCACAGATCTCTTTGCTGCATGACAAAAAACTATGGAGTATTCGTCCCTTTGGATTAAACCCCACCTGGAACATATAAAAGTTGATATAAATGTACTGAGCCAGACACACTTTTGCAGTAATACGATCATACAATCATAATCATAAGATCAAAGCTCATCCAAATGATTACTACAAAGAACTTAAGTATCCGAGAATGTTGTCCATCTTACATCCCAATATATACAGATGGGTTGAAGTCTAGAGATCATGTTTCAGCTGGCATTTGTGATCGAGTTCAGATTACTCGTTATAGTTCAGTTTTCACTGCAGAAGCCAATGCTGTCATTTTGGCATTGCAGCATATTCAAACTTAAACAATCTTAAAATCCTGTCTATAGGCTCTGGCATCTTCCCAGTATTTTTGGAAATTTGAAATGGTTTGCGGTCCTTGGAGGCACAGAATTTTAAAGTCATTTTTTCGTTGGGTAGCAGGGCATTGAATTAAAAAGCTGACAAACAAACTTTACAAAATCAATCCTGTGGTTGGTGTAAAACGTTGTGTAATTTTGAAATCACTGCGATTATATTACCTAAACATGCTGTCGAATAGGGCACTCCAGACTAACTCGTATGTTTCTGTTAACGGGTGAAGATTCTCCTTTATGCCCCTCATGTCAGATTCTATTATCACTGAAGCATATTTTGATGGGACTGTGATAGAACTCTGTTAGAATTCTTTAATTTTCAGTTGACTCTTATGAAAAGATTTTTAATGAAAATTTAAAAACCTATTTGAATCTTTTTAAATATATTTCTTTCCATGAATATAGCCAAGGTAGCTGGCATGGTGGTAAACTATAACTAAACAAACAAACTTGACTATTTGAAGTACTGTCTCATCATTTTTTGCTTTTTCTGCTTCTTTTTCTCAGTTTGTGAAAGAGGGTAGATGTTTATGACGAGGGTCCAGAAGAGGCGGTCAGGGCTGGTTTTACCACCAACTCATCTATAACTAGTGACACAACAGGATATTTTTAATGAAAGTTATACCAATTCAAAGGAATACTAATAAAGGCTAATAATAAAAAAACAATAACCCGCATGCGGTCATTTAAGGACTTCTGAACCTTTGCCTTGAACTGTCACTCTTTGCTGTCGTCCTCGGCCCAGATCAGGTATATGTTTAGGAGGTTAAATGTAATGGTGTAAATGTTGGAAATTGACACGTTCTTTTCTATTGACATTTTAAGGTTTCCAACACTGGCGCATTCTCTGCCATTTTCTGCCAGTATTCATCTCGGATCTCGAAGGTTCTGGTTTCTTGCAGCTTTGTTACCGTTCAGTCAGACAGAACAGCCCAGCGTTGTTGAAGAAGTCTTCCAAACACGTCACACACTGAGTTTCATCTTGTTTTGCACGATTGAATGAGCTGGTGTTTCGGAAGTTTCATTTGTTCTTGTTTTGTCTCCAGTGCCTTGCATGTAGGGGGGCTGTGGTGTAAGTGCCTGACAAGCTGCCCAGCTGTAATGATAACCCGATGCACAAACACATTAAAACTATCATTAACCACCAGCTGAAGTGTACTGTATGTACAAAACAGGCTACTGAGTCCCATTGCACCCATCCGGGAGAGTTTGCTGCCACAATTTTCATGCATTATTGTAAACACATGCAGACACTTTCCCAGTAAGTCCCCAAGTCTCCACCGCATCAATTCATTTTGGTGTGAGGTTGTCAGCTGTGTTTTGGCCTGGCAAACTTTGTGTTAGTAGGACAGCGGATTTAACTTTCCAGTCCTCGTTGATATAGTACACCCACTTCAGAAGTCTCTACTAATGAGTTGAATCTGGAGTGTTTGATTAGGGAGGCATACAAAATGTGCACCTTATTTGCCAATGACATGATTGACAGCTGACAACCACGTTGCCCTCATGTCACAATATACTAGGGCTGGGACAACGCGTCGACGCAAAATATGCTTGTCGATTTGTCAGACCCAAAACAAAGATGGCGGCGCCGGAGAGTAGTAGCAACACGAGTGGCTCCTCAGACTATCAGAAGTGCAAGGCGGCACGCACTCGCTCCTCCAAAGTATACACACACAAAGCCCACAGAAAAATGTGTGTCAGTATCGAGTTCTCTTTCTGGCTTGAACGAACCTTAACACACAAATTATGAAAAAATACAATCAGCAAACCACACACAAATTATGAAAAAAAAACTGTCCGTTTTGTCGAGTGTCCTCATAAGAGCAGTCTTAAATGAGTAAAATAAAGTATTTTATTTTAAAGAGTAACTGACTCACTCAGACCCGGCGCCAGGATGATTATTATACCGGCAACCTAATAATCATGAATGCACATATCTTTTAACATATCTCCGGTGAATGGGTTCTTCGCGCAAAAGGAAAAAATGTCTTGAAGCGCAGTGAAATGCAGCGACCTATGTGGCGTTTCCTGATGGATCGAGGTCATTTTATATGTGCAATTCACACGAGCTCTAAGCGCGTGCGAGACTGCTGCAAGTATGCGCTTATAGCTATTAATGTCGTGGAAAATACACAGAGGACACTGACAATGCGCTGACAGACAGTACCAAGATGGTAACATTTAATAAAGTCTCAACTTTCAAATTTGGTCAGTCAAAAAAAATTAAACAATAAATAGGCCTACAATTTTTTGGCTCTTTAATGTGTCGTGACAGATTGCACTTTTTTCAGTAAGCTAGGCCTATGTGTTTTCAAGGCTTCAAGGTTTTATTGAATGCTACCTCTGAATAAGAATGCATTACTTTGCACTTGTATAGTGTTTTATTTTGGAATTTTAAGAGCAATTAACATATATTGCAATGTTAAGGAATTCATGTTTTTTTCATTCATATATGTGACCAGTCACGGAAACTAGGGACACAAGTCGGTTCTGGGGCATTTTGAGTTATTCATAGATTCTGAGAGTGTAATATCCAAGCTTTCCAACGATGTGTAACATGTGGAAATCTGATAATATTTGGAGAAGTTGTGGCCATTTTAAAGTAGGCACTTAAAAAAGCTCAAAGAGGAGAAAACGAGCTAAAGATTGTGCAGTTCTCACCTGTCTCTGCTGCTGGGAGTGACAATAGGGCTCATTTACATCTCATTTAGATAAGCCATACCCCCTGTAAAGCTCCTCCATGTGCTTTACAGCTTTTTTTACACTTCGAATGAGTGCACTTCTGCCGCACTAGGCGAAAAACAATTGTGCTGCCCCTCTATTTGCAACGTACCAGCAACAACACACAAAGACCAATAATGCCATATAGCCTGCATATAACGCGAAACCAGCAACAACACATAAAGACCAATATGCCATATACATATAACGCAAAACCAGCAACAACACACAAAGACCAATATGCCATATAGCCTGCATATAACGCAAAACCAGCAACAACACACAAAGGCCAATATGCCATATACATACAGTATAACGCAAAACCAGCAACAACACACAAAGACCAATATGCCATATACATATAACGCAAAACCAGCAACAACAAACAAAGACCAATAAGCCATAGGCCTACATATAGCGCAAATAGTACGCAACGCTCGTGTGCCCAAAATGTCAACAATATTAAAGTTTATGTAGGAGGCAAATGCCTGCTGGCATTTTTCTTTAAGCAGTCATTTCTGCAATTTTCCAAATAATCACATTTCACCTCCTCAAATTACTGTTGCAAATCTCTTTACACCACTTTCTTATGTGCGTATACACACACAAATGAAATGTCCGCAAGCACATTATATCATCAGCAGGTTCAGCATCTTAAATAACGACTAAAGAGCAAATGAAGCTTAACTTACATTTCAGAAACACGCACGGCAGGCCTTCATCGCAGCAGCAAAGGTCTTAACTGCATCCTCTATTTCGATTCTCCGTCACATATGAAACAGCCAGCCACCGCTGTCAGCGAGCCGAGCCGCCGTATTGAAGCACTGAGGGCGAGCGCGCTGCGCCCATACCTCCGGTTCAGTTTCCCGAGCCCACGAAGTGCGGCGAAAACATTTTCGGTGTAACTGCCAGACGGTTCATCTCGTCTGCGACAATCTTTGCGGCATCCATCTTCATTGAATTTTGATATCAGAGAGAGCCGGCCATAGCACAGCATAATAAGTAGCCATGTGGTTGACTTGGAGGGCGGGGGCAAAAGCGCCGGGTTATTCAGTATGGAAATACACACAGACAATGACACGCCACGCCCCTACTGCATGCTAGAATCTCCGAAAACAAGCCGATTTCAACCTCAAAATGTAAGCTTTTAAATATACCAATACTGCTATCTCAAACATGGAGAGGCTTCTTCGTGATTTCAATTAACAGATTCTCCAAAAAATTGAAAATCACCAATTTTGAAAAAAAACTCTTCTTTCTCATTTTGCTCGAAAGTTGTGCTGCCGACTTGTGTCCCTGGTTTCTGTGACGGGTCACATATGTAAATCAACGTATAAATTGCTATTAGTCAATTAATGGGGGAGATAATCGAGAATCGAAATCGAATCGGACCGAAAAACGAATCGTTAGATTAATCGATGCATCGAAAAAATAATCGCTAGATTAATCGTAAAAAAATAATCGTTTACCCCAGCCCTACAATATACGTCTGATTTTCTTAGTTTATTTTATGTCCTTAGTCTGCATTTTTATGTATAGTATAGTAACATGTATTTTATGGTGTCCTTGAAAACTAAAAAATGGTGCTGGAAAAAGTGCTTGAAAGTCCTGAAAGATTGCAGACAAATCCTCTTTCAGTAGACTTATTTCAGTAGGCTTTGATGCCTTGAGTTGGTTTTTATGTCTGCTGTTTTGTGCCATTAAACTGGTGTCAACTTTTATTTGTCTGTTTTTGCTTTAGACCTGATGTTGCTGAAAGAGGAGAGTCAAGAACCGAATGGAATGGAAGAGAAAGATCAGTATGAGAAACATGATTTCATGACTGGAGATAAATCCACAAAGATGGAAAAGACTCGCTCACGAAAAAGAGCTCAAAAGACCAAACCTAACAGTTATTTCACTTGCCGTCAATGTGGAAAACATTTCAGTCAAAAGCGAAACCTGGAACTCCACATGAGAGTTCACACTGGAGAGAAGCCTTTCACATGCCAACAGTGTGGAAAGAGTTTTACTCAAATACAAAGCCTTAAAGTCCACATGAAAATTCACACTGGAGAGATCAGTTTTACCTGCCAACAGTGTGGAAACAGTTTCACTCAAAAACACAACCTTAATTCCCACATGAGAATTCACACTGGAGAAAAGCTTTTCATATGTGATCAATGTGGAAAGCGCTTCACAACTGTTTTAAATCTTAGGTATCACATTATCATTCACAATGGACCGTCCATTGGAAAAAAAACGTTCACATGTGATCAGTGTGGAAGGAGTTTCACACGTAAAGTAACCCTTAATTGCCACATGAGGATTCACTCTGGAGAGAACAGTTTTATATGTGATCACTGTGGAAAGAGTTTCAGTTATAAAAGTTGCCTCAACACTCACATGGGACTTCACACTGGAGAGAAACGTTTCATCTGTAAACTGTGTGGCAAGAGTTTTTCACAAAAAGGAAATCTTAAGGCTCACACAAGTACTTGCACAGGAGAGAAGCGGTTCACGTGTTGAAAATGCTGTTTTGCTGTGAAATGCCACAATGTAACTGAATGATTATACATAAAATTAAAAAAACTGAATGAAATAAGAACATTACACCGCATTTTTTCCTTAATTTTTATTTTATTGACACAACAATCAACCCACATTTTCACATAACACAGCCAACAACACAACAGCACAACATGTATACAGACATACATTGTGCTTTTACACTGTATAAAGAAAAGAAAAAGAAGAAAAAAAAGATATATATATATATATATATATGATAAAAAAGAAAGAATAACATCAGTAGATCATAGGCAAAACCTGACGACTGCTACAATTCGTCCAGTTACAGTTATAATTGTTTTTGGAGATATGTTATAAAAGGACGCCACATGACAGTGAACTTAGGCCCGGAGCCCCTTAAGTTAAGTCTTATTTTTTCCAAACTCAGGAATTGTAACACATCTCTGGCCCACTGTTTAAAAGAAGGGGGGAAGGATTGCTTCCAATTCATCAAAATTAAACGCCTTGCCAGCAAAGAAGTAAAGGCTATACAGTCCAATTCACTTTTTGAAAAAGTGTTTTTTTCACACACAATACCAAAGATGGCAGTTATAGGATTTGCACAAACATCTTTACTGAATATTCTAGAATAAGATACAAAAATCTGCGACCAGAAAACAGACAGTCTAGGACATAACCAGAACATATGAGCTAAGGTAGCAGGGGACTGCTTACATCTTGCACAGGTAGGGTCAACAGAGGAATACATCCTTGCAAGCTTGGCCTTGGATAAATGAAGTCTATGGACCACTTTGAATTGAATAAGGCTGTGTCTAGCACAGATAGAAGAGCCGTGGATTCTATATATAGCCTCATTCCATTCCTCATCTGTCAGATAAATATTGAGGTCCAGTTGCCAGGAATGTCTTTGTGCATTAACAGAAGTGGATAATGATGTTATAAGTTTTATATATAAGCTAAAAATAGCGCATTTTTGCTCTGGGTCATCAGGAAAAAGTGTGTCAATAGGGTTTGGATCGGGAAGGGAAGGAAAAGATATAAAATTCTTGCGTGTGAAGTCGCGTGCCTCTAGATATCTAAAAAAAAAAAGTGTTTTGGGTAATTTAAAACGAGATTCTAATTGCACAAAAGATGAGAAGGAACCCTCAGTGAAAAGATCTTTGAATGTTAAGATTCCTTTTTCTTGCCATAGCAAGAATGCCTGGTCATTTAGAGGTTGAGTGAACCGATGGTTTCTGGCAACTGGGGCACAAATTGAGCCTCTCTGCCATCCAAAAAATTTACGAATTTGGGCCCAAATCTGGACGGAGTTCCAAACCATAGGGTGCAACAAGCGAGAATCTAGACCAAGTGGTGAGGGTGAAAAAAGGAGGGCTGGAAGTGAGGAAGGAAGGCAGGCTGAGGATTCTATCCGGGCCCAGTCTGGTAAGTGGTTTATGGGATGTGACCCTTGCCAGTAAGTCAGAGCTCTTAGGTTACAAGCCCAATAATATAGTTGAAAATTTGGGAGGGCCATCCCCCCCTGCTCCTTAGGGTTTTGCAGAAAACACAAACGTATTCTAGGAGGCTTCTTGTTCCAAAGAAAAGAAAAGATTATCTTATTTAAATGGGTAAAAAAAATTTCTTAATATAAATAGGAATAGTTTGGAACAAATATAGGAATTTAGGGAGTGTGTTCATTTTATTTGCGTTGATCCTATCAATCAGAGAGATGGGAAGCTTAGACCATTTCTCAAGGGATAGCCTAGTTAGTTCCAAGAGGGGAGTAAAGTTGAGCTTAAACAGCTCAGAAATATTCCTCGAAACAACAACACCTAAATATGTAAATTTATCAGGAGCTACTGTAAATGGATAAGATTTGTTTTCTGCTGCACAATTTATAGGGAATAGTTCACTCTTAGAAAGATTGAGTTTATACCCCGAAATACAACTGAAACGCTCAAATGCCATCATAACATGAGGGAGAGAATTATGCGGATCTGTAATAAATAGTAGCAGATCATCTGCATAGAATGATAATTTGTGCTCACTGCCCCCCCCTGTATATACCCTGGATAACTGAAGTTGAGAGTGAGATTGAAGCAGAAGTCTCTCTGCCTGTTCAGATGTTATTAGATCAATCTCTGTCTGTAGCTTTGTTCTTTCCTTTAAAAGTGCGGGTAGGGGATTGATTGCAAATTTCAAGTCCAATTGTTTAATCTGATTGATGAGGTCATTTAATTGCTGGCTTCTTTTTTTCCTCTACCATGATGAAAAAGAGATTATTTCCCCCCTAATATAGGCTTCTAAAGACTCCCAAAGTGTGGCTTTACTGATATCTGGGGTATCATTGATGGATAAGAAAAGGTCAATTCTATTATTAATAAAATCAACAAAAGATGAATCAGAAAGAATTAATTTATCAAAGCGCCATGTCCTCCGAATTGGCGATTTGGGAAAAGCTAATTTTAAAACCACTTGGCTGTGATCCGAGATTACAATAGATTCATATTTACAGTCAGTTAGAGAAGTTAAAAGTTTGTCGTCTATTAAAAAGTAGTCGATTCGTGAATATGAATAATGTACTGGGTAAAAAAAGAGAACTGTCTAATATTTGGATATAAAAAACGCCAGGGATCAGAGAATTTGTATGTCTCTAAAAAAGTATTAATAAACATAGCAGATTTGGATAATTTGTAGGGCGTTTTTGAAGACCGATCCATAGTGGAGTGGAGCACACAGTTAAAGTCTCCTCCTAGGATTAGTTTATGTGTGGTAAAATTGGGGAGATTGGTTCAAATAGATTTTATGAATGATACATCGTCCCAGTTGGGGGCATACATATTCGCTAATATCAGGGGAACATTTTATAATGTACCAGTTATTATAACAAATCTACCTCCTCTATCAGTTTGAACATTACTCACGCAGTAAGGGGTGTTCTTATTAATAACAATCGCAGTCCCCCGTGATTTTGACTGGAAATCAGAGTGATAAATTTGCCCCACCCAAGATTTTTTAAGTTTATAGTGATCATTTGATATTAAGTGGGTTTCTTGGAGAAATGCTATATTTGCCTCCAGCCTCTTTAAATGGGTAAGGATCTTATTGCGCTTTATAGAATGGTTCACATTCCAACTCACAAAGTTCACTGTAAGTGATTTGCTATGTCCCAGGTTTTGCAGCATTTAATGAGCAAAAAAACTGATGTATCAACCTTTTTCTGAAATTCACCTATCAGCTGAACACGATAGCGTCATGTAAACATGAACAAATTTGAATGACAAACAAACGCTTTGACCCGACCCCCCCCCCCCCCCCCCACCCTACAACTTCCCGACTGAGAAGCAAGAAGACATCCCACATGTAATTAACCTTCAACATTCCCAAACGCATTATCAACACTTTAATAGCCCTAATGCTAATGCTATTATAGGGATCTAAGTGTGAATTGCGACTTGTTTTAAGTCAATCTCAAACTCAGATAGCCTGTGGGGGTTTGGAGGGACAGTTCAGTGCTTTATCGTGTGTGCAGGACAATAGGTGTTAATGTTCCTCTTTCATATGGAGAGTGTCGGATAGCCAGCCTGATGAGCAAAGGCAAAATTATTTTAAGGATAAATCTCTCGATGTGTCCAAATGTAGGCCCCATAACTTATTAAATTATAAATATTGTAGTTTATTTATTGTAGCATATTTATAGTTTTTTCACACAAAATTTAAATTGAAGTGTTCAATCCAGTTGTTTCAACTGGTTTTGTAGAGTTTTAGAGTGTTTGAGCAGTGTGTATGATTATCAACAATCCGCCATTATCTAAACATGAACTGTTGACGACGCGTTCATGCCAAGAAACGAGTGGGAGTGATCAGCAAATACAGACCTCTTTAATTCGCGATCAACCTCGTTTTATTGTAAGGTGAATTCAACTAGGCATGCTGTATTTGAAGCAGCAAAGGCTAAATAATTGGTTACAGTATTTTTTTCGCGATTTGTATGGATGACACGCAGCGACATATACAGTATTACCAGCTGTATGATGTGTTTTTACCCTGAAATGTTTAATTTCGAGAGAGACCCGGCAGGCGCAGTGAGGGAGACTAAATAAACTTGCTAAAAAGAGATCCAGCGCGAGAGAGAGGCAAAGAAAAACGCATCTTTTTAATGTTGCTTTGAACTATTTTTGTTTTGTACTGTTTTAATTGTTTAATTTAGCTGCAATTTCTTTGGCAATACAAATTTAAAAGGTCGCAGGAATAAGATTCTGTGTTTCTTTGCATCGCAAGGGAAATAAACTCTAAACTCGATGCAGCTGTTTTAAATAAAAATAACTGTCCCGACACTTTATTTAAACCTTGAAATGTTCGATGGGGTTTCAAACTTAAGTAATTTTAGTGTTTTTTTTACACAATAATTTAGCCGACTAAAGACAAGCTTCTCCATTTTCATTTTCTGACGCGATCGGCAGACAGTCTTCCTTTATCAGTTTTGTTGTCTGTGCAGCGGCTCTACAGGAATGTAGCAAATTTATGTTGTAATTTGCCATTGCTAGTTAACCAAAACGCTTGACTTTAAATAAATAAACAGTGAATAAACTCGCTAATAAACAGTTAAGCATCAAGAACAGTAAAACATTAACGCTGTCGGCCAACAGCATGTATGCTTTCATGAGATTCAATCTCGATCGCTTGAAGCTCCGAGAGGCTCATGCCATTGCGTTGACAACAGGGCTACCGTCTGAACGCTTTTCATTCAACGTCTTATGCTCTAGCAAAGCCTCATTGATGTAGCCTAATATGTTTCTATTGCAATGTTTTAAGTTTTCATTGTTTATTCAATTTAAATTCAGTAATTTCAGTATTGTGATTATGAATTATTTTAACTACGTTTCACTTGAATTCATCTGCTACCAGCTTTCAATCGCTCTGAATGAGCCGCAGTGCGGCGGCAGAGATTACGAGAGAATAAACGAGTAAACGGACACTTTTCAAAGTCTTTGATTGTAGCGCCTCTTAGCGGTAAAAGGCTGTAAATACACCCCAAATTTTATATATATTAGAGTTCTCAACGGGCCTGAAAAATACAACCGACCCGACCCGGCCCATGGCTTTTAAAGCCCGGACCCGATGTAACCCGACACATCAACATGAATTATCTGCCCGAACCCGGCCCATGGCCCGACGGCGATTTTCTTTTTTTTCTTCTTTTTTTCTCATACTCGTATTATCATGACCAGCAGACGGGAATTCAAATCAACCTTTAATGTTCACGTCTTTTAACAATAGCCTACAAACAATAGAAACAACTGAAACAAACTTTAAATATATAAATAGGCTATATAGGCTACTAAATATGCCTCAAATAAAAATCTTCTGGACGACTGTTTTTTTGCTGTCATATTTCATCAGCACCTTGCATCTTGAGCATTGCACATAACCTGTAGAATTTCCATGAGAATCCAGCACCACTCCAAACACTTTCCAGACCTCTGATTTTCCCACTCCTGTAGCGACGGTGAATTCACCTGCGGCAAGTTTACTTTGCACCAACTCCATCTTCTTCTCCAGGCTAAAGGCGTGCACGCAGCGGCGTCAGGTCTGCCCCCACGATGCACGTTGCAGCCAGACTTTCTTTACGGTGAACAGCAGCGATGATTAATAGATGTTTTTTTTTTTCACTGAGCGGAAAAGATTAAGCCCGAGGTCCGACCCGACCCGAGTCATTTGCTTATATTTTCGAATCGCACAAATCGCAGAGACTGTTTTGGTTTTTAAAGGGGCAACATAGTTAATACATTCAGAGAGCCTGACACTAAAATTCTCAACATTAGTGTCTACAGGGGGTGAGATGACATGAGCTCCATAAAGGTTGTGGCGAAATCAGCACCAAGATAGTGCTTAGTGACCGTTCTCTTATCACTCACAGTTTTGGTACATACTGAAATTTAAAAAAAAAAGACACAATAATGTCAGATATGGCAACATCTACAATCTGTGGGTGGCTGATTGTTAAGCTACATGAAACAACAGATCGAGTGTGTCCATGTTTGTGCTTGCAGCCAGTTATATGTTGCATAGGGCCAAATGAGTTTAGTAACTAGTTAAGTGAATTGAACAGTTGATGGATCAGAGATCCATATGGATAATAAAATTACCAGTGATTAAGATTTCATAGTCAGTTAAAATCCTTGAGAGCACTTCTCCAAGACAATCAAGAAAGCCTTTTTTGAATTTAGGAGGATGATAGAGAACTAATAAAAGAACAGTATGTTCACTCTACAGATTCACTGCAAGGTATTCAAATGTTTCAAAATCTCCCAAAGAAATATGTTGACAGCACAAAGTGAATAGCAGATTTAAGTGGTTGTTTTTGATGTATTAGTGCATCACGATACGATGCAGATATCTCAAAAAATTCTGAGATATGATTACGATTCGATTCTGGGCTATATCGATCGATTTATCGATATTTAGATATTATGTGCTAAGTTTAAACACAAAACGGTTACATTTTTATTAACTCACAAATGCAATCAAAATATATAACATGAAAGTTTTTGAAAATTGCACACCCTCTCCCAATTGGGACATTTACAACAGAAGAGTTCATTTGCAAAAACAGATAACTCCGTTCTTGTTCATTTTCATGAATCATGTTTTTTTATTTTTTTTATTGTGCATTCCATGTAATATCAATCAAACTGGAGCTGGGTTGTTTTGATTAAGTAATAATTACACAAAAAATACAGGTAACTTACAAAATTAAAGTTCATTGAAAGTATGGTTTTTTATATATTAAAAGTTTGTTTTTTAGCAAAAGCAGATAACTCCAACAATCGTTGTTTTGGCAAAAGCAGATAACTCCACATTTCTTGTTTCAGAGTTAAACAAAACCAAGTAATTGCTATGATGTATAATAAAACACTCTTTCCTGACAAACTTTGTTGTTGTGATTGCGTGATTTCTAACGTGCTGCTTTAGCAAGGGTCAGTGAAAAAGTTTCAGCTTTTATTTTCCTTTTACGTCCCATAGAAGATATCACGGGTTCATCAAGTTTGTTGAAATTATCCATCCTCGATCACTTTTAGTCAGCTTTGACGAAACTCCTCTCAGCTAGTGCGGCTTTTCAAAGTGACTAGCAGCCTTGTCACCTGACCTGAATACTGCGCTCTGATTCGCTTTAACAGACTTATCAGGTTGTTAACAAACAACAAGGGTGCTTGTCGTTTCTGCTGTAAAACATGAACTCATGATGCCTTGATAGTAGACAAAACCGGCTTTTGTGACAAAACGTGTCTAGGGTTCAGTCAATCTCGGTTACTCACGTAACCTCAGTTCCCTGAGTTAGGGAACGAGTATTGCATAGCTATACGCAGTGGGGGAAACTCCTTTTCCTCGATTTACTGAAGCCTTTATGTAAAGCGCATTTGCAGCTGCACAGCTAGAACATGAGCGTCTGGCTCGCTCATAGGCTCCGCTGCGGCAACTGCATATCCAATGGCCTGGGCGCCAAGGGGGCGTGACCTCAGTCTATAATAGTCCCCGAATTCGCCATTATAGCAGATTTAACGACTGAAGCGACAACTTGCCATGTTACTATAGTGTGCCTGGCTACGCAATACTCGTTCCCTAACTCAGGGAACTGAGGTTACGTGAGTAACCGAGTAGTTCCCTTTCGAACGGTCACTTCGTATTGCGTAGCTATACGCAGTGGGGATGCCATGCAAAACGCCGCACTGAGTAACTGGCTGCCATTGCAACTCAGGCCCCTGAGCATACAGAACAAGCCATAACCGCATAATTATGTATAAATAGACCAGACACCGTCAGGTCTAAAATAGTACACAACAGTTAGAAATAACCCAACATACTACACCAATGAACCCAGACACTGTCAGGGTTATTAGTAAATGAACATATAACCAGTCAAGTGGGTTTATATATGAAATTATAACCGGCCAAAGCGGGTTTTATATATGTATGGAATATAACCGGCAAAAGCGGGTTTTAAATATGTCATATAACCGGCCAAAAGCTGGTTTAATATATTAGTAATATAACCGGCAACAGCGGGTTTATGCATGAATACAACCGCCCAGCAGCGGGTTTTATATATATATATATGTGAATGTGATAGTGCACAGTAATATATGACAAGACCAGCCACCGACGGGTCTCAATCATACCGAAAGCACCTTCGCCTGCAGGGAAGGCACTTCCCTATTATAGAAACTCATAAATGTGGAAGGCGAGGACCAGCCGGCCGCATCACAAATATCACTAATGGGAATGCCAGATGACCAAGCCCATGACGAGGCATACCTCTGGTCGTATGGGCCTTGATACCTATAGGGCAAACTTGACCGGCTGCGGTATAAGCCATAGAAATAGCATCCACTATCCATCTAGACAGTCTTTGCTTAGTGACTGGATCCCCCTTGGATCTCCCACCAAAGTAGACAAAAAGCTGTTCTGATTGTCTAAAAGACGCAGAACGCTCCCGATAGATTCTCAGCGCTCAGACAGGGCAGAGAAGATTAACCTCTCCATCCTCTGCAGAAGGAGGGAGGACTGATAATGTCACCACCTGTGCTCTGAACAGTGTTGAGAGCACTTTAGGAACGTAACCATGTCTGGTCTTGAGGATGACTCTGGAGTCATCTGGACCCAACTCCAAACATGCAGGGCTCACAGAGAGCGCCTGCAGATCTCCCACTCGCTTGATAGATGCCAACGCCATAAGGAGAGCGGTCTTCAGCGAGAGAGTTTTTAGATCAACCGATTGGAGCGGTTCGAAAGGCGGACCTTTCAGAGCCCCCAGGACCATGGGGAGGTCCCAAGGCGGCACAGACGGAGGTCTGGAGGGGTTCATTCTCATCGCACCTTTCAGGAATCTTACGACCAGGTCGTTTCTTCCCAGTGACTGGCCAGCCTTCAGAACATGATGTGTTCACCAGAAGGACTGGGCCCCCCCCCCCCTCTCTGACCCGTTTGATGACTTTTGGAATCATCGAGACGGGGGGAAAAGCATAAAGGGGACGATTGGGCCAGACATGGGCCAGCGCATCCCTGTTCTTCGAGAAGAACAATTTGCAGTGGGTGTTGATTCTCAAGGCGAAAAGGTCGATTTCGGCCTCGCCAAACACCTTCCATATTAGACTGACCGTCTGTGGGTTCAGGGACCACTCGCCGAGGGGAGTGTTGCCCCGTGAAAGCATATCCGCGCCCACATTCTGGACGCCCGGGATATGCGCTGCTCTCAGAGAGCTCAGGTTGGTTTGTGCCCATATAGAGGAGGTCTCTCGCCATCGCATGCAGGTTCCCTGACCTGATGCCCCCCTGGCGATTCATGTAGGCCACCACTGACATATTGTCTGTGTTGACTAAGACGTGGTGACCTCTGAGGTTCGACAGAAATGCCTTCAGGGCCAACCTAACTGCTTTCATCTCCAGACAGTTGATATGTAAGCTCTGCTCCGTGCTCGACCAGAGGCCGGATGCAGGCATACCCTCGTGCAGCGCTCCCCAACCCAGGTTGGACGCATCTGTAAGAACCACTTTCATCCTGGAAATTGTTCCCATTGTCACCCCCTCGTGGTGCCAGTTCTGAGCCCGCACGGCGTTTCAACCAATGCTGCATCGGGCGCATGCGCAGTAATCGCGTGCAGAGTACTGGCGATGCTGCTGCCATGAGACCAAGCAGTTTCTGAAATTTCTTCAGTGGCGCGCGCTCGCGCAATCTGAAAGTGCCTGCAAGCACTCGCACCGAGAGTGCGCGCTCTGTGTGAGTCGCGCTGTCATAGCTCGAGTCTAAAACTGTGCCCAGAAAGATCATGCTCTGGCTGGGGGTTAGTTTGCTTTTTGAAACATTGATTGTGAAACCCAGGCATTTTAGATGGCCGAGAATCAAATCCCTGTGAGCTAATAGCTCGATTCTCGACTGTGACCGCACCAGCCAGTCGTTGAGATAATTTAACACGCGCACTCCCTGAAATCTCAGAGGAGAAAGCGCTGCATCCACACACTTCGTGAATGTACGGGGTGCCAACGATAGACCGAGCGGCAGAACGGTGTATTGATAAGCCCGGCCCTCGAAGGCGAATCTCAAGAATGGCCTGTGACGAGGATTTATTTGAATGTGAAAGTAAGCATCTTTCAGATCCATTGTGACAAACCAATCCCCCGGGCGCACTTGCACGAGGATATGTTTTATAGTTAACAATTTGAACGTCCGTCTCATGAGAGCTTTGTTCAAATGTCTCAAATCTAGAACGGGTCTGAGACCGCCGTCTTTTTTCGGAATCAGAAAATAGCGGCTGTAAAAACCCATATTTTTTAGCGCGGGGGGGACTAATTCTATCGCCCCTTTTGCTAATAGATTTTGTACTTCGGTGCGAAGCACGTGACCCACGTTGCTTCTCACCGAAGTCTCGAGAACGGCCTGAAAATTTTGGGGGTCTGCGAGCGAATTGGAGCGAGTAACCTCGCTTTATAGTGTTTATGACCCAACTCGACACATCGGGGATAGCTTGCCAGGCTAGAACCCGTGTGGCTAGGGCTTGACACACTGATTGGGGCTGGTCGCCTAACGTAGGGGGACCTGATACCCTTATATTGTGATTAGTGCACACATTGAGTATTGGACTGACTGTACAAGCATTTGCGTGTGGGGAAGTCAGTGTTACAACGGGGGAGGGGCCGCCTAGTGAAGGGGGACCGTGAACCCATATATTGTGATTTGTGCACACATTGAATGTTGGACTGACTGCACAAGCATTTGCGTGTGGGGAAGTCAGTGTTACAACAGGGGAGCGGCCGCCTAGTGAAGGGGGACCGTGAACCCATATATTGTGATTTGTGCACACTTTGAGTATTGAACTGACTGTACAAGCATTTGCGTGTGGGGAAGTCAGTGTTACAATGGGGGAGGGGCCGCCTGATAGAGGGGGACCGTGAACCCATGTGTTGTGCTTGTGAAACTGATAGCTAACATTTTGAACGGCCGTCTCATGAGAGCTTTGTTCAAATGTCTCAGATAGAGTGGGTCTGAGGCCGCCGTCATTTTTCGGAGTTAGAAAATAGCGGCTGTAAAAACCCATATGTTTTAGAACAGGGGGAACTAATTCTATCGCCCCTTTTGCTAATGAATTCTGTACATCGGTGCGAAGCATGCGACCCACGTTGCTTCTCACCGAAGTCTCGAGAACCGCCTGAAACTTTGGGGGTCTGCGAGCGAATTGGAGCGAGTAGCCTCGCTTTATAGTGTTCATAACCCAACTCGACACAATCGGGGATAGCTTGCCAGGCTATAACCCGTGTGGCTAGGGCTTGACACACTGATTGGGATGGGCCGCCTAACATAGGGGGACCTGATGCCCTTATATTGTAATTTTTTGCACACATTGAGTGTTGGACTGACTGTACAAGCATTTGCGTGTGGGGAAGTCAGTGTTACAGCAGGGGAGGGGCCGCCTAGTGAAGGGGGACCGTGAACCCATGTATTGTGATTTGTGCACACATTGAATGTTGGACTGACTGCACAAGCATTTGCGTGTGGGGAAGTCAGTGTTAAAACAGGGGAGGGGCCGCCTAGTGAAGGGGGACCGTGAACCCATATATTGTGATTTGTGCACACATTGAATGTTGGACTGACTGCACAAGCATTTGCGTGTGGGGAAGTCAGTGTTACAGCAGGGGAGGGGCCGCCTAGTGAAGGGGGACCGTGAACCCATGTGTTGTGCTCGTGTGCTTTATTTGGGTCGCCGTGAAAACGGCGTTTGTTTGCAATAATAAAATCCCCAGCCGCCTGAACTGAACAGGGGGCTGTGGGAAGTTTTTCTGGCTTCTTTGAGGGTGGTCCGGCAAGCCCGGGACACGCGCCCTCTCTTTCCTTTGCGTGCTAGGACGGCTTTGGCGGGAAGTGTTCGGCATCAGCCGCAGGGCGGGGCTGAGAGGCCTGTTTTGCCGGCCTTGCTGGTCGGTGCCAGCTAGCACGGTTAGTTCCACTCGAGCTCGAGGTCCGCGACGGCTTGTGTTAGGATCCGAAGCATTTCAGCGTCGGAGTTAGTCCTGCCTCGCTGGGTCCGCCGAAGGAGACGAGGCCCGCCACGTGGGAGGGGGGGGGGGGGGGGGGGGCGCTGATCTCCCTCGAACGGGACCGGAAATGACTGAGCTGAGCTGGAGTGAGTGAAGCACACGGGGGCACTTGGCCGGCGTGCATTCACAAACGTCCGTGCTCTCTGGATGCCGTTGGCTCCGGCACTTCTTCTTCCTCGGCTAAAGTAGGGCCGGAGAAGGAAGCGCAGGTGACGCGGCGCCGCCGTCTCGAGAGAGAGCTAACATTAGCTAACGAGTTCGCAGCACTGAGATAGGCATGCACGCGCAGGCCGCACATCCGCCGACAGAGAGTGCATTCTCTGCGTGGTAGAGTCCCAGGCATGAAATGCAGCTCGCGTGTTCGTAGGCCACGCTTAACACGAGGCATATGGAACAACGCTGATACAGATATAAACACATAATAAACAGATATTGAAAAGGATATCGCCGGATAGCCACAGGAGAGAGGGCGTCAGGAGAAACGCCTGATGTGTTGAGATGAGGTTGAGGTTCAGATGTGTAGTCTGGTGAACTGTAGCTCGCTCAGGCTGAAGGCTTGTTCGACAGCGAAGGCTCAATAAATGGTCAGAGACGTGAAGTTTGTCGCTGAAGGAGTAAAATCTGCTATAATGGCGAATTCGGGGACTATTATAGACTGAGGTCACGCCCCCTTGGCGGGCTCTGACGTGTATGACGCAGAGTGATCTCATTGGTCGCACGTCAGAGGCGCCCGCGCCATTGGATGTGCAGTTGCCGCAGCGCAGCCTATGAGCGAGCCTATAAGCTTGCATAGAGCATCGGGACAAGTCAAAGTGAGTTTTTGTTCAGTTTGTGGTTCTTTCTCTCACTCTGAAAGTGTATGCCATTGGACGGCATGCCAGTCAGCATCCAACCATCCCGTCAACTTCAACAGGGACTAATAACTTTCCCAAACAGAGATGACTGAATCCTTTTAACTCTGCTGTTCCATATTGTATTAAATTCATTGAATCAATGTGCCCTTACTTCGAAGGTAAATTCCTTCATTGTTGTTCTGCTTGCCTCGACAATGTTTGTCCCTGCAGGTCTAAAGCTCTAGCAATGCTTCATAAAAATTATTAAACATCCTTTTACTCCTGTCAATGTTAAAGAACCATATAAAGTTATATTCTCATCCTAATTGTTTTTTTTTGTTTTTTTTTCTTATCACTGGTTGAATTTTATGGTCACTGGTTTTTGGCCGGAATTAGTCTAATCCCCTAACTTTTTAACGTATGTAAAAATCTCATGTCACACTTGAAAGAACCCGAGATAACCTAACATACCATTAAATGTATTTAATGGAGCGGCTATTTGCACAAATTTATGCTTTTTACACTGTTTAAATAGCAAGAGATTATATTTACACTATGTAAATAGTAGTTAGATGCTATTTAAACTTTTTATCAGTAGCGGGCGGTGCATTTCACACTAGGCCTTCAGTGGTGTCCTACCTGAATTAATCCACCTCTTAATAAGCTTTTAATTGTGTAGCACACAGACTCACTATAATTGTTGTGAAATTGCTGTTTTATTGTGCACCGGCAGTTATAAGGTTAATGCGGTGCGTTGGGAAAAGGCCGATAGAGAGAAACAAGCGTGTGAGTTCGGCCTGTGCGTTTGTGTACAGTTGTTTTAAAAACTTCAGAAACGGAGCCTCCCTTGGTCTGTCATTCTTCAGAGGTTACAATAGTATGAATTAGGGATGGGTACCGAAACCCGGTATTAAACGGGCCCTGGGGCTGAATTTTGAAAGACCGCTGTATCGATAAGTTCGGGCGTTATCGGTTCGGCTGTCGGTAGGGTACTAGAGAAATTAAGAAAATACACCTACTATTTATTATTGCTTTAAAGACGTAATCTTGAACATGTTTATCTCGCCAGCCATTTCTATATAATAATATTAAACCATTTGTCTGTAATGCAATTTTGCTATTCGCAGTCCAGAAGAGAGAGAGCGATTTCTCACGCGAAGCCACAGCGCGCACAACACACAGCCCTGCTTAATGAGTGACAATGAGGACAGAACTAAACATTCAAACATGGTTACACTTTAGATCTGGGATATTATTCTAATTTTATTTCAGATTTCGGCTTTCTACGATTATAAAAAGAAGATATTTGAGATGAAACCATTACAAACTAGACGCATTCTGTCTAGCGCAACTTCCTTCCCTTCACAGCGGTGCTGTCATTTCTTTATTTCTTCCTAAAACCCAAACGTACCATCAGAATCAGCACGATCGGTGATTGTTGTAAAATGCAGTCTCTGCTGTTGCTAAATTAATTATTAAAAGAGCTATTAAAAGCATGAAAATCTGTGCAAGAGACGCTGTTCACAAGGCGACGCCCGCTCCGAAATGGACTGCAACGAGACAAGAAAAGTATACTTAAAGTAACACTATGTAGTTTTTCAACCTTCATTATATATTTCCAAGACCCTTGTGATGGTACATCGACTTACAATAGGTTGAATGACACGTCTGCCATAGCCTGACAGTGTCTGTATCGCTTTTACTGGCACTATGTAACTTCGGGTTTCGGGTAGGAACCCGAGCACCAAAAAAAACGTCTCAGGTTACTATTGTAACCATAGTTCCCTGAGAACAGGGAACGAGACGATGCGTCCATCGACGCCATGGGAACGCCCCCAGCGTGACTGCGTCTGAAGCATCTATGTCAACTAGTCCAATGGAAAGAATGAGCGTCACGGGCGGGTGACGTCATGACCAGGATATGATAAAAGCACATCCGGTGCAAACCGGCATTAGCTTCGAAAATTGCCGAAGCAAGCCGATCACAGGGATGCAGGAAGTATGGCAGGGTGACGCATCGTCTCGTTCCCTGTTCTCAGGGAACTATGGTTACAATAGTAACCTGAGACGTTCCCTTACGAAGGGAACTCAACGATGCGTCCATCGACGCAATGGGAACGAGAATACCCAAAGCGCCAGACTTTCAAATGCCTGAGTGTCAGCCTGTTGTCACACTGCACCAAGCACCTGGGATCCTGGGGCAGCATCCAGGTCCAAGCTGTAAAACCTCATGAATGTGAGCGGTGAGGACCAGCCCGCCGCATCACAAACGTCTTGGAGAGAACTCCAGATAATACGCTTAGAAGCCATACTCCTAGTGGAATGAGCCCTGACCACCAAATGGTTGGCCAGAAGACTCACAAGCAAGAAGAATAGTCTCGACTATCTATATGCTCAATAGGTTGGATTTTCTCGACAGAGAAGTCCGATGAACATAAGTGTCCAGTGCTCGCACTGGCACAAGAGGTTCAGCTTTTCCTGGTCCGAAAAATGGGGGAGGACAGAAACCTGCAGCACAATAGGCCTCGGAATAATGGTAGGCACCTTTGGAACATATCCATGTTTCGGGTAAGATTGCCTTGGCCATCCCGGTGCACTCAAGGCAGGTGGGGACCGAAAGGGCCTGAAGGTCTGACTCTTATAGGGACGAAATAGCTAGCAGAAAATAGTCTTAAAAGAAAGGAACTTCTCTGAGACCAAATCTAAGGGCTCGAAGGGAGCCCCAGATAGGCCTTCTAGAACTATTGCAAGGTCCCAAGCCAGCACCTTAGTGCAAGTTGCATGCCTCAGCCTCAAAGTGCCACGAAGGAAACGAGTGATCAGGGGGTCTCGACCCAAAAATGTACTACCCACCAGGGCGTGGAAAGCCGCAATGGCCGCCACACATATTATACCTTAAGCGTGGAAGGACATAGACCTGATACAAAGCGTTCTTGCAGAAACTCGAATACTGTGTTTACTGAACAGTTAACCGGATCCCACTGACGCTGGTAACACCAAGAAGTGAAAAACTCTCGAAATAGTGAATATAGTTTCCTCGTAGCGGGAGCTCTGGAGCTTAGAATGGTCTAAACAACCTCGGTTGAGAGACCACTCTCTATGAGTTGGGCCCCCTCAGAGGCCAAACCCACAGTTCCCAAATCCCCTGCCGGGGGTGCAATATTGCATCCCCTGCCTGAGACAGAAGGTCTCTCCTGATCGGGACCTCCAAGGGAGGTCCGTCGAGGAGAAAAATTAGGTCCGCAAACCAAATTCAGCTCGGCCAGGGTGGTGCTACTAAATAGGCTTATTCCATCCTGGCGGATTCACTCCAGAACTCCTGGGAGCAGAGCAACGGAGGGAAATGCGTACAGACGTAGCCTCGGCCACGTCTGCACCATAGCATCCAGCCCCGAGGGGACTGGTTGAGTGAGGGATAACCAGAGTGGACAGTGCGTCGTATGCTGAGACGAGAACAAATCCACTTCTGCCTGGCCGTAAAACTCCCATATTTGCTCCACCGCCTCGGGGTGGAGTCCCCTGGCCTCAGCCCCTGCCTCGACAGGGTGTCTGCTCCAATATTCTGGCCCCCCCCCGGAATATACACTGCCCTCAGACAGCGTAATTTCTTGAGGGACCAAAATAAGAGGCCACCAACGTGTTGTCTGTGGGTCAAGAACCAGAGTTTCCTCCATATAACCAAGGCGCGGGGATACTGCCGCGTGATCTTGATCGTAAGGAGTGGGTTTCCCCTCAGGGAGAACCCTCTGGTCCTGAGCCACCTCTGTAAAGGTCTCACGTACAGCAGGTCAAAGGGTATCACATTGGACGCTGCTGCCCTGAGGCCTAACAGTCACCAGAACAACACATGATGGCCCCTCAGGTCTGGGAGGAGATGTCTCAACGCATTGAAGACGACCATCATCTCTAGGCAATTCATGTGCCAAGAGAGATGATGACTCCTCCACAAGCCCTGAGCTGAGCGGCCTTCCAATACCGCTCCCCAGCCGGTGAGGGAAGCATCTGTCGAGATCAAAACTCGATGGCAAAGAGCTCCCAACACCGGACCCTGGGTTAAGAACCAGTGTTTCCTCCATATAACCAAGGTGCGGAGACACCGCCGCGTGATCTTGATCATACGAAGTGGGTTTCCCCTCGGGGAGAACCCTCTGGTCCTGAGCCACCACTGTAAAGGTCTCATGTACAGCAGGCCAAAAGTTATCACGTTGAACGCTGCTGTCACAAGACCCAACAGTCTCTCTAACTGTTTTACAGTGCGTGACTGGCCTAGCCTCAGCTCTTTTGTGGCTGTTAGGATAGCAGCTACACGAACGGGCGACAGAGTGGCCCGCATCGTCACTGAATCCCATACCACACCAAGGAAAGTGGTTCTCTGTACTGGAGAAAGCACACTCTTCTTGGCATTGAGCCTCAACCCCAACATCTGCATAGGAGCGAGAACGACACCTCGGTGCCGAACCGCTAACTGTTCTGATTCCGCTAGAATCAGCCAGTCATCTATGCAATTCATAATGCATATGCACTGCAGCCTGGCGGGGCCAGAGCTGCGTCTACACGCTTCGTGAATGTGCGGGGTGATAGAGCTAGACCGAAAGGAAGTGCCTGATACTGGTGTTCTTTGCCCCAAAGAAAACCTCAGGAACCTCCTGTGCTGAGGGAGGATGGAGATATGGAAGTATGCGTCTTTTAGATCTATCGTGACAAACCAGTCCTCGGATCTGATTTGAGTCACGATCTGTTTGAGTGTCAGCATTTTGGAATTGAGTTCCAGCACCAAACACTCCAACAGACGAAGATCTAGTATGTGACGCAGCTCTCCATCCTTTTTTGGAACAATGAGATAACGACTGTAAAGACCCGACGCAATGTCGGGTGAGTACACCTGCTCTATAGCTTCCTTTGCTAACAGGGCCTTTACCTCTTGCTCCATTACCAGAGCCTGCTCGGGATGCACCACTGTGGGCAGCACCCCGTTGTAACGAGGAGGACGAGAACCAAACTGGATTCTGTATCCTTTCTCTACAATCTGCAGGACCCAATGAGAAATATTCGGCAGAAGCTTCCACGCTGCCAGAAAATTTACTAAGGGAACCAGCCTCTCGAGGCTGGTCTCTGGTGTTATCGAGACAGCCAATTCCGGAGCCTGAAACATAATGGCAGGAACTACCTGAACTGGCCGCTCTAAGGCCCCCCTCAGAGGGCGCGAAACCGATGCTGTGCCGCAGCATAGCATCAGCGACTCGCTGGAGACCGCTGCGCCCTGAAGCACCGAGGGTGGCAGGGTTGGCAGAACGGTCTCGTGAGGACCCCGAAATGGAACGGGCACCGTAAAATGAGGTGTACACCGCTCCACTTCGGTCGGGGCTGTCCTCACAGGCCTGATGCGTGAACATCAGGACCTTTTTTTTTTCTTTTGAGCCGCAGCCTTCTCAGCATGAAGAACGGTCCTCGGATCCGGCTTCTGCTTTGAAGGCTTTGGCTGCTGTGTTGTGTATGAGAAACTAGACGGCTGGAGCTGCTCACGCCCAGCAGCCCCAGGGGGTTGGACATAGCGAGGGAGAGATTATCTTGTATCTTTCTCTATGATTCCCATCAAATTGAGCCAGAGGTGTCTCTCAGTGACCACAAGGGCTGCCATCCCTGAGAGATAAATCTGTGGCCCGACGGAGTTCTCAAACCCCATCGGGCCAAACTCCCTCACTTCTGTCCAAATACCGCAGCAGGTCAGCCTGATATGCTTGTAGCACTGC
Source organism: Siphateles boraxobius (assembly GCF_051911475.1). Classification (NCBI taxonomy): domain Eukaryota; kingdom Metazoa; phylum Chordata; class Actinopteri; order Cypriniformes; family Leuciscidae; genus Siphateles; species Siphateles boraxobius. The sequence goes on from NW_027508701.1 coordinate 3,029,763, forward strand.
TATGGTGTGCAAGCAGGCCCATGCTAGACCCACTGCCATATATGCTTTTCCCACTAGATTAAAAAATAGTTTTCTTTAATGGTTTAGTGAGAGAAGCCGACGCCTTCAGGTACAATACTGAACCGGGAGACAGATAGCTCGCAAGCGTCTGTTCTACCCGGGGTATTGCCCCATAGCCATACCCTCTTAACCCCCAAATATCTGAATATACATGAATGTGGGGGCTAAAAGACAAGAGGAGTAAGGCTTTTTCCATGATCTAGACAGCTCGCTGTGCAGATCGGGAAAAATGGAAGGCCCCGTGATGGAGGTGGAAAAACAGAGGGAAGGAAACTCGTTTAATCTATTTTATTTTTAGGACGAGTGCCCCCTTATTTCTGCTGGCCATAAATATTTAATTTATCTACAGCCTTAGTAAACACTTCCACCAGCTTATTATTTTTATATATATATTTTATATATATTCACTTTATTTTATATATAATATATAAACTATCATATATATATATATATATATAGGTTATATATATTTCTCATACGCTGGGGAAAGAGATGGCAAATTCACTTCCCCCATGATTGTGTCACTTTCAATGCCCAGCACATCTACCTCCTCGGAGGTAGAGCACTGAAGCATTGATTTCTCTCTCTCCCCGGGCGGAAGAGACCGCAGCGCGGGCTTCCGAGACCGGCGAGAGAGCACTGGATCCCTCGTGGAAAGGGAGGAGATAAGATCCGCGGACCCGTCTCCAACCCCGTAAAGAGATCCTATTCGCGATCCACAGGAATGCATTCTCCGCGCTGCCTCGGCAGACGCGGGACCTGTCACCCTGAGAATTGCGAGCCCGGCCACTTTCCTCGAAAAGTGACAGGCGGGAGCGGAGCATGCGAAGCGAAAGCTTCTCACAATGTTGGCAATCAGCCCCCTCGGAGGCTGATACCGCATGCTCTACTCCCAAACCCATCACACAAAGCTCGTGTGTGTCCCTACTCGTTAAATAGCGCGAGCAGGGAGAACACAGAGTTTGTGCAATTGTTTAGTTTCCATAAATATATATATCAGACAGACAACAGTAAATATAACAGACAGTTTGACACAGATCGCTTGCTGAGGCAACAGAAGCTGATGCCGGTTTGCACCGGATGTGCTTTTATCATATCCTGGTCATGACGTCACCCGCCCGTGACGCTCATTCTTTCCATTGGACTAGTTGACATAGATGCTTCAGACGCAGTCACGCTGGGGGCGTTCCCATGGCGTCGATGGACGCATCGTTGAGTTCCCTTCGTAAGGGAACTACAAAATTCGACTGCTTTACGGCATACGTCACTTTAGCCTGGCTCCGCCCTCCTACGCACTTCCGCTCAATTTCATTTTCCTTCAGTACTACGTCTGGGATTGCGCTGTAGACTTTGGTTTTCTCCGATCAATTTTTTACCGGGCCAATCAGCGAACAGAGGGAGTGGCTGAGAACGATGACGTTGATGTCGACTTGTGCGTTATTTTGAGTTGTAGTTCACAATAAGAAAGATGCGAGCGAAGCCATTCGGTCCGTTGTGGCAACGCTGCCGAATATCAAGAAGTTAAAGCCGGAGCAAGAACAATCTTTGCTTAGTTTTGTGTTTATGGCCATCCTCCCACGGGGTTCGGGAAAAGACATATGTCACGACCAAACGTTAGCGATTGGTTATGGCAGATAGAGTGACTCTGGGCAGATCCAATAGTTTTAGACTTCAATAGAATACCCGCCTACAAGGAAGTTAACGCTTGTCAATGGAGCGGTGCCAGACTCTCTGTACAAATGAAATGTACGAGAGTCTGGTAGAACCAGGCTAACGTCATTTCCCCCACTTCCTCAGATTCTGACGTGAGAGCCCAACTAGCGTTTGTTTGCCTTTTGTATGTTGTTGTCATGGCCGAAGCAGCAACTAAAAGGAGAAGGCAAAGGTTTTGTCAGAGGAGACTAAAAGAAGAAAAAGGGAGAGTGACAAATTAAAAGACCAGACGAGGATCACTATTGGATGGAGAGCAAGACAGTTTGAAGACGGTGAGAGTGTGCGCGCACGACCGTCTCTCTCTCTCTCTCTATCCTCGTTCTTTCAGTAACATGCACCCTGTCACAAGCGCAGCAGTCATCTGTAAAGTGTTTATAAATTTATAAATAAGTCAGGGAGCTGACTATCGCGCGAGATGTAAAAGGCTGAATAACATGGCCTGGCCATGTTACGGAATCTATCTGGTCCTCCATTTATCTTCATGAATCAAGTAATGCTAGTAGAGTAGCGAATTATCAATCTGGTAGCTACACTAACATGCTAGTTTACGATGGTTATAATAAATAATCTTTCAGGATAACTATCCTATTGTCTGCAGGCTGATAGTCATGTTTGTTTATTTATTTTTCTGGTGAAAGTGTCTTGCCTCTGGCTATAATGCAAAAACGATGTTCAAATTTGCAGATTCATCTATGGTAGCTTGATATTATAATATTGACAATATATGGCTATTACCTACCACACAAACATTGAATTGAATTAGCATATCCGTTATGTAAAACAGTAGACAATAGGCTACTATAATGACACTGGCTTGTAAACGTGAGCAACGCGATCTTTTGACGTTTGAAAAAAATAAAACCCATGAAATTATATTCATATGACATGCTGAAATATATGCCACTGTACCTGGGATGAAGACATTTCACACGCAACGCTGGCAGTCCGCCCGCGAGAACTCAAGACAGTATCAGCTTGTCAACAAATGCACACGCGTATCGCCTGGTGTAACCATGACAGATTTTACGACAGTAGTAGAAGACAATACTGTTTCCCAACTGTAGGGGGACCCGAGAGCAAAAACCACAAAAACGACATAGTGTTGCTTTAACTTTGGGCTTCATGTGTGCATCTAAACTATCAAATATACATAAAAATGTAAAAATGACCAGCTTTCACTGAAACACAGTTTATTCACTTAAACACAGTTTATGTATTAAATGGACGTAAATAGTTGGGATAAAACAATGGTGTATCAGTCACTATTAGATCTGCAGTCGGTCTTAAAGGGGCAGCGTCTAATAAACCTGTGACGATTGAGCCATTAATGCGAATCAAACAACAAAAAGCAGAGAACATCACTCACAGCTCTTTAATGAATAACTTAAACTTTAATAAGCATTAATCTATCGATGATAAACTATGCAGTGTTATTTTACATTTGATTACTAAATTAGATTTCTTTTCAGACAGAAACACTTAACACTTAATTTCAGACCTTCCTGAAATTAAAGCACTGTGTATATAATTTGTATCTTTGTGTAATTGTATTCTTTTTTTGACCATGTGTTTGTACTTGTTTTTGCTTATCGTATCCTATCTCATGTATATAAAACAAAAAAGCCTGCACACTGCTGCATAACAAATAGATATTTTATTGGTTTTGTTAAAGCATTGCTTTTTCTTTTGCTATAGATATTTTACATTTCAAAATATAAAGCAAATGTTAATTATTACCCGAATGTAAACACCAAAAAGAACCGATAAGAATACCGTTAATGTACCGGACCGATAAGCAGTATCGGTAAGAGTAGTAATACCGTTAAAACCTTAACGATACCCATCCCTAGTATGAATGTTTGGAGAAAAAAAAGTTTTGATCATAAATTTACAAGAAAAATTAGGAAGAAAATCATATTCAGCACGGAAAAAACGAGGACAAAAATAAGCATTATCCTCTTTAAAACTACTGATTATTTTTACACAAAATTCATCCTAATTTCTTTCCTCATGAAGACTTTAATTACTGAAGTCGAGTGTGTCCCGTATTTCTGGCATCAGTTTTACTGCGCTTTAGTGCTGAGAGTGTGCGCTCGACAGAAGCCGTGGACAGTCTCCGCCAGTAGCGGTCTTAGGCACAGGCGAACCGGGTGGCATTTTTTCATGTCACATGGGGGGCGGCACGAGCAGTAAAAAAAAAAAAAATCCTCTGCCCTGCGAAGCGGTTTTCTATTATCTATCATTTCACTGTGTGGGGAATTGGCAAATTGGCGTCCCTGCTTGCTGAGAAGGTGCCGTGTGTGACGCCGGTTTCACACTGCACGCGTTAAGCCTGTTTTATGCTTCTGCGTCAAATCGACGGCGTTCCCCCGCAGACCCCTCTGCGTCGCCGCGAACCCCTCTCCGACCCCTCCGCCGTAGCTCGATGTGCACCTCCAAAAAATTGTAACTACGCGTCGAGGCGACGCAGACCCCAAGGGCTGTGATTGGTCAGATGCACCGCGATGCAAGCAACCTGACGCAGAACCATAAAACAGCCACGACGCCGTAGGAGTGACGGCGTAGCTACGCCATGGAGTTGACGCAGAAGTATAATGAGGCCTTTAGTAGTGCGGCGCGGCAGCGCGTAGCAGGAGCACTGTATCAGCAATACTCTAATGGAATTAGTGGGCTAAAGTCAGTCACACCATCTCGACTTTCTTCCAAAATAACGCACATTTCATTCATAATATTATAAATACAGGCCTATAGTTCCTGCAAATTTTTGTTTTTCTGAATTGTGTGAAATGGCTAATAAAAATAAGTAATACAAAACGATTATGTGGGTCACCTCACCAAGGTGAATTGGTTTAGTCTTGACTTCGGCCGTGACTCGTGACGTGAGTGACAGTGTTGGGGGGGGGGGTCTGTTGATTGTCGAGTGCCAAATGAACAGAGATGGACAGGAAAAGGTCAAAGCCATCAGGTGCACAATTTAGAAAAAAAAGAAAAGAAGAAGAGGAGAAACGAAAGGCTAATGTTAATTGTGGGTAACTCGTCTCTTACATTTCTTAGACTTTTTGCTATGATGCTTGTTATGCTTATACAACAATAATTCGGTTTTAAGTCAACAAACACGAGATCTAATTTCACCATAATATTGTGCTTTGCAACAAAACTGTTACAAGTTCAGTTATTATTTATTTCCATCAGTTGGGTTAACGTTAGGCCCTGTTTCAAGTCATGTATACTTTTCTTGACCTCAACTACAGTTGAAGCTACAATTCAATTCAATTCAATTCAAATTTATTTGTATAGCGCTTTTCACAATACACATTGTCTCAAAGCAGCTTTACAGAAAGTGCATTTCGGAAATGTACATAGAAAAATACAGTTAGTTAATCATGTATTAATTTAGGGCATAACATATCGCCGGCTTTGAGTCGTCTCTTCACAGGCGTCGAGTCGTCTCTTCACAGGCGTTGGGGCATCTGAAGTCTCCGTGAGAGGCTGGATACAAACTGGAGCTGACGAACAGCAGAAAGGCAGATGGGAAATAATTAGCATAGCTGATGTTCATAATGTTAATGCATTCGAACTGATTCAGCAGTAGTATTAAAGGTTAAGCATTAAGTGAATGCTTGGTTAAATAGATGCGTCTTTAATCTAGTTTTAAACTGGGACAGCGAGTCTGAGTCTCGTACAATATCAGGAAGGCTATTCCAGAGTTTAGGAGCTAAATGCGAGAACGCCCTCCCTCCTTTAGTGGACTTAGATATCCTAGGAATGACCAGAAGCCTCGAATTTAGTGATCTTAAAGAGCGCGATGGATTGTAGGGCGATAGAAGGTCTGTTAAATACACAGGAGCTAAACCATTTAGGGCTTTATAGGTCAGTAGGAATACTTTGCAATTGATACGTAACTTAATAGGTAACCAGTGTAGAGATGATAAAATAGGTGTTATATGATCATATTTTCTTGATCTAGTAAGAACTCTAGCAGCTGCATTTTGCACTAACTGTAGCTTGTTTATTGAGGATGCAGGACAGCCAGCTAATAAAGCATTACAGTAATCTAGTCTCGAGGTCATGAATGCATGAACTAACTTTTCTGCATCCGAAACAGATAGCATGTTGCGTAGCTTAGCAATGTTTCTAAGGTGGAAAAAGGCTGTTCTTGTAACATATGAAATATGATTTTCGAAAGTCAAGTTGCGGTCTAGTATAACACCCAGGTCTTTTACTGTAGTGGATAAAGTAACAGGACATCCTTCTAAATTAAAGTTGTATTGTAAGGGATTTTGTGGGTAGTTTTTTGGACCAATAAGTAGTACCTCCGTTTTATCTGAATTTAATAGCAGGAAATTACACGTCATCCAGCATTTTATATCATTTAGACACTAAATAATAAAACTATATTTTATTAAATATAAAATAATAAAACAATGACATTTTGATGAAAAATTACATTTGTACCTCTGTAGTTTCAGGTCAAGAAAAATCTTCATGACACAGTTAAAATGGCCTCATGATGACAGACAATCTTCTGTTCTTAGTGCAATAGTGTAATAATTAGATTCTCTTTAGCGTGTTTTCACATATGTGTGATAAAGTATTTGTGCTATAGAATATTTATTCTATATTTTATTTGTATATTATTCTTAATGTTTTATTATTTGTCGCTCTGCTCTTGTTAAATATTTTATACATCTGATTGTATATATTTTTGGCACATTTATGTATATAGTGTATATTTAAGTTCTGATAACTTACACTGTCATAGTTTGTGCAGAATTGTTTCATTGTCTTTTGGCAATGTTGGATGAAATGAAGGATTTGTGCAATTGAGAAATATAAATTTCTCTGAAAATCAATGAGATCAGCGGGACTTTTGCCTTCAAAATCAGACCTGGCATGATCGAACAGCTCCGGGACTCTGCGTTAAGCTGAATAAGGCATTTTTCCAATAGGTTTGAACCTGCTGGGGGTCGAGGAGGGAGAGAAACATTAATTTGTGGGTTGAGAAACTAATAAATCTAAATATATTTTGGTTTATGCAGTTCGCTACAGATGCGGTTAGCTAGCTCTGACTACCATAGTCCGCGCTCTGAACATCCAATCAAAGGACGTGAAAATGTTTATGTTATTGGTCGCCTGCTATATGTCTCCGGTGATTAAATCTGACTGATTATCTGATTGGTTAAAGCAATAGTTTCATTGCCATTCATTGTAAGCTACAGGCGCCACACTGTCGATTCTGAAGGCCTCAAGCAGATTTATTTGGCCATGGCAACACATGATGACTGAAATATGATTGGATAAAAGCTCTAACATAAACATACACTACTGGAAGCAGCGCAAACAAGAGAAAAGCTATGAAATTAAGAGAATGGACTATTGTGAATAATTTAATACACATTCATGGACAAAATATATTAAAGCGCAGGTCAGTGATTCTGATGTGTTTATGCCGGCAGAGAAGGCCTTGGCCCTGACGGCCCACCACTGATGTTTATAGTGCTATACCACTATAAAGAGTGGCAGATACTGTTTGTACCAGTGTTGTTGTATGTTAAACAGTATATATAATTATACACCACGCTTTTGCCAGATAACTACTGCATCTCTATAATTGGCTAAAATGCCCAGAGAGCCTCTACTCTTCCCTGTCATCTCTGGTTGACCTCTGACCTACTTTCTGTACGATCTGAATTTCTGCGTTTTGAATTTTAGAATATTGAATTTGATGTTCCGAATTTCTTCTGTACTTTTTAAAAACTGGATATTTGCTAAGAATTCAGAACAAAAAATCTGCAGTTTGAAAATACATGTCTTTACATGAAAAGATATACAAATATTCTACCATAAAACATTTTAATTGTGGTAAATTGTAAATACTTGTTTAAAAAAAAAATTCAGAACTATGTAAAATGTTATTCAATTTTGTTAAATTACACTTGCGTTTTTTTGTTGTTGTTTTTTTGTGAGACTTACCCATATTTAAGTGCTGATAAAAAAATAATTGCTGGAGCTAGAATAAAACAGTTTTTATTTTAAATGCAGAGGCTCTGTTCTTTCTTTTGATATATTGCATGTTCAGATATTCATGTAACAAAATATTCTGGGGGCCATGACATTTTTAAGAAAATGATCCAAAATGCTGATGTTGGCTGTAAGGCAACTTAAAAAATAAATAAAAAAAACGCTGGTGGGGAAAGAGTATGATCATTTAATCTCATATAGGCCTACTGTATTTATTTATATGAAATTCAAATAGTATACAAAGCCTTGAAAAAAACCCTGCGTTTTAAAAATAATCAATTTTATCTGTTTAAAATACTAATATAAACTTTGACAAATGCTGAATAAATAAATTCAATTATGAGCGTTCAAGAAGAGTGAAACAAACTCAACAATATATCAGTGGAACGAACCAACTATTTATAAAGAAAAATCATATTAAAAAACAAAACATTTTATTTTATTATTAAAAAATGTGCAGCAAATATACATTTAATCTAGCCTATAAATGACCACATGACGACATACTACAAACGTTTTTATTGTGTTCAATAACTCCGCCTCTCACGGGGTTTCTTGTAAACACGGTATAATGCGAGTTCATCTGCACACTTCTTTCGCTCTCCTTCTAGACTGCACTTCCTCTCTCTCTCACACACACACACACACACACACACACGGAAACAAACGACACGCCGTGCACGCGCTCTCAGAGAGCACTTAATAACACACTGGATTTTATAAAGGCGAATCTGCTCGGTTGATGAAGAATGAAGAGCGATTTCTCCTGTGTGTCTGTGGTCTCGTTGTTTTATATCGTCTACGTCAGCGCAGGTGAGTTTCATTCGTAATATGTTATAGAGACTTTTACACGAATTAAACTTCTGTAATAATATTAATGATGATGATTAAAACTCTACTAGTTCATATCATTGTTTGACACTGCTTTGCAATTGTCAAACTTTAGTCGTGTCGTCAAACCGGTTCGGGGAAAACCGTCCGTGTGACAGTAAATGATCGTGAACTTCCTGATAATCTTCATAAATGATTCAGACAGCAACAGACATTCATACACTTCTCTGGACTGAGTGTTTAAAAACTCTTAACCACTCATATTTAAACTCATACACTAATTTTGTATTATAAATATTAACCTAATTTTGTATTCAGGCCTATAAAACGCACTTAAGTTGCAGTGACGATCATTGACCAAACAAATATGTTTGTGTTCTACCACGAGTTGTTGAAAAATACACAATGTATATCCTTACAAAGTGATAACATACACTTTTTTTCTTCTTTTTCCCCTCTCCTAGGCACGAAAATATGATAAATTGTATTATTTGTTTAACATTTATTGGTCTAGATAATGTCCTTCCACTTGTGTTATTTCAGGGTTTTCATGACTTTCATAAAGTATGTGGAAAAGAGTAATAATAAATATGAATATGCTGGCAGTGTGTATTTTCCAGTGATGTATTTTAGTAAAGCTTTGTTTTAATGTGTGTATGTGTGTGTGTGTTTGAGTGTTAACAGAGAGCGTCCCAATCCCTGAGAATGTGATCGTGAAGTCACTGGACATGGGATTAGTTCTGGAATGGGATCCGCCACAAAACACCACTAATCAACTGTTTAACTACACCGCTGAAGTGAAGTAAGTTAATTATGATACTCACTTTACTGCTTACTGTTGAAATAATATGCGTGACATTTACAAATATAATTAAATGGCTTCATACTATTAGAATATTCCTGGTTAAAAACGTCGGTGGCTTGCTCTTGTCTCTGAAAACAAGAGGAAAATCTGTATAATAAAACACAAAGACCAAACTTGTGTACATTAATGCACTTATAATGATGTAATTGAGGGTTTAGAAGCTGAAATATGCTTTTCTATGTTGATGAAAGTCTGGTTATGCATTTCTGTAATGTTATCGTTTCATTTTCTCCCTGTATGTGTGTAGAGCGTGGAGAGATTATGAGCCAGTGTGTGTCCGCAGCTCATCACTAAGATGTGATTTCACTAATGATGTCACCACTTTTGGACTTTACCAGCTTCGCGTTCGGGCAGAACTACATGGAGAGACGTCTGACTGGGTGGAGACTGGAGAGTTTGCAGTGGATAAAATAAGTGAGTCACATCATTTCTGATATTTATGCTTATTCTGACTTTGTTGGCAGTAGACATGTTTGTAAATCATCCCACTGAAGCTTGTCTGGGCCACTAGAACACAACCAGATGTTTCTAGAGGACCTTGAGCTACACTGAACATCAATGATTTTTATCCCTCTAGTGTCACACGTATAAAGAAGTATCCAGAACCCTTCTGGTTGTTGCAGCCTTATGCCAAAATGGTTCAAATTACCTTTTTTTTCCCTCTGACATCAATCTACACTTCATTCTTCTTAATGACAGAGCCAAAACACAATTTGTGATAACTCTGTAAATGTTTGAAAAATAAAAAAAACTGAAATATAGAAATGCGGCAATCGGACGATTTTCCGCATGTTCACATTTTCCGGAGCCGGTCTGGTTTGTTTCCAGCGACACAGGCAATAACTGTGCGTTCTCACTCTCTCTCTCCAACAGTGAAGCGACACACACCCGCCTCAGTTAAATAGTGCTCGTATGGGGCATAGTTTTACTAATTCCTGCAGGTTTTGTACTTGTAAGGGGAGTAGGGATCGACTGATATGGATTTTTTTAGTGCCGATACCGATTATTTTCCATCAGCCGATAAACGATACAGGCTGACGATATTTGGAGCCGATACTGCTTTTGCTCATCAATTTACATCATAAAAATGACACGATGATCGCAATTTAAAAAAGGAACATTTAATGAACTTAAAAAAACAATATTTAACAAATAGTAAAAACGTGAGGCTGAACAAGTTAAAAAAAAAGAGTTCAGTGCTGAAGATAAATATTTAATCATAAATAAAATAATTACACTATTGCACACAGTAGCAACAAGCAACCAGCATAATAAAGTGCACACTGTACTTAATTTTAAAAGTAACCAACTATTCACAAACTACAGGTCCTTCTCAAAAAATTAGCATATTGTGATAAAGTTCATTATTTTCCATAATGTAATGATAAAAATTAAACTTTCATATATTTTAGATTCATTGCACACCAACTGAAATATTTCAGGTCTTTTATTGTTTTAATACTGATGATTTTGGCATACAGCTCATGAAAACCCAAAATTCCTATCTCAAAAAATTAGCATATCATGAAAAGGGTCTCTAAACGAGCTATTAACCTAATCATCTGAATCAACTAATTAACTCTAAACACCTGCAAAAGATTCCTGAGGCTTTTAAAAACTCCCAGTCTGTTTCATTACTCAAAACCGCAATCATGGGTAAGACTGCCGCCCTGACTGCTGTCCAGAAGGCCATCATTGACACCCTCAAGCAAGAGGGTAAGACACAGAAAGACATTTCTGAACAAATAGGCTGTTCCCAGAGTGCTGTATCAAGGCACCTCAGTGGGAAGTCTGTGGGAAGGAAAAAGTGTGGCAAAAAACGCTGCACAACGAGAAGAGGTGACCGGACCCTGAGGAAGATTGTGGAGAAAGACCGTTTCCAGACCTTGGGGACCTGCGGAAGCAGTGGACTGAGTCTGGAGTAGAAACATCCAGAGCCACCGTGCACAGGCGTGTGCAGGAAATGGGCTACAGGTGCCGCATTCCCCAGGTCAAGCCACTTTTGAACCAGAAACAGCAGCAGAAGCGCCTGACCTGGGCTACAGAGAAGCAGCACTGGACTGTTGCTCAGTGGTCCAAAGTACTTTTTTCGGATGAAAGCAAATTTTGCATGTCATTCGGAAATCAAGGTGCCAGAGTCTGGAGGAAGACTGGGGAGAAGGAAATGCCAAAATGCCTGAAGTCCAGTGTCAAGTACCCACAGTCAGTGATGGTCTGGGGTGCCATGCCAGCTGCTGGTGTTGGTCCACTGTGTTTTATCAAGGGCAGGGTCAATGCAGCTAGCTATCAGGAGATTTTGGAGCACTTCATGCTTCCATCTGCTGAAAAGCTTTATGGAGATGAAGATTTCATTTTTCAGCACGACCTGGCACCTGCTCACAGTGCCAAAACCACTGGTAAATGGTTTACTGACCATGGTATTACGGTGCTCAATTGGCCTGCCAACTCTCCTGACCTGAACCCCATAGAGAATCTGTGGGATATTGTGAAGAGAAAGTTTAGAGACGCAAGACCCGACACTCTGGATGAGCTTAAGGCCGCTATCGAAGCATCCTGGGCCTCCATAACACCTCAGCAGTGCCACAGGCTGATTGCCTCCATGCCACGCCGCATTGAAGCAGTCATTTCTGCAAAAGGATTCCCAACCAAGTATTGAGTGCATAACTGAACATAATTATTTGAAGGTTGACTTTTTTTTGTATTAAAAACACTTCTTTTATTGGTCGGATGATTTATGCCAATTTTTTGAGATAGGAATTTTGGGTTTTCATGAGCTGTATGCCAAAATCATCAGTATTAAACAATAAAAGACCTGAAATATTTCAGTTGGTGTGCAATGAATCTAAAATATATGCGATTTTAATTTTTATCATTACATTATGGAAAATAATGAACTTTATCACAATATGCTAATTTTTTGAGAAGGACCTGTACTTGAACCTAGTCATTTAATGGACAAGTTCGGTATTTTACACTTAAAGCCCTGTTTTAAGATCGTTTCTGATGAAATAGAACGGTTAAGATTGAAATTTGGACAAATGCTGCTGTCCCGAGAATTTTCGGCTTGTGTGTTAGCACCCCCCCCCCCCCACCTATACAATGGTTTCATAGGGGCACTGGAACAATATCATTCATAAAACGCATTAAACTTTAGTTTACAAAGACGTGAAACTCACCGAGTGGTCTGGGGTATTCACTGATATGCTCACACAAACATCGCTGCAAAAGATTGCATGCACCAGTCAGTCCGCAACAGTATCTGTCGGAGCATCTGACAGGGCAAACTGCTTTAAACTTGTTAACTATATCTTACCAGTTATTTTGAAGCGCTTATTATTGCTTGTGTCATGTTTAGGACATATTGTGCTACTTTCACTGATCATCACAACATTTCCTTTGTCAACACATTTAAATAATTTAAGAAAACAATAAACCTGAAAAGTAGCCATTGAAATAAAGTGCTTGAATTGTAATGTAAGGGCCTGTTCACGTATCGCGTCTTTTGCGCGCTCAATTTCGTTATTTCAAATGTAGGTGCGCGGTATGCGCGCTCATAATGGAAGCGGCATGGTTGCGGTGCTACACGCTCGTTTTTTCCAAGCGCGTCCGCGCCATCTCAACTTTTCAGAATGCCGCAAGCTTTTTCCTTGCTGTAACGGAGAGCGCAGCTGATGGTTGCGCTTAGCAACGACAGACGCCTCCGGAGCGCAACCGCCCTAGCGCTTTGGAAAAAGGAGAACACGGCACGCCTAGCGTTTTTAGGCGTTTTAGCGTTTTAGACTGCCATGGTTTAAATTTTTCTACATAAAGAGAGGGAGACACACACACACTACACACACCACATGCGTCCAAACATCAGCCAGGTAGTCGCTGAATAAAACTCCCACAAATACCATGGAACAACGTTGGCATTACTTAATCCTATGACCAGTGTTCGTAACAGTTACCGTATGCATACGGATAGTCTACAACTTCGCTATTTGCAGCTCCCTAAATACAATGGCAAGCAGTTTTATAGACGAGGCATTCAGCATTCGCCTTTTCCATTTTACCAAATTGAGTGGCTTACTGCGCTTAAATGCATACAAAATTATGGTCAAAATGGCCGTCTTGGCGAGTATTCAGGTAAACAGTCAGATTTAAAACATAAATAGTTGAGAAAGACAACGCATATTGTGCAACAGCATATTGGATCCATGCATAAACTCTTAGACAGCAGCAGGTTTATCACTGTCATGTTAATCAAAGAACAAAAGACAAAGAAAATCACTCTCTACTCTTGACTGAAGGACTTTTGTAACTTTAACATTAATCAATCAGAAAGACTGGTACCATTACCTTTAAGTATCAACTTTGAATATATTCAAATATATTAGCTTTATATCGGCCATCCTGCTCTTTAAAGGGATAGTTCACCCAAAAATGAAAATTCTGTCAGTATTTACTCTCCCTCATGTTGTTCCAACCCCGCAAGACCTTCGTTCATCTTCAGAACACGAATTAAGATATTTTTGATGAAATCTGAGAGCTGGATCACTCCTCCATAGGCTTCTAAGGGACTGAAACTTGTTCCCCGAAAAGTTATTAAAGACATCGTTAAAATAGTCCAAGTGACTACAGTGGCTCAATCTTAAGTTTATCAAGCGACGAGAATACTTTTTGTGCGCAAAAAACAAACAAAAATAACGACTTTATTTCAACTACTCATTTCCTTCTCTTTGGGCCTCTAGTCAGTTAACTAAGTGTAATAGCGTAAAGCTACGTTACACAACGTCTCACAACGTCACAACAACATACAACAACAGAAGGTTCCGCTATTACGCTAGTGAACTGACTCGAGGCCCACAGAGAAGGAAATGAATAGTTGAAATAAAGTCGTTATTTTTGTTTTTTTGCGCACAAAAAGTATTCTCGTCATTTGATAAACTTAAGATTGAGCCACTATAGTCACTTGGACTATTTTAACGATGTCTTTAATAACTTTTCGGGGCCTGCAAGTTCAATCCCTTAGAAGCCTATGGAGGAGTGATCCAGCTCTCAGATTTCATCAAAAATATCTTAATTCGTGTTCTGAAGATGAACGAAGGTCTTGCGGGGTTGAACAACATGAGGGAGAGTAATTACTGACAGAATTTTCATTTTTGGGTGAACTAACCCTTTAAGATATTGGCACAAAAAACAATATCAGTCGACCACTAGTTTAATGACTATTTTGACCAATGATTGTTTAATGCAATACTGTTTTTTAAACTGTGTTAATAGATAAGGCCATAGGCTTGTTCCGTCTGGATATTCTCAATAGTACACCTCAAAATTGTGTTGATCGCGATTCAGATCATGATTGTTTGTTATGGGATTGTGGTGTGAGATTTTGCGCAGATTGCAAATCCCTACATCAAAAGAAAATGCCTGCAGACTCAGAGACAGGATTGTGTGGATACACAGATCTGGTGAAGACTGACAAATATTTCTGCTGTGTTGAAGGTTCCCGAGAGCACAGTGGCCTTCATGAGTTAGCACACTTACTAGTGGTCAACCGATGTTGTTGTTTTTTATGGCCGATATTTTAGAGAGCAGGGTGGCCGATATAAAGCCCATATATATATGTATATATATATACTTTATATTTATTTGAATCAATATTTAATAAATTAGAAAACAAATCCTTAAAATAAACAGATGGCAACTTCTTATATCTGCAATCCTATAACAGTATTTTTCACAAATAAAGTAATAGTTTAAAATTATACGAATATGTGAATAAAAAGGAAATAAACACTGTAACAGGGCACTCAGTAATCTGGTCATTTCAAGGTGCAATGTGTAAAAAATTTGAGTATCTATTAACAGAAATGCAATATGACATCCATAACTATGTTGTCAGTGGTGTATAAAGAACTTACTTAATAAACCGTAATGTTTTTATTACCTTAGAATGAGACATTTATATCTACATAACCGCGGGCTCCTCCTTCTATGAAGGTCGACATATTGTGACGTCATGTTTCTACCGTAGCCGACAGCGAACACACAGTGCTACAGAGCGCGTTTCGTCACTACCTTGAAAGAGAAGCCGCAGAAAGCTAGAAGCTAGCCATAAACACCGTGAGTAGTGACGTTTCCCTTGTCAGTGGTGTAAAATATGTAGTTGGATTGTTTCATGTAACTTAGTTCTTCTCCCTCGCGGTGTTATGGCTTTGCTATGTGGGGATAAATGTGCTGCACGTTCCCGAGACAGCTGATTAGTACTCTCGTCATTGACCGTAAAACAGTTACAGGAATCACCAACCCGTCGATCTTGGAAGCATTTTAAGTCGATCGCGAAGAGTTTTCAAAATCAGAGAAAAAAAGCCTATTGTGTGTAGTAAGTGGTGTCTAGGGGATGCGGAGGCGCGCGCGCTGTACAATCACGCCATTTTTGCCGCGCGCACCTTTGGGCTCATTCTGACGCGTCCAGTATAAACAATGCTTTACGCTTTTACCAGCTCAGCCACAGTAACAGCTCATATTGAGCCAGCTAAACTTTTACTTTCCTGTTAGAAAAAATATATAGTTGCATAGTTTCATGTGGTTCTTCTCCCTCGCTGTATTATGGGTTTGCTATGTGGGGAGAAATGTGCTGGTTTCGTTCGTGAGACAATCAGCTGATTACTATTATTATATTATATATTAAGACCCTTGATCCTCACCTGACTATGGCTTTGTAAACTTTATCCATGGTGTGGTTTATAATGGACTGTGGTACAGAAACAGTGACAATGTTACACACTCTTGGTTTACTCTGGCTATTCTCTGCTGTCTCAGACGAAGATATGTTTGTCCAGTTTCAGGCACCGTAGCTTCTTCGAAAGGGAGTGGTGAGTAGTGGGCTGAGCCATTAGTGCAACTCGCAACCGAACCGCTAGATGTCGCTAAAATCTACACACTGCACCTTTCATGTGCACTGGTGGCCTAATCATATGTTTTCAAATAAAGACAAGGTATTTGTGGAATGAGGAATGAAAATTAAATACAGCATTTCAGCATAAGACTGCAACAAAAAGCTGAGTTTTTCTGAATGCACAGTATATCAACCAGTGCATTTGATTAATTATCCTAAAAAATATTTTCTGTCTCGCTGTAACTGTTTTATGTAATACATCTGATTGTTATACGTGTATAACACAGCATTGCCCTGTCTGTGCAGCTGAGATCAGCGCTCCTCATGTCGATCTGAGCAGCAGAAAAGGACAAACCGAAGTTGAAATCACTGATCCTCCAATGAGAAGGAGAAACTTGAGGGATGTCTTTACACAGGTTTCATACCTCATCCGTTTTTGGAGAAAAGGAGAGGCAAAAAAGGTAATGAATGCAATGGTTTCTAAAGTTTTTGTGCTGGTCAGTCTACATACACTACAACAGATCAAACACACATCTCTGCGCATGTGAAGGATGCGGTTTTACATGGATATCGGGACACGAGTGAAGTACAAAGTACACGAATTCGTTTAGGCTTTAAAATAAATGTTCGTACTGAATGCCATTTATAATTAGTTTATTTTATAGGCTACTTATTTTTGTTCTGAATACTGTTGAATTCAAAGGATTTGTTCTGGACTGAGGGAAACTAAAATACATGTTTATAATGTTTGTAAATATTTTGTTTTTGTTTTTACATTAAGGTCAATTAGACAATTGTGCCATTTACTGATGGGGATAGTTTGCACCAATAAAACAAGCATATTGTGTTCATTATCCCACCCACAATAACTTTGTGGGGTCTTGAGGAAAAAAAATTAACCTATAAATACAATACCAAATACAGTACCTCCCAATTTGAAAAGACATTTCCCCCTTCAATAGCAAACTAAATAGGATAAGGCCAGGCCAGTTCATGCTCAATGTGTTTTTGTTGTTTATTCTCAACAGGAAGAACTAAAAAGAGACCAGAACAGAATTATGTTACCAAATCTGGAGCCTTTGGTGAACTACTGCGTCGAAGTGGCGGTTTTGTATTTGTACAATAAAAAAACCAGCCAGTTCAGCAACATGACATGTGTGACCAACTCTCCCAGCAGTAAGCTTTCACCCATACACAGCAGCTTGTGTTCTTTACACATTTACTGATTGTGTTATTGTGATGTTCTCTCAAAGACTACATTTACATGCACCCTCATAATGAGATTTAGGCAATATTGCAAACTTTACCTCATGTTAACACATTACTTAGATCAAATAGATGCAATTAAGCTCATAATCATAGTACAATATGTGGCGTATGCAGATTTGAATCAATAAACAGGCATTTGTTCCACTCTGATCGAAGTGTGCATGTGCTTGTGACGAACACAAATGATGTTTTCATGTGCAGATTCATAAACACAGCTGTAAAGAAGGCATGATGACAAGGTTGCATGACATGAATATAATGCAGTGTATTGATGGTCGAAAAAATCGGAATGAAGACATTCTAGGTGCATAAGCAAAAAAATTAACTGTGTCCATAGAAATCTGTTTTGCATTTGACGCATGTAGATTAAAACCGTGGCCAGTAACCCCGACTGTATGAGGGCATCATTTGTGCATGTAAATAATGGCAGTAAAAATAACCATGATTCTTAGCGAATAGTGAGAATTGCGTTGAAGTCACATTAATAATCACATTATTGGTGCACATGTAAACATGGTCAGTCTCTACATCTGTGACATGAGTTGTGTGTCTGCTCAGGTGAGGTCGAGCCCTGGGTCATAGCAGTCGTGCTCCTGTGCAGTTTTCTGGTGGTGTTAGTCGCTATTGTCCTGATCTTTCTGGCCATGTGGTACGGTTATAAAGGATGCAGAATTATTTTCCCTGATACGAAACTGCCAGAGAACCTCAAACAGGTAATGCACGGGTAAGAAGAGGTGATGGATAGTGAACTGTTTTGTGTTACTGACATTCTCTCGTTTTCTCCTAGTTTTTGTCACAGCAGTCCCAGTCGCCCATACTCTCTGCCATGCAGGAGAGCACTCAGCAGAAGGAGCACTTTCATGAGCTGAGGATATTTCACACGGAGCCGGACAGCTCTCAGACGGAGGGATCCGGGATTCAGACAGAGAAGGAGGAGTGTTGTGCCGGAGCAGACGTTACACAGAGAAGCGAGGAGAAATCTGAAACGGCCAGCACCACATCAGAAGAGCAGCATTTACTCTCTGAATAGAGACTGTTGTGATGCCAAACCATATTTATGTAAAGAAAATCCGGCGGCTTTTTTAAAATGCTTTAAGACAAACCATGTGTACATTCATAAGTCGACAGCATTGCTGAGTATTTTCTCCTGAACCCTCTGGGCCCTAACGGTATTTTGGGGCCCTGAAGAAGTTTTGACATTTGTGCTTTTTCAGTTGCTTAAAAACATATGAATGGCTAAAGTCTGATTACACTGTATTCAGCACAAACAGGGCTACAGTCATATGTGAGCAACATGTACATAAAAGTTTGTAGTTTTGAGAAAATAACGTTTATGCTTGTTTGTTTTTTTTAACTAAAATTTTAAGTAACTGAAATAAGGCCGTATAACACATAATAAACATTTGTTCATAAGGCTTTTCAAAACTGGATCTTGCTGCATAGAGTTTTTTCTTCAAAACGATGTGAAAATCATCCTGAGTAGGCCTTAGGCTCTCCTGATGACTTCGGGCACTCTCATGGTTCTTTACTGCCTCGACTTTAAAATTATTAGTTCCCGCCACGATATTGTATGTTTTGTTTTTTTCTTTAGCGTACATCCGGCAATCCTGACAAAACATGACGACATTTTCGTGATCAAACACAAGCCATTCATGACCCGTCAACCATTTGGCATTACATTTTCTTTTTCTTCGTTTCTGTCCTCATCCCCTGCCTCGTTCCTCTTCTCGCCCCCAGAAGTCTGTCCCAACCACAGCCGCATTTAGTTTAATCTTAACTTTTTACTTTACTTTACTAGCTAACTCCCTCCCTCTTTCAGTCTATGCTCCCTGCTCTGGCTCCGTTCGTTCTTCTTCTTCCTTGTGTTTTCTGGTGGACGCTCCGTTCGTTTCCATGGTTTCTCGTGCTGGTTTCACTGCAAACTGCACACAGCCAAGGGGCGTGCGTATGAAACGTCATCACCTAGCATTACAGCACTGTTCATGGGAAATGTAGGAAGTACTGCCAGGGGGATGAATGACCGAGAACAGAGACTTATGTATCATGCATGTAATGCCTCATGCATCACCGGCCAAACTGGCTAGTAAGTTTTTATCAACACCCGACAAAATGAATGTTAACCCGCATTTGGCGGGTGTTAATTTAGAACCCTGTGTGTATATGTATGTATATATATACATACAGGTGCTGGTCATATAATTAGAATATCATCAAAAAGTTGATTTAAGTAATTCCATTCAAAAAGTGAAATTTAGATATTATATTCATTCATTACACACAGACTGATATATTTCAAATGTTTGTCATTTAATTGTGATGATTAAAACTGACAACTAATGAAAATCCCAAATTCAGTATTTCCGAAAATTAGAATATTATTTAAGACCATGTAAGGAATCTGGGTCAGGATTTGGGGATATGTATTCAAAAATTAGTCATTTACAACTAATAATTATTCATATGGGTTTGACCCAGATAATCATACATGTTAAATCTCCCAAAAAGAGATAATATATTCCCTGCATCTGCATTCATATATGTACTTAGACAATTAACCACACAGGATTATAATTAATTGCATATGTAGACTATATTTTACAGACAGGTTAAAATTTGCTCAGTTGTATATCAATACTTAATCAAAACAGATTATAATTAAATATTTAATATATCAATTATGTCTATCATGGATCGATCGTCGGGATAATCTTTAAGGGGATTAATTTATGACAGAATCATCTGCTTGTCCAGCAAACCTGACCATTCGATCTCATCAAACCTCACAAAATTATCCTACTTTATAGACTTTCAAGAAAAGCTATTCCTCTGCCCACAAGGAACAACTTTCCTGTTCTATAACGATACCTCTTATCAATAAATTTGTAAAGCACGTAGCTGAATCGTACATTAAAGGGACTTGTATATGAGCAAGAGACAGAATCAATAAATGAATATAATGAATTTAGTAAAGGAAAACCATGTATACAGTTACTAACGTTACAAGGAATAAAATGTATTTACAACAAAATACAACAACAATGAAAGAGAATGCATCAATAAAGAGAGAGAGAATGAGAGAGAGAGAGAATCTGGAAGGATCAGTGGCAAATTACAGACCTTAAAACCTTTGAGAGGCAACGCGGCAGAGGTGTCAAAAGTATTCACATTCGTTACTCAAGTAGAAGTATAGATACTAGGGTTTAAAAAGACTTCTGTAGAAGTTGAAGTATCAACTCAACCTTTTTACTCAAGTAAAAGTGTAAAAGTAACTGGTTTCAAAACTACTTAAAGTATAAAAGTAAAAGTAATGCAAAGAAAAAATGCCATTAAGGACAAAAGCTTAGGCCGCTCCACAGGGGCACTACCACCTCCTCAAAACAACATGTTTCTAAAGGCCATGACTATAACGTTATATTAAAATGTTAATGTTGAAAAATTTGGGATGCACTACCTGTTTCAGCCGCATATATGCCCATAGAAAATGAATTTCAGTCCAATTTCCATTTTAGTAAAATGCAAATACATTAAAGAACCATATGTGTGTACTACTGAGCATTAACGTGTTTTATGGAGTGGAAGATATGATGACTAGTTGCCTATAAGTATTGTAATGGTGCAAACTTCAGAGGCATGTTATCATGGTATATGTTTATACTTCTCTTTAAGGGTGTAGGTTTGATTTTGAGATTGGTGTGGACTGGGGACATCCACAGAAGCGGAGGAATCAGGAAATTAATAGGATAATGTATTAAGGTTTTTAGTCTATATTGACCTTAACAAATACGTTAATTCATTAATTCTGTAATGTTACAGGCAACTAATAAAGACAAGGAGGCAGTTTAACAGAAACTTAACTTTACTCCGTTCATAGTGCAATGCAATAGTGCAATACTGTCTTGTTCCTTGCTTTTTAAAGAAGCCAAACACGTCGGCATCTTTCATTAAAAGGATATAGTTCACCCAAAAATGAAAATCATTTAGGCTACTCACTCTCAAGTTGTTTCAAAGCAGTTTCTTTCTTCTGCTGAACACAAAAGAAGATATTTTGAAGAATGTCGATAACCAAACAGTTGATTGTAGCCATTGACTTCCATCGTAGGAAAAAAAAAATACCATAGAAGTCAATGGCTATCATCAACTGTTTGGTTATCGACATTCTTCAAAATATCTTCTTTTGTGTTCAGCAGAAGAAAGAATCTGGTTTGAAACAACTTGAGAGTGAGTAAATGATGACAGAATTTTCATTTTTAAATAAGTGAACTTATCCCTTTAACAGAAATT
Source organism: Siphateles boraxobius (assembly GCF_051911475.1). NCBI lineage: Eukaryota > Metazoa > Chordata > Actinopteri > Cypriniformes > Leuciscidae > Siphateles > Siphateles boraxobius. The sequence continues at coordinate 3,051,683 of NW_027508701.1, forward strand.
TACTGTTGGCATATATGTTTTGCATCAATACTGTCAAGTTTGTCCTGTTGGACACGACACACAGCAATACTGTCAAGTGTCATTGTGACCATTGCTCTGAGACATGTTTTCAGCGTCCTAAGTGCACTGAAACTTCTTTCAGTCCAGCTGATGAGACTGGGATGACAAGGGTTCAACTTGATCAAACAGGCCTCTCATTTCAACAGACCAAACAATGTTATTTTTTCATGTTTTATAGGGACTTTCCATAGACATAATGATTTTTATACTGTACAAACTGTGTATTCTACCCCCCTACACTAACCCTGTCACAGATAACTTTCTGCATTTTCAAAAAACATCACTTAGTCATATTTATAAGCCGTTTTCAAATAAAATTGAAAAAAAATCCCGACAAGGATTTCGGATATTGCTATCTTTATGGGGAAATTTTGATTCTATAATGTAGGGTTACACACACACTCTCTCTCTCTCGCTCGCTCTTTCACACACACACACACACACACACACACACACACACACACACACACACACTCTCTCACGCTCTTTCACACACACACACACACACACACACACACTCTCTCTCTCTCTCTCTCGCTCTTTCACACACACACACACACACACACACACACACACACACACACACACACACTCTCTCTCTCTCTCTCTCTCTCTCTCTCTCTCTCTCTCACACACACACACACACACACACACACACACACACACACACACACTCTTGATTATGTTTGCCACTTATCCCGCGATTGTCTTACAGTACTATATTGTAAAAACGGCTGTCCCCAAATCAATATTTGACGCGATTTCCCCCGTATTCTTGAGCAGAAAACTGTTGATTTCTCCGTCACTTACCGCATCTAGGTTTCATAATTCCTTCGGATGAGTTTTGCCGCTTCACACAACCAAATGTAACAGCCTCTCACAAGTTAGAAAGATAACACAGAGCCAATCAGTTTAGCGATGTTCAGGAGGTGGGACTCAGATCTATTAAACGTTTGTGTAATTGGCCATTTTTTGAACGATGACAACCCGAAATGAAAACAAGCCGAAATGAAATAGGAGTAACGAGGAGTAGAAAGTACAGATAATTGCGTGAAAATGTAAGGAGTAGAAGTAAAAAGTCGGCTGAAAAATAATTACTCAAGTAAAGTATAGATACCCAAAATTTCTGCTTTTTTCTGCGGGCAGAATTTCTTTTGTCTTGTCAGGACAGTCATTTAGATGTTTTATGGCCGTGGCCGAATTCGGTCAGAATCATTCCAAAATATGGTACAGCACACTAAAATACATTTTACAGTATGTTCATATACATATATGGCTTGGTCAGCCCTAGGGCATTCTGTAGGTATCAAGCAAGATATGTGACCCGTCACAGAAACCAGGGACACAAGTCGGCAGCACATCTTTAGAGCAAAATGAGAAAGAAGAGGTTTTTTTCAAGATTGGTGAATTTAAATTTTTTGGAGAATCTGTTAATTGAAATCACGAAGAAGCCTCTCCATGTTTGAGATAGCAGTATTGGTATATTTAAAAGCTTACATTTTGAGCTTGAAATCGGCTTGTTTTCGGAGATTCTAGCATGCAGTAGGGGCGTGGCGTGTCATTGTCTGTGTGTATTTCCATACTGAATAACCCGGCGCTTTTGCCTCCGCCCTCCAAGTGAACCACATGGCTACTTATTATGCTGTGCTCTGGCCGGCTCTATCTGATATCAAAATTCAATGAAGATGGATGCCGCAAAGATTGTCGCAGACGAAATGAACCGTGGCAGTTACACCAAAAATGTTTTCGCCGCACTTCGTGGGCTCGGGAATCTGAACCGGAGGTATGGGTGCGGCGCGCGCGCCCTCAGTGCTTGAATACGGCGGCTCCGCTCGCTGACAGCGGTGGCTGGCTGTTTCATGTGTGACGTCCCGATTGCTTTGAATGGGGAACGTTTTGTGAACAGGCAACAGAGTTAATGGACTGGCAACAATCTCCATAGAACATGAACTGGCACAGAGAATCGAAAAAGAGGATGCAGTTAAGACCTTTGCTGCTGTTGTGGCAAAAATTCTGTTAAACATCATCACTGCGTAAGAGACACTCAGAGTCAAATTAATAAAAAGAAAAGTATTTATTCTTGCAAGAATAGGTTCAGTCTAGTACACAGAAGTTACGCTGTGCAAGAGAGTGACACACAACAGGAAGATATGAGACAGCCTTTATACTGTTTTCAAGGTTCCTCCTCACCCGCTGTACCTTTCACCCACTCAGTTAAGGTCCTTACTGCTGTTCAGTTTCTACTTAAAGACACAAACTGGTACTGAAATAAACTGGCCAAAACTGACCGTCCCTAAGGTCAGAGGTCCTGTCCCATATGTTCCTGAAAAGTCACGCACAAGCACGTACACACATATACTTTTATACATTGAATAGGTTCTTTCTCTTATGATACCTGTTTGGGATCAATGAATATTAAAATTTCCACAACAATTCCCCCCTTTTTATCATTCAGATTACCCAATCATAATAATAAAAATGATAGAACAAATTTTAAGTCATTTCATCACACTTATACTCTTCATCTCTGGTTTTCACATAACTGACCACTCTCTTAAACATTTGTGAAATAACATTTGGAAAAGTAAAAAGCTTAGGCTGTTTTTGTGGGGATAGTCCCTTAAGTATTAGCAAGCAAGTAAAGACTTTATCTGCGGCCGGGCTGAATGAATAAGCACTGTTATTGCACTCCCGACCTAGGTCGGACCCTCAGTCACCTCAGTATAAACAAGAAATAGTGTATAGTTTAAGTAGGAAACACATCAATTTAACACCCTGGTTATCTAAACACATCTTGAAACCCACATGGCATTTCAACAGGCTAAGAAATACGAAGAAATAAAAGTAGAATAAAATCCCTCATTTCGACCCCTCTCCTTGTACGTCATCACATAGCGGATAACCACAGCTTTTAACCTTCTGTTCATATCAAAAACATTCATAGAAAGAAAGAAAAAGAAAAGGAAACATACACTTTAGCACATGTCACAGTAGCTCCCACTACTTGTATCATCATATTTTGTTCATCCAATTGAACAGACTCCCAGCTTTAACCAGTTTCTGTACTGAGCTGGAAACACACTATAATGCATGGTAAACATAACAATATTGATAATCATATCGCTGAAATTGGTAGTACAGTACCCCCAACCCCCCAAAGATTAACCAATCTTATCCATTTACCATCAGTCCACACCCATTTCCATACATCGCCTCCATTTTCCTAACCATATTTTCTTAACTTTTAACACCATATTTAATAAAATCTATCCTGAAAAGGTTTTATATTTTTTTTATCCATTCTTTTAACCAATGTAGTTGTTCAAAATTAACTCTAATATTTCAAATACGGACCATCTTTTAGCTTATTACCATACATATTCTCCCATGATCGGCCTTTCTTACCCTTAATGGAAAGCCTAATCAAGTTTCTTCAATAATAATCCCTATAATTTACCTGAAATATTTTCTAATGAATCCTTAACCAATCAAATCATTTGATCTAAGCCCTATTTTGATTCAATCAAATAAAATCATCAAAATCATCACAAAAACACATTCTTTTGCTAAACTCAAACCATTAGTTGGTGCATCTTCCTCCAGGTGTGTTGGTCATCTCGTTTGCCCCATGGACATTCCGTCTTCACCAGGGTGACACTTTGCGTGCCGTAGCCATGGTCTTCCATCGCTGGTGAGGGAGGCTGTTACTAGCACGAGCCTTTGACCCCTCACGTTGTCCTCCTATTTGATTGTCGAGGCCTGTCGGTGTAGTCTAAGGTGAGAGGCTTCGACCCAGGTGTCCCACTCTCCAACCATTTTCTGATCATTACCAGATTTGCCCCTTAGATCACGATGTACCCCTACTGGAGTGAACCATCTCCTGCTTTGACCTGTGAATGAAGACCTTAAGGTTTTGTTAGTGACCGCTTGTCTTGCCGCTCGTCCCCTTTGGTGTGACCTGTGGAATCAACAACCTGAAACATTATCTCCGGATAATTTCTTGCTCACTTAATAGCACTCGGGGTCCTTTTACCATGAAAAACACTCAACCCACTTTGCTCATGTCCACAACACAATATTTATACATTTGGAACAGAATTAGTTCTGTTTTCTGCAATCCTTCCTGACATTCTGCAAAAGGAAAATCTTAAGTTATGCGCTGCGCAGGTGTGGCCTTGTTTCTTTCTGCCACACTAATAACCCAGGCCAGGATAGTAAGTCAAATTCATCCATAACCATTATTTTATTGGGCACATTCTGCCCTGCATCAAAAGTCTGCATGCTCTGTAAAGAAAAACAAATGTCGAGGTTATTTTCAGATAGTAAAGTACACGTAGTTTCTTTTGTCTGCTGTGCTGCCACGACCTTCGCTGCTGCATCTGCCCTGGCGTCTCCTGTTGAAACAGTCCTGCAATTTTGTTATCAGCGTGTGCGGCACACTTACAGACAGCAATTTTGTTAGGGAGAAGAATGGCTTCTTGCCAGGCTTTTACCCTATTAAGCCCCTTGTCCTCCCAACATATACCGTCCCTTAATAAACCAAATTTTGTCAATTGTTATCCAAATTGTTACCATCCCCCCTTTTGATGCATGAATCATCTCGTGCATCAATCTAACATAATGGTGTTTGGATAAAGTTTGCCATCAACACTAACCCAAACATTGTCCCAAAGCCAAAATTCCTCCAGACATCTTTCTCTGCCTCTGAAACAAAAATATTACTTAAAGCTACAAACACATCTTCTTATCAGAGTATTTGGAGGGCAACGGCCCTCAGTCTTACAGTGTATCCTGCTTTTCAGGCCTGTTGTTTGGTCTCTTATGCCAGTCATCTACAAACATTTTCAAAGTCATCAATTGTTTCTGTCAGGTCAGGTCGTGCTGTACAGACTTGGTCAAAGTCAGTCAAACAACATTTTCCCCCTTTTGTTCACAATATTCATAAATGTGAAGGACTCTCTGGATAATTTGTTATTGACTTAGCCAATATGTCACTTTGTTATTGCCTTCAAATCTATAACATTTTAGTTTATCTCAACCCATGATGGACATCTCTCTACAACTTCACAAATTCAATTTACATAAATGCTTTTAATCCATAGATTGATTCCTAATTACCAGTAGCAGACAGAGCTGGATAACTAATCCATTTAAAGCTCGTCCCATTTTCTGCATCATCTTGTCATCAGATTGACTCAAAACTATTAGCTTCCTTAAAACTTGTCATTTGCCTTAACCCATCTGTAATGATAAAACCCTCATTCCAGAGGTTAATGACACAATATACACACTATTCAGACACAGTATTCGTACCCCAAACTAACACATACAAGACATAGAGTGCAGTCACCATCACACACACTCATATTAGACACATATTTTAACTGTTCATTTTTAATGTTCGCTTTTCATTATATCATCTCTAAAAAGATTTAAATTTTAAGTAAGATTTTAAACTTCACATTTTACTGTAGCTTTTACCTAATTTTACATGGTCTCTTAACCAGTTTCAAAGCATGTCTGTTCATTATTCATTTCATCTTAGCAAAGTCAGCTGGGTTGTTTTGGTTCATTATCACTATTTTGTTCTTTAGCTTGCTCTAGCAGGCCGATAACAGAAAGACAGACACAGTTACCATCCCTTCCTCCACTCAAGCAGTCTCTCTCACTATAAACAAATAATCTTTTTCAACAGCCTCCTATCACTGTAATTTAGACAAATTGTAATATTAAATTTATTACATTAACCTTTTACCATTCACCTTTGTTATCCAGACTCTTCTCAAATCTACAAAAGCCTGTCTTCATCTTTAGCCACCACCATGCCTAACGACCTTCAGGAGTTAAAACTATGTTATAGACATATTAGCTCAACATTAACTCTTCTATACATTTTACTTGCCCATATGGCAATCAACATCATGTCCCTCATATAATTAAATTTTGTTACTGTCTCCGCAGCAAATAATGGCAATCACCTCATGGAATCAGCTGGCTTTTGAAAGTCCACTCCCGTTAATCATTTATCTTTAATTTTCTTCTCTTCAGGGTGTCGTCCCCTGGCATAGTTGCAGACACTTGTCACAATGAAAAACAAGCCATACAACGAATGTGGTTTCTGGGGAGTGGTATAGAGGAGCTTTGTTTCTGGGGCAGACTGCAGTAACTCGTCACCGCTTCATCTCCCCTTAACGGTATAAGGACGCTGCTGGCCTCACAGCTCCTGCTCAACTCTCATACCTGTCTCACATAACACACCTCCATTCAGGAGATGCCCAGTGACTTTACGTGACCCCCCCTGCCTTAGGTTGCCCCCTGTCTGGCCAAAGAAGGTCTTACCCGTCATAGAGATGGTCACTCGTGCCCACTGGTAACCGCTTTTTCCCATACAATCAGTTTTCTTCAACAGAACTCAGCTGTTTTCTGGAGCTTAGGAAAGGCACGTTCAAGAGTCACCAGAGCCATTCCGATTGCCTAATAGTGTTCACAGGGAGACAGGTTAATAACAACAGTATTTAATCACTTAAATCCATTAACTATCTTAAAAGCAGCAACCTAGCTACTTAGACTACTCAGTGAATTTAGATCACAACCGTACATTCAGTGTACTTCATCTGTAGCCGGAGCCATCGGTCCTGAATGGTGGAGACTAAATGAGACAAAGTTGTTACTGGTCCTAAAATACGCTAATCAAAATGTCACCTCTATCGTTTAAGGTCTGTATTATTATTTTAAAGACTTCTTTAAAGTCATTCAGTTTTACATTTAAAACATTTACAAATACAAATTGCCCTCTGAACGGCAATGATTTCTTTTAACCTCTCCATGTCTATCATTTTCAACTGAAACACTGTGCTTTACTATCAATAACTTATTTTCACTTATGACACAGGCTGAGATAACAGCTTTTAGCTGACATTGAATGAGAGAGACTCTGAGGCATCCAAGACTGGTACACTGCCCTCTTATAAACTTCTAACATCAAACTTTATCTACCATATTTTAACACTAGCCCAGCTTAAGGCCTCTTTGCCAGAAATTACATACGTTTTCAAATAAACATAGTTTTACAGTTGTCCTTTGCCCACGTCGGGGAATCTAGACATTACAAATTTCCAATCAGATTGAGTCTCTGTCGCACTGGCTGTTTCAGCCACAGCACACATCAGATTTAGATAAGCGAACTGTTTCATTACAGCCAACAGCAGACTTATCTTTTGAAATCAAAACATCAGCTTCTAGCTCTTTCATGGTCAACTTTTCAAGCTATTTGTTTACTCAGATGCCTTTCAACACATTTTACATTTAGCAACTGTTAATTCAGTAGCCTACTACTTCTGCTTATTTGTTCTTACATAAAAATAATTATTCTAGTTCTCAATAACGTTTCACATTTCTCAATCTCAATTACCATAGTTTAATATTTGACTTAAATTTTTCCTAGGAGTTTATCAATCTCCAATCGGGATTCACACTAACCTTTACGAGGCTATCACACTCTGCTTATGATACATTTTGATACACATACATCTTTTGCAGTTATCATTTTCCATGAGATTAGTCTCTCTATATAACCTAAACCCTTTTTTAAAATGTTTAATTAACACACAATCATCCTTTTAGTTACTTTTATATATTTTATCACATTTGTTGGAGTCATTATCTGTAATTTTACATTAACCTGTATTCATCAGTTCACTTATAAAAATTACTATTATAGATCTTTTCTTCAAAAGGATTCACTTTAAGACTTCAATCTTTTGACCTTGTTTTTATCTCTTACTCTTTCTCAGACGAAAACTTTAATATCGTTATTTAAACACTGATCTACTTTCAAACCCACATTATTACCAGAAATGTGTCACTATCACATTTTAAAACACCTTCCCAGTGGGCATTTGAAGTTACATGTTAGATGGTCCTGCTGACCACAATTAAAGCACTCTCTGTCGGCTCCAACTTACTGCACACCCTTGAAGCAGTGTGTGTCCCAAACAGGAATGTAAACAGAGCCACTGATTAAGCAGTTCTCTGTATTCTTTTACAGTCCACCAGTGGCTGATTTAATCACAATAGCCAAATCATAATCTTCATCATTATCATTGGCCGCACATTAATTTTAATAAGCTGCATCGAAATGCTCAAAATATTCTAAGTTGTTTTCACAAAGTTTTCGTTTAACTTTAGTCATACTTGTCCAGGGAAATTATCCTGACCCATAATTTCATTTATAAAACAGACAATATCTTTTGCTTCAATGACTTAATATCAACAAAATATCCAACATTATACATTATTGATTTCTAGAATCTTTGGTCAAAGTTGTCTTTACATTTTACTAATTTGGTATTATCATCAACAACCCTAATTACAGAACAAGTACTTTTATCTAACATCCGGAAACCGAGGTGAATAAGCAAACCCTGTTTCTGTACCCCCAGCATAGCTGGACCCTAGGTTCAAAACACAATGGTTATCAAACTAAAACTAAACCTAATTTCAATCATTATTTTACCATTAAAATATAGATTTTTTCCCATTTTGCTTAATGAAACATTCCTTATCTTTATATCACATTAATCCCCGTTAATCATACTCAATGCCTTATTTTTATTCTGAAACTCATTTTTCATACAGTTAATTTGACTTCCATAAATTCTGTCAGATATTTTATTTTCATCACATATAGTTTTCTACTATATTCCTTCTCAATCTTTCCCTACATGTCAGTTCCTTCTGCATCCTCTGTTCTACATGCTAATTCTTTCTTTTCTCTACATGCCAGTTCCTTCATTATCTAACCAGTACATGATTGTTTGCTAACAATCCCCACACACATATCTCACACACCAACCTTTTTGTTTTTCACTTCCCTCTTCCATCAAGTCTCTCACTTACAGTTCCCTCTATTTCACACACACAGCCTTATTGCTGCTTGCTACTTCAATCCTTATCATGTAAATTTAAGTTCTCAGACATCTAATGTCATGCATCCATTTACTGGATGAAGAAGTAAAACCCTATTTCTCTCGACAGTTCTTTTTTATCTGCCCCTTTAAGACAACAATCCATTGTTTGTCCACATTGCTTACACATGTTGAACACAGCCATAACAACCTTTTTTGTTTCTCACTGCCCTGTTCAATTGATTCTCGCACTACTTTCAGTCTAGTTGTGCTCAGTGTTCCCTCCCTGGGGAAATCATGGTATTTTCTCAGTTTTTTCAATATCTAAAACATAAATTTTCCCCCATAATTTTCTCATTTGATAGAAAAACCGGTGTATCAAATTTTGCATGCTTACCTTGAGACTTCCCCATATTGGCTGCTTCTCTGTTCTCTGTGGATTTCTCTTCAACGCGCGTTTTCCTGATCTGTTAGGCGTCCCCAACAGACCCGATTTTTCCTTTTAACCCAAATCGGTCGGGTTGCACTATTAGTGCCCTCCTAATTAAGGTTTACCAAAAACTGTTCTGGTTCCCCCTATCTAGCCTCAGTACCTAAAAACAATTTGCTCCGTGGCGGAACAACTCATTTTCAGGTTACCTATCTGTTTGAAATCTCTTGATCTGTTACAGACCTCAATTAATCTCAGATAATTTCCTCTCGTATCTGTTTGAAACCTCTTGATCTATATATAGATCTCAATTAATCTCAGATTACGTACCACAGAAACAGCCCTCAGCCAATATGGTTCACTCACATTTCATACCCGAAACAAAATACTTTTCCCCAAAAGAAAATATTTTAGACGTCTCTTACCAGAGATATGTTGGTTGCCACGGGTTCGCTTTCTTTTGATTCCAGTGGAGCCCCTCCCGGACCCGATAGCGGTCGGCCCCTCTCTCTCAAGCTTACGAGGTAGAGCTGGAACTGCTCAGTCCAGGTGGCCAAACACCGTCCGCTCTCAGGTCCAGAAGGCACTTCCAAGGAATCCCACTTCTGACACCAAAATTGTTGTGGCAAAAATTCTGTTAAACATCATCACTGCGTAAGAGACACTCAGAATCAAATTAATAAAAAGAAAAGTATTTATGCTTGCAAGAATAGGTTCAGTCTAGTACACAGAAGTTACGCTGTGCAAGAGAGTGACACACAACAGGAAGATATGAGACAGCCTTTATACTGTTTTCAAGGTTCCTCCTCACCCGCTGTACCTTTCACCCACTCAGATAAGGTCCTTACTGCTGTTCAGTTTCTACTTAAAGACACAAACTGGTACTGAGATAAACTGGCCAAAACTGACCGTCCCTAAGGTCAGAGGTCTTGTCCCATATTTTCCTGAAACGTCACGCACAAGCACGTACACACATATACTTTTATACATTGAATAGGTTCTTTCTCTTATGATACCTGTTTGGGATCAATGAATATTAAAATTTCCACAACACTGCGATGAAGGCCTGCCGTGCGCGTTTCTGAAATGTAAGTTAAGCTTCATTTGCTCTTTAGTCGTTATTTAAGATGCTGAACCTGCTGATGATATAATGTGCTTATGGACATTTCATTTGTGTGTGTGTGTATACGCACATAATAAAGTGGTGTAAAGAGATTTGCAACAGTAATTTGAGGAGGTGAAATGTGATTATTTGGAAAATTCCTGTCATGACTGCTTAAAGAAAAATGCCAGCAGGCATTTGCCTCCTGCATAAACTTTAATATTGTTGACATTTTGGGCACACGAGCGTTGTGCACTATTTGCGTTATATGTAGGCCTATGGCTTATTGGTCTTTGTGTGTTGTTGCTGGTTTTGCGTTATATGTATATGGCATATTGGTCTTTGTGTGTTGTTGCTGGTTTTGCGTTATATGTATATGGCATATTGGTCTTTGTGTGTTGTTGCTGGTTTTGCGTTACATGTAGGCTATATGGCATATTGGTCTTTGTGTGTTGTTGCTGGTACGTTGCAAATAGAGTGGCAGCACAATTGTTTTTCGCCTAGTGCGGCAGAAGTGCACTCATTCGAAGTGCAAAAAAAACTGTAAAGCACAGGGGGGAGCTTTACAGGGGGTATGGCTTATCTAAATGAGATGTAAATGAGCCCTATTGTTACTCCCAGCAGCAGAGACAGGTGAGAACTGCACAATGTTTAGAGGTCGTTTTCTCATCTTTGAGCTTTTTTAAATGCCTACCTTCATAAGGCCACAACTTCTCCAAATATTATCAGATTTCCACATGTTACACATCGTTGGAAAGCTTGGAGATTACACTTTCAGAATCTATGAAGAACTCAAAATGCCCCAGAACCGACTTGTGTCCCTAGTTTCCGTGACCGGTCACATATGTAAGGAAGATTATATTGTAAAGGTACATTAAAAAGCATAATTAAAAACCCTTGTAGTTTGTTTAGAACTACTATACACTCACAGATCCTTCCATAGGACCTGGGCAATCGGACGAACATAAGAACATATCAAATATATCTCAGTAAAGTCTACTAAATGAGGAAATTAGTGAAAGTCCTTGGATATGTGTGTATGCTTGGGTGCGGAATGTGTGTGTGCGTTTCGTAGAAAGTATTTCTGGCCGCCTGACCTGGCTCTGAGGAGATAGCGATTTTGAGGCCTGACCCCCGGCTGTGTGTGTGTGTGTGTGTGTGTGTGTGTGTGTGTGTGTGTGTGTGTGTGTGTGTGTGTGTGTGTGTGTGTGTGTGTGTGTGTGTGTGTGTGTGTGTGTGTGTTGTACACAAGTCCCTTCTTGCTGGAAAGGGGGAGGCTTGGTTTTAACTCAGTTCGCTATGAAAGTGTCAATGAACGCCATTAGGGACAGACTCTGTGGTGCCCGGCCTGAGTTATGGACCAGAGTCAGAGAGGTTAGAAGCATTCTTACATGTATAAGTAAATGAGTCGTCCTGACACAGTCCAGATACACTACATACTCTACAACCAAAACAAAAAAAGGATTTTTAGAAATGTTGGCCAACTGAAAAGTATGAACATGAAAAGTATGAGCATGTACAGCACTCAATACTTAGTTGGGGCTCCTTTTGCCTGAATTACTGCAGCAATGCGGCGTGGCATGGAGTTGATCAGTCTGTGGCACTGCTCAGGTGTTATGAGAGCCCAGGTTGCTCTGATAGTGGCCTTCAGCTCTTCTGCATTGTTGGGTCTGGCGTATCACATCTTCCTCTTCACAATACCCCATAGATTTTCTATAGGGTTAAGGGAAGGCGAGTTTGCTGGCCAATTAAGAACAGGGATACCATGGTCCTTAAGAACAGGGATACCATGGTCCTTAAACCAGGTACTGGTAGCTTTGGCACTGTGTGCAGGTGCCAAGTCCTGCTGGAAAATTAAATCTGCATCTCCATAAAGTTGGTCAGCAGCAGGAAGCATGAAGTGCTCTAAAACTTCCTGGTAGACGGCTGCGTTGACCTTGGACCTCAGAAAACACAGTGGACCAACACCAGCAGATGACATGGCACCCCAAACCATCACTGACTGTGGAAACTTTACACTGGACTTTAAGCAATGTGGATTCTGTGCCTCTCCTCTCTTCCTCCAGACTCTGGGACCTTGATTTCCAAAGGTTTCCAAAATGCAAAATTTACTTTCATCAGAGAACATAACTTTGGACCACTCAGCAGCAGTCCAGTCCTTTTTGTCTTTAGCTTCAAGCTGGTGTATATCTCTGGAAATTATAATTTTTTGGTCACACCGGGTCAAATTTGCAACTTCAAGCTGGTGTATATCTCTGGAAATAGACCAGTTAACTACAGCAGATAACTGGATTTCCTCCGTTCTCCAGGGCAAACATCAATGATGAATCAGAATGCAGCGGACTTTGGATGGAAAACACTCAGAACAGTAGATAACTGGATTTCCTCCGTTCTCCAGGACAACATCAATGATGAATCAGAATACAGCAGGCTTCGAATGAGAGAATCAGAACAGCAGATAACTGGACTTCCTCTGTTGGTGTATAGAGATATACACCAGTTTGAAGTTGCAAATTTGACCCGGTGTGACCAAAAAATAATAATTTCCAGAGATATACACCAGCTTGAAGTTGCAAATATGACCCGGTGTGACAAAAAAAAAAAATTCTGACGCTGTGTCTTGTTCAAGAGTGGCTTGACACAAGGAATGCGATAGCTGAAAACCACGTCTTGCATCCGTCTGTGGGTGGTGGTTCTTGAAGCACTGACTCCAGCTGCAGTCCACTCTTTGTGAATCTCCCCCACATTTTTGAATGGGTTTTGTTTCACAATCCTGTCCAGGTTGCGGTTATGCCTATTGCTTGTACACTTTTTTCTACCACATTTTTTCCTTCCCTTCACCTCTCTATTAATGTGCTTGGACATAGAGCTCTGTGAACAGCCAGCCTCTTTAGCAATGACCTTTTGTCAGTTTTGTCAGTGCAACAGACTGATCGACTCCATGCCACGCCGCATTGCTGCAGTAATTCAGGCAAAAGGAGCCCCAACTAAGTATTGAGTGCTGTACATGCTCATACTTTTCATGTTCATAATTTTCAGTTGGCCAACAAGTAATATTCTAATTTTCAGAGATACTGAATTTGGGATTTTCATTAGTTGTCAGTTTCAATCATCACAATTAAATGAAATAAACATTTGAAATATATCAGTCTGTGTGTAATTAATTAATATAATATCTAAATTTCACTTTTTGAATGGAATTACTGTGCGGTATGTGCATACCGATGTGCTGGACCCTCCAACACACACCACCCTCACCAAATACCACTCTGGGGAGCTAAACCAAAAGGGACACCACGAGGCAGGACAGCAAGGTAAAAGAATAGTTTGCTTTATTGAATATAAAGTACTCTAAAACAGTCTCAGATAGACACAGGACCCTTCAGGACTGATTATCTCAGTTCTCCTAGAACAACATCAATGACGAATCAGAATGCAGCAGCTTCGACTGAGAGAGTCAGAACAGCAGATAACTGGATTTCCTCTGCTCTCCAGGACATCAATGATGAATCAGAATGCAACGGGCTTTGGATGAGAAACACTCAGAACAGCAGATAACTGGACTTCCTCCGTTCTCAAGGACAACATCGATGACGAGTCAGAATACAACAGGCTTCGAGTGTGAAACACTCAGAACAACAGTTACCTGGATTTTCCACGTCCTCCACAACAGCAATGGTGAAACAGAATGCAGCGGCTTCGAATGAGAGACTCGGAACAGCAGATAACTGGATTTCCTCCGTTCTCCAGGGCAAACATCAATGATGAATCAGAATGCAGCGGGCTTCGGATGGGAAACACTCAGAACAGCAGATAACTGGACTTCGTCCGTTCTCCAGGACAACATCGATGACGAGTCAGAATACAGCAAGCTTCGAGTGCGAAACACTCACAACAACAGTTAACTGGATTTTCCCCGTCCTCCACAACAGCAATGGTGAAACAGAATGCAGCGGCTTCAAATGAGAGACTCAGAACAGCAGATAACTGGATTTCCTCTGTTCTCCAGGGCAAACATCAATGATGAATCAGAATGCAGCGGGCTTCTGATGGAAAACACCCAGAACAGCAGATAACTGGATTTCCTTCGTTCTCCAGGACAACATCAATGATGAATCAGAATACAGCAGGCTTCGAATGAGAGACTCAGAACAGCAGATAACTGGATTTCCTCCGTTCTCCAGGGCAACATCAATGATGAATCAGAATGCAGCGGGCTTCGGATTGGAAACACTCAGAACAGCTGATAACTGGATTTCCTCCGTTCTCCGGGACAACATCAATGATGAATCAGAATGCAGTGGGCTTCGGATGGGAAACACTGCGTATAGCGGATAACTGGATTTCCTCCGTTCTCCGGGACAACATCAATGATGAATCAGAATGCAGCGGGCTTCGGATGGGAAACACTCAGAACAGCTGATAACTGGATTTCCTCCGTTCTCCGGGACAACATCAATGATGAATCAGAATGCAGTGGGCTTCGGATGGGAAACACTGCGAATAGCTGATAACTGGATTTCCTCCGTTCTCCGGGACAACATCAATGATGAATCAGAATGCAGTGGGCTTCGGATGGGAAACACTGCGAATAGCGGATAACTGGATTTCCTCTGTTCTCCAGGGCAACATCAATGATGAATCAGAATGCAGTGGGCTTCGGATGGGAAACACTGCGAATAGCGGATAACTGGATTTCCTCTGTTCTCCAGGGCAACATCAATGATGAATCAGAATACAGTGGGCTTCGGATGGGAAACACTGCGAATAGCGGATAACTGGATTTCCTCCGTTCTCCAGGGCAACATCAATGATGAATCAGAATGCAGTGGGCTTCGGATGGGAAGCACTGCGAATAGCGGATAACTGGATTTCCTCTGTTCTCCAGGGCAACATCAATGATGAATCAATCACCTGCACAGAGCTTCACACACAACTGATTTTACTATTTCCTGGCATTCCGTAGACCGGACAGTCCCCGACAAAGATTTACAAACGAAGGTAATAACTAATCTTCCCCACCCTCGTGCAAGCATCAAACCTTCATTCCTTCACACGTGCCACTTCAATCTTCCAACACTGCATTACCACACTACCTCAAAGTGAACTTAAGCCTCCACTCCGTCCAGCCAGGGTCCTCCAATCCACAGCTCTGATCTTTGAGAGGGAAATGCCAGGCGACGCAACGCTGAAGAGACTCGAATCCTCGATCACCAGCCTCAACGACACACACAAAGGATCACATCGGCGGGTAAAACACACCACGATTATGCCGAATTATTCTCATGAAGTCCAGATGAAATCATCACTCAAGTAACGGAATTTATGTACTTAACTTCTCCCAAGATCGTGATATCTATAATCACAAGATCGCTCTCTCCATCTGCCCAGTTTTCCTCATCAATTTCCACCTGCTCCAAAGCCCGATTTCTTCTCCCGTTTTCTTCTCTGTCCGCGCTCGCTTCTTTCGCCTCTGTCTTCCTCACAACCACTTTTTATATCTTCTATAGAGGATACGTGCTTCAATTAATGCCCAGATCAGCTTCTAACCAGCTGCAGCTGCCGCTCGTTTTTCTCCGAACCAGCCGCCGTCGGCCATGACATCAAACCGGAACCGGCCTGATGTCACACCGGAAGTGCCTCCCCGGGGAAACCAACATCCCATCTTTCTAGTTCCTCCTTATTCAAACGGTGACACAGGCACACCCAGTCAAGGCTGTGAAGTCCTCACTCCTAGCAGGAATATTGTGGAGAAGAACATGGGGAGCCCGAAGGAGCTTGTCCAGCTACCACATGGTAAAGCCTGCCTTCACTGCATTGTGGAGGGTGTGAAGCCCACAGCTTCCAGCCTTGACCAGTTGAGCTCCACACAGCTCTGCATGCTCCTTCTGGAGACGGTCTCCCAACTTCAAGTTGACATTGTGGCCGTCCATACTGATGGAGACAAGCTGCCTCATATTCAGTTTTGCAACACATTCCTGTGAATGAAAATATGCCTTAAATGTTTATTCTTGAAATACACAGGCAATCAAATCAAGATGTATTTATATAGCACTTTTCATACATAATGCAGCACAAAGTGCTTTACATTATTAAATTGTATTGTTATGTAAATAACCATTAGAAATTCAACTATTTGTTGTTCAGATTTACGAAAGCAAAAATACAATAACATACCAGTATTTTTTATACCTGAAACAAACAAGTACTGAATACTGAACAAACAAACAAACAAACAAACACACACACACACACACACACACACACACACACACACACACACACACACAGAGAGAAATAATGAAATGCTAGTAGACTATTAGATACACTTAATTTGATGTGATGCAACAGGAGCTGTTCCGTGTCCCAGGAATTGAGAGCCCAGACACTTAGATTGGACACAGTCATCATCCCAAAAACGAACATGTACGTCGAGCTGATTCTTCTTTGTTAACTGATTGAGAGACTCGTCAAACATTAACACAAACGGGCCCGATTTGTTGATGGTGTCAACGAGCTGCTGCTTAAAGAAGGTTGCAAGCCCGAATCTATTGATGTAACCAGTTTTGTCCTTGCCACAGGTGAATGTCTTTGCTGTCCGAAATTGTTTCAGTAGCAATAGCTTATTTCAGAATGTCTGAATCTGGAAACATTGACTTGAAAATATGAGAAATACCTTCGTTTGAGTTTAGTGATTAGTGATGCATTGCAGTATTGAGACACCAGATAACCTCCGTGCGCATCGTTGTCGACACCCTGATGTTGGCAGACGACGGGGGTCATGTGACCGCTCTGGACAGAAATAGATAATAATTCCCTAACTTTATAACAAACAAGCGAGTAGTCAGTTTTTAACAGTTATATGCTGCGTTTTTGAACTCAAATTATACTTTTTTCTTTCTTTCTTATTTCTATCATGGTGGTTCTTTTCCATATGAATGTGGTACTAAATATTTGGTAATATTTTAAACTATCTATGATGGGAAAAATCACTTTGATAAATATACCTATATATAGCCTAATAACAACATGCAGTTACGTGAATTAAAACCGAACGACTCGAACCCGAGAGATGAACTAATCAATTCTGTATCTGGTACTACAGACTGCATAGCTCAGTTTATGAGGATGTCACGTGATGAACGAACGGCTCAGATCGGGAGGTTAGGTAAACTACTAACAGACTGCATAGCCTGAAGACCCAGATAAATGATTTAATCATTTCTGTTTCTCATAATTTTGCTTTTTCCTTGCATTGCAATTTTCTTTATTATTATAAATGCGATCAACATTTTATGTGTTTGGAGAATTTGGCTATTAACATTATAGAAACAAGGACCAAAGCCAACTTTTTGCTATCATTAAACGGCTTTCCTGAGGTAAATATAACGTTATGTGACATAATTGTTCTCCAGCTGTTTTATTCACACCTTTCCGCGGTTGAAAAACACTGATTGATCGATATTATGTAGGAGGCATATACATTTCAGTAAGTTGCACTGTATCTTTCAACATACTGTAATGTCATTATAACAGCTGGAATATACTAGTTAATGTTATGATGTTCAACAGTGTTAATCTAATACGAAGTGGTTCTATCCCGTGGTCCCTGGTTCACGTTAAGGGACGGGGTTTTAGCAGGGTCAAGGTGGCTAGAGAGGGGGAAAGACGAGGTGTGTGTGGTTCGGAGTGAGTTCAACAGCAAGTGCAGTGAGCTATATTTCTTTTAGCCTGTTATGTACGGCATGGGTTACGGCATTAACAGTAACAGTACTACTAGTAGCGAAACGCTACATTTGGTGTCAGAAGTGATGGACCTCAACGTACAAGCTGAGCATTCGCCGATGAGATGGAGTACGGGGCATGGCTGAAAGTGAAACACGAGATGCAGACCGTAAGGGGAAAAGGTGAGTGCTTGTGAACACACAGTCCGGCAGCAGATCCACACTGGGTTTCGAGCGATGCGGCCAAGATGAAAGAGGCTATCATGTTACAAGCTGCTGAAGCTGGCTTCACACCTCCCTTGCACAGTGAGTTTGTACATAAGCAGAATGGCACCGACATGACAGCACATATGCGGAAAAATACACTCTCGCAATGACGTGAAGACACAGGAAGTAAACAAACATGGCGGCGCCCAGGCCTGCAGCAAATACTTAAAGAGACTGAGACATATTCACTATTAAAATACCACGGTTCTCCGGTAAGATGGATAGGGATGCATTCAATGCCTAGTTTGAACTATTAGCTAATGCTGCAGGCTGGTCTGAAAACCATAAAGCTTTGCAGTTAGCGCTGTGCCTCACTGATAATGCGGCTGCCTGCCTGTTGTTGAATCCTGAAGAGAGAAATGATTATAATACATAGATTTGGGCTCTTCATAGGCGGTTCGGACAATGTATCTGATCAGACATTGCCCCAGGATCGGTCAAATGCAGAGTGGCAGCAGCAGGCCTGAAACGGCATCCACATAAATGCCACTTTATGAGGCGGGAGGTTGAGTTCTTTGGACACAAGTTTGGGAGGGAAGGCATAGGCACTCTGGAGGACAAAATTCACACCATTAGAGACTAGCCAATCTCTACTTTCTAGGGGTCGCCTCTTACTATAGAATGTTTGTAAGGGGTTTTCGTGCATAGAGTCGCCGCTCTTCCGCCTCCAGCAGAAAGACCAAACCTTTGTCTGGACTGACGAGTGCCAGAAGGCTTTCGATACCCAAGTATTGATTGAAGCTCCAGTTCTTGTTCCACCTGACACCACACTGCCTTTTGTTTTAGACATGGACGCAAGCAACGTCGGCATGGGGGAAGTGTTATCACAGGAAAGACCAGATGGGGAGAAGGTGGTGGCATACTTTAGCAGGGTCTTTAATGAGTGCGAGAAACGCTATTGTCTCACCAGACATGAGCTCCTTGCAGTGGTGATAGCAGTGAGGCACTTCAAATACTACCTGTGCAGCTCACCATTAAAGATAAGGACAGATCATGCTGCTCTTCAACGGTTGATGTCCTTCAAGGAGCCTGAATGTCAAGTGGCCTAATAGCTGGAAGAACTCCAGTCATACGACTTCACAGTAGTTCATAGACCCGGGTCTAGCCACGCCAACGCAGATGTTTTGTCACGTTGCCCCTGTGCCGCCTAGGCCTGACATGCTGGCTGTACCTGCTGGACCAGAGTATGCAAGGAAGTTGCAGGATCGGCTGGAAACAGCCCATGTGTTTGCCAGGGATCAAATGGAAAAGGCTGGCATGAGACAGAAGAGGAACTATGATGTTAGGAGCAATAAATATTAAAATAAATATTAAATAAAATAAGAAATATATAAGGTGCCATGCAGGGCTGCCAACTGTCACGCATTCAGCGTGAGACTCACGCAATTGACACTTTTCACACACACATCCTAACACACACATGAAACAATTCATTCAAATCTATGCAGCCTGAAATTCCCCTCAATCATTAAAAAAAACCATTCAACCGAGCAATAGCCCTCAAGCTCCTTATCTGACTGAAATCCACGCAGGACTCCCTGTCACACACACAGAAGGGGACAGACAGATGGTAATGTGAAATGGTTTTATTATGTAAAAGCAGAGTGATGGGACAACAGCGGGAACCCGATGATGGTGAACGGATGGTGACTGGATGATAGGTGAGGAAGACTTAGCTGGCGATGACTGAAGTGGAAACTCTGTGCAGGTGAAGGATGAACATGATGACTGGAGATCTGGATCGGGATGACGGACAGGAGACAGACGAAAGACAGGATGATCTCAGGTGAGTGTTCAGGTAAGGAGTCTGACTGTTTACGTAGCAGTAATGTTGACGAGACCAGACACTGATGTGAGGGTGATGCAGGTTGATATACAGGTCCTTCTAAAAAATTAGCATATTGTGATAAAGTTCATTATTTTCCATAATGTAATGATAAAAATTAAACTTTAATATATTTTAGATTCATTGCACACCAATTGAAATATTTCAGGTCTTTTATTGTTTTAATACTGATGATTTTGGCATACAGCTCATGAAAACCCAAAATTCCTATCTCAAAAAATTAGCATATTTCATCCGACCAATAAAAGAAGTGTTTTTAATACAAAAAAAGTCAACCTTCAAATAATTATGTTCAGTTATGCACTCAATACTTGGTCGGGAATCCTTTTGCAGAAATGACTGCTTCAATGCGGCATGGCATGGAGGCAATCAG
Organism: Siphateles boraxobius; assembly: GCF_051911475.1. Classification (NCBI taxonomy): domain Eukaryota; kingdom Metazoa; phylum Chordata; class Actinopteri; order Cypriniformes; family Leuciscidae; genus Siphateles; species Siphateles boraxobius. Next base: position 3,072,391 of record NW_027508701.1, read on the forward strand.
CCTGTGGCACTGCTGAGGTGTTATGGAGGCCCAGGATGCTTCGATAGCGTCCTTAAGCTCATCCAGAGTGTTGGGTCTTACGTCTCTCAACTTTCTCTTCACAATATCCCACAGATTCTCTATGGGGTTCAGGTCAGGAGAGTTGGCAGGCCAATTGAGCACAGTAATACCATGGTCAGTAAACCATTTACCAGTGGTTTTGGCACTGTGAGCAGGTGCCAGGTTGTGCTGAACAATGAAATCTTCATCTCCATAAAGCTTTTCAGCAGATGGAAGCATGAAGTGCTCCAAAATCTCCTGATAGCTAGCTGCATTGACCCTGCCCTTGATAAAACAGTGGACCAACACCAGCAGCTGACATGGCACCCCAGACCATCACTGACTGTGGGTACTTGACACTGGACTTCAGGCATTTTGGCATTTCCTTCTCCCCAGTCTTCCTCCAGACACCTTGATTTCTGAATGACATTGCAAATTTGCTTTCATCTGAAAAAAGTACTTTGGACCACTGAGCAACAGTCCAGTGCTGCTTCTCTGTAGCCCAGGTCAGGCGCTTCTGCCGCTGTTTCTAGTTCAAAAGTGGCTTGACCTGGGGAATGCGGCACCTGTAGCCCATTTCCTGCACACGCCTGTGCACGGTGGCTCTGGATGTTTCTACTCCAGACTCAGTCCACTGCTTCCGCAGGTCCCCCAAGGTCTGGAATCGGTCCTTCTCCACAATCTTCCTCAGGGTCCGGTCACCTCTTCTCGTTGTGCAGCGTTTTTTGCCACACTTTTTCCTTCCCACAGACTTCCCACTGAGGTGCCTTGATACAGCACTCTGGGAACAGCCTATTTGTTCAGTAATTTCTTTCTGTGTCTTACCCTCTTGAGGGTGTCAATGATGGCCTTCTGGACAGCAGTCAGGTCGGCAGTCTTACCCATGATTGCGGTTTTGAGTAATGAAACAGGCCGGGAGTTTTTAAAAGCCTCAGGAATCTTTTGCAGGTGTTTAGAGTTAATTAGTTGATTCAGATGATTAGGTTATTGGCTCGTTTAGAGACCCTTTTCATGATATGCAAATTTTTTGAGATAGGAATTTTGGGTTTTCATGAGCTGTATGCCAAAATCATCAGTATTAAAACAATAAAAGACCTGAAATATTTCAGTTGGTGTGCAATGAATCTAAAATATATGAAAGTTTAATTTGTATCATTACATTATGGAAAATAATGAACTTTATCACAATATGCTAATTTTTTGAGAAGGACCTGTAGTTTTGCTAGTTGTCTGTAAAATGTAAATTTTAAAGGCAAATAAAAAAAGATACTGATAAAAGATACAATCTGATTCTGAGGAACAAAATGACTTCATTAATTTAAGTCTTTCTGCTCTTTTTTAAGACCTCTTCCAAGCCTTAATTTGTTTAAAGGCGAATTAATTAATTTTATGTGCATACCGATGTGCTGGACCCTCCAACACACACCACCCTCACCAAATACCACTCTGGGGAGCTAAACCAAAAGGGACACCACGAGGCAGGACAGCAAGGTAAAAGAATAGTTTGCTTTATTGAATATAAAGTACTCTAAAACAGTCTCAGATAGACACAGGACCCTTCAGGACTGATTATCTCAGTTCTCCTAGAACAACATCAATGACGAATCAGAATGCAGCAGCTTCGACTGAGAGAGTCAGAACAGCAGATAACTGGATTTCCTCTGCTCTCCAGGACATCAATGATGAATCAGAATGCAACGGGCTTTGGATGAGAAACACTCAGAACAGCAGATAACTGGACTTCCTCCGTTCTCAAGGACAACATCGATGACGAGTCAGAATACAACAGGCTTCGAGTGTGAAACACTCAGAACAACAGTTACCTGGATTTTCCACGTCCTCCACAACAGCAATGGTGAAACAGAATGCAGCGGCTTCGAATGAGAGACTCGGAACAGCAGATAACTGGATTTCCTCCGTTCTCCAGGGCAAACATCAATGATGAATCAGAATGCAGCGGGCTTCGGATGGGAAACACTCAGAACAGCAGATAACTGGACTTCGTCCGTTCTCCAGGACAACATCGATGACGAGTCAGAATACAGCAAGCTTCGAGTGCGAAACACTCACAACAACAGTTAACTGGATTTTCCCCGTCCTCCACAACAGCAATGGTGAAACAGAATGCAGCGGCTTCAAATGAGAGACTCAGAACAGCAGATAACTGGATTTCCTCTGTTCTCCAGGGCAAACATCAATGATGAATCAGAATGCAGCGGGCTTCTGATGGAAAACACCCAGAACAGCAGATAACTGGATTTCCTTCGTTCTCCAGGACAACATCAATGATGAATCAGAATACAGCAGGCTTCGAATGAGAGACTCAGAACAGCAGATAACTGGATTTCCTCCGTTCTCCAGGGCAACATCAATGATGAATCAGAATGCAGCGGGCTTCGGATTGGAAACACTCAGAACAGCTGATAACTGGATTTCCTCCGTTCTCCGGGACAACATCAATGATGAATCAGAATGCAGTGGGCTTCGGATGGGAAACACTGCGTATAGCGGATAACTGGATTTCCTCCGTTCTCCGGGACAACATCAATGATGAATCAGAATGCAGCGGGCTTCGGATGGGAAACACTCAGAACAGCTGATAACTGGATTTCCTCCGTTCTCCGGGACAACATCAATGATGAATCAGAATGCAGTGGGCTTCGGATGGGAAACACTGCGAATAGCTGATAACTGGATTTCCTCCGTTCTCCGGGACAACATCAATGATGAATCAGAATGCAGTGGGCTTCGGATGGGAAACACTGCGAATAGCGGATAACTGGATTTCCTCTGTTCTCCAGGGCAACATCAATGATGAATCAGAATGCAGTGGGCTTCGGATGGGAAACACTGCGAATAGCGGATAACTGGATTTCCTCTGTTCTCCAGGGCAACATCAATGATGAATCAGAATACAGTGGGCTTCGGATGGGAAACACTGCGAATAGCGGATAACTGGATTTCCTCCGTTCTCCAGGGCAACATCAATGATGAATCAGAATGCAGTGGGCTTCGGATGGGAAGCACTGCGAATAGCGGATAACGTCTACGGTTACGTATGTAACCCTCGTTCCCTGAGTAGGGAACGGAGACGTTACGTCGGATGACGACGAATGGGGTTTCGCTTAGAAAGCCTATCAACTTCGAGTATTACAAAACGAGCCAATGGCAAAGAAATGCCATGGGTCTGCGGAATTTGCATGGCGTAACTCCGCCCCACCTCGTGGGTATAAAAGGAGGAAGCCGGCAGCAAGCAGATATGTTTCTTCGCTGAGGAGCCAAGACTGAGCTCAGGCGATCCCCGCGGTACAGCGGAAAGTGGCAGGCAGACGTAACGTCTCCGTTCCCTACTCAGGGAACGAGGGTTACATACGTAACCGTAGACGTTCCCTTTCGTTGTCACTCCGAGTTACGTCGGATGACGACGAATGGGGTTACCAGTCTAATCACGCCACCTTCTCAGCTGTCTTCCAGTGCCCTGCGTAAATCGAGATCCCTGTCAGCCTGGACAAAGGACTCCATATAACACAGGAATACCAAGGTACACTGGGAAGCATATCCCAAGCTAGGGGAAGTATGCAATTAATGCCAGCCCGGAGGGGGGGGACTTAGAGAATACACATATGACCCGAAGGAAGCATATGGGAAACACTGGGGTGTCCAGCCGCAGGTGGAATATTTCAACCCCAGGGGTGGCAAGGTGGCTTGCCAAGGGAAAGACACACGCTCAGAGAGGCTTACAGTGGAAATACACATGTGGGGGTCGCTCAGAGGAGGGACCATGCACACGGGAGGCACCTAGCCGACGCACAGGCAATAGACACTGGCGCCGACGTCAGGAGTGCTGGAGGAGCTCAGGGCTTTCGGAGAAGCTCACCTGAGAAAAATATCGCACGTATCCAGTCCGTGGAGTGGAATGGCGAGCAAGCGAAGACACCTGAGCGGGTCCGGTACTAGCTGGTTGAAGCGAGTACACGAGAGGACACAGGCTCCACTCGGAGATTATAGAATCTGGCGAATGTGTTAGGTGTCGCCCAGCCTGCAGCTCTGCAGATGTCTGTTAGCGAGGCGCCATGCGCTAGAGCCCAAGAGGACGCCACACTCCGGGTGGAGTGGGCAGTCACACCAAGGGGGCACGGTCGACCTTGCTGCTGGTAAGCCAAGGCAATGGTGTCCACTATCCAGTGAGACAACCTTTGCTTGGAGAGAGCCTTTCCCTTCAGCTTCCCACCATAACAGACAAAGAGCTGGTCTGAGGTCCTGAAACACTGCGTTCTGTCTACATAGGCGCGGAGAGCGCGTACTGGACAGAGCAGTGCCAAGGCTGGGTCTGCCTCCTCCGAGGGCAGCGCTTGCAGGTTCACCACCTGGTCCCGGAAGGGAGTGGTAGGAACCTTGGGCACATATCCAGGCCGGGGTCTCAGGATCACGTGAGAGTAAGCCGGCCCAAATTCCAGGCACGCTTCGTCAACGGAGAATGCGTGCAGGTCCCCAACCCTCTTGATGGAGGCCAGTGCAACCAGAAGCGCTGTCTTCATCGACAGGAACTTAAGCTCAACTGATTGCAGGGGCTCAAAGGGAGCACTCTTCAGGGCAGTTAGAACCACTGGGAGGTCCCAAGAGGGAACGAGAGGAGGACGAGGAGGATTTAGTCTCCTCGCTCCTCTCAGGAACCTGATGATCAGGTCGTGCTTCCCTACCGACTTACCTTCGATGAGGTCATGATGAGCGGCAATGGCGGCAACATAGACCTTCAGGGTGGAGGGAGACAGCCTTCGCTCCAGCCCCTGTTGAAGGAAGGAAAGCAAAACACTGATCGAGCATCTCCGGGGGTCTTCTCGGTGAGAAGAGCACCAGTTGACGAAGAGGTTCCACTTCAACGCATAGACGTGTCTCGTGGACGACGCTCTAGCGGAAGTGATGGTAGCCACCACCGCTGGTGGTAGGGTACTCAAACCTGCCTCGTCCCATCCAGGAGCCACACGTGGAGGTTCCAAAGATCGGGACGAGGGTGCCATAGGGTGCCCCGTCCCTGAGAAAGAAGGTTCTTCCTCAGAGGGATCGGCCAGGGAGGTGCTGTCGCGAGGAGTACTAGTTCGGGGAACCAGGTCCGGTTGGGCCAGTAAGGGGCAACCAGAATGACCTGCTCCTCGTCCTCCCTGACCTTGCGCAAAGTGTGCGCAAGAAGGCTCACTGGGGGAAACGCATACTTGCGGCCCTGCGGCCAGCTGTGCGCCAGAGCATCTGTGCCGAGCGTGCCCTCGGTCAGGGAATAGAACTGGGCGCAGTGGGTCGAGTCGTGAGAGGCAAACAGATCTATCTGCGCGTCCCCGAACTGGTCCCAAATCAGCTGAACCGACTGGGGATGGAGTCGCCATTCTCCAGGGAGGGGCTGAAGCCGTGAGAGCTCGTCGGCTGCACAGTTCAGCGCTCCGGGAATGAAGATGGCTCGAAGCGACCTCAGATGCTTCTGACTCCATAGGAGGAGGTGGCGAGCGAGTTGTGACATACGGCGGGAGCGTAGACCACCTTGATGGTTGATGTACGCTACAGTGGCGGTATTGTCTGAGCGGACTAGTACGTGTTGACCCCTGAGCAACGCCCGGAAGCGGTGCAGGGCAAGGCGTACTGCCAACAACTCGAGGCAATTGACATGCCACAGCCGCTGGGGTCCTGTCCAGGAGCCCGCAGCAGCATGTCCATTGCACATGGCGCCCCAGCCCGTGGTGGAGGCATCTGTTGAGACAACAACATGCCGGGAAGCTCGAGCCAGGGGGACACCGGCCCTGAGAAAATCGAGGTTCGACCACGGGGTGAAGAACTGACGGCAGGTCGGAGTAACTGGTACTCGGAACGTGCCGTGTTGCCATGCCCACCTCGGGACTCGGTCGCGAAGCCAAAGCTGAAGCGGTCTCATATGAAGCAATCCGAGCGGCGTGACCGCGGCTGCAGATGCCATATGCCCCAGGAGCCTCTGAAAAAGTTTCAGTGGAACCGCACTCTTGCCCTCGAATTGTCTTAGGCAAGTCAGCAGTGACTGCGCGCGCTCGCTCGTAAGCTGCGCGGACATGGCGACCGAGTCGATGTCCATACCGAGAAAAGAGATCCTCTGCACGGGGCAAAGTTTGCTCTTCTCCCAGTTGACCCGAAGGCCCAGACGGGCTAGGTGCCGGAGCACTAGGTCCCTGTGTTCGCAAACCTGATCTCGAGAGTGAGCTAGGATCAGCCAGTCGTCGATATAACTCAGGATGCGAACCCCTTGCTCTCGAAGGGGAACAAGGGCCGCCTCGACGACCTTCGTGAAGATGCGAGGAGACAGGGCTAGCCCGAAAGGGAGAACCGCGTACTGGTATGCCTGCCCCTCGAAAGCAAACCGGAGGAACGGTCTGTGTCGAGGAAGAATGGAGACATGAAAGTAGGCGTCCTTCAGGTCGATCGCTGCAAACCAATCCTGGGGCCGTATGCATTCGAAAACGCGTTTGGCGGTGAGCATCTTGAACGGCATCCGATGAAGGGAGCGGTTCAGCACGCGCAAGTCCAGGATTGGCCGTAACCCACCGGTTTTCTTGGGGACAATGAAGTAGGGGCTGTAGAAGCCGGACCTCATCTCGGCTGGAGGGACAGTCTCGATTGCACCCTTCGCCAGCAGGGTGGCAATCTCTGCTCTCATGATAGGGGCATTGCCACCGACCAAAGTGGAGCGGACTCCCCTGAAGCGGGGAGGAGACCGTGCGAACTGAATCGCATAGCCGAGCCTGACGGTACGCGCGATCCAGTGGGACAGACGGGGAAGCTCTAGCCAGGCTCCCAGGAACTGAACCAACGGGATCATGCGGGCCACAGGCGTCCCCCCGGAGGGGCAGCGAGGCGGAGTAACTGGCCCAGATGTGGACGGCATAGCGGCCCGGAGAGGGGGCACAGTTAGCAACCGCACCCTGGCAGAGGGGGCCAGGGGAGGACCAGGCTGGTCGTCCCGCGGGGGCCTGCTCTGCCAGGGGTCTGGCGACAGAGGGGGACAAGGGCGAAGCGGTCCGTGGACGGCACGCCGTGTCAACCGCCTCTGGGACAGAGGGGGGCGAGGAGAGCACGGCTTGTGGGCGGCGCTCTGTGTCGCCCGAGAACTCTGTGAGCTCAGGGAAGAGGGGATTGTTTCTGTCTTTAACCACATTAGGGTGCTGCCCACCCGTGGGTGAGCAGCGGGGAGTGGAGAACAAAAGATTCTCCCCCGGCCCTCCACCGGGGGAAGGAGTGGTCCTGCTACCACCTCCTGAGAAACAATCATCATCCCTGAGCAGCCCGTCTCAGGAGCGCCGCTTGGCCCGGCGTTTAGCGGGGGGCGGGGCAGGAGAGGGCTGTGGCGCCTTCTTACGGCTTCCTCCGCGACCGGCCCTGGGTGGAGGCTGCTGCGTGGTCCGGGCGGGAGGGGCGGGAGCCGCAGGAGGGCGCCCTCGGCGGGAAACAGGTCGAGGCGTCTGCCCGGCCGGCAAGGTGGAGGCAGCAGCGGGCCGGCGGGGCAGAATGTGTTTGATGGCCTCGGTCTGTTTCTGGGCAGTTGAAAACTGTTGGGCAAAGTCTTCAACTGCACCGCCGAAGAGGCCGGCCTGGGACAAGGGGGCGTTAAGCAGACGGGTCCGCTCAGCGTCCCGCATGTCAGCCAGGTTCAGCCACAGATGTCGCTCCTGGACCACAGCTGTGGACATCACCAAACCCAGGGAGCGCGCGGTAACCTTCGTCGCCCGGAGAGCAAGGTCGGTCGCGGCGCGCAGCTCATCAAAGAGCCCTGGGTTTGTCCTACCCTCGTGCATGTCTCTGAGCATCTGGGCCTGGTAGACCTGCAGAGTGGCCATAGCATGCAGTGAAGCAGCCGCCTGTCCCGCCGCTCTGTAAGACTTCGCCACCAGGGTCGACGAAAATCTACAGGCTTTGGATGGGTGCTTAGGCTCGCCCCGAGAAGAAGCACTCTGCGGACATAGTTGCATGGCAACAGAGCGTTCAACCGGGGGAAGCCCAGTGTACCCACGGGCAGCTGCCTCATCGAGGGGAGGAAAGGCGGATGAGACCAGCGAGCGGTCCCGAGAAGACAGGGGGGTCTTCCAGGACTTCGAGATCTCATCATGCACATCCGGGAAGAAAGGTATTGGGGTTTGCCGAGGACGAGGGTCGGCGGCCTTACCCAAAAACCAATCGTCCAGCCGCGAGCGCTCAGGACAGGGTGGAGGCCTCCACTCAAGTCCGATGCTCGCGGCTGCCCGGGAAAGCATGGCCGTCATCTCCGGATCAGACTCGAGCACAGCCGTATGCACACCGGAAGGTGGCAGCTGTGACGAGCCCTCACTTCCAGAAGAGTCAAACCCGCCTAGTGATGCTGCAACAGACATGGCATCTTCCTCTGTAGCTTCAACTGAAGCCCGCGGGCCACCAGAGGGTAGACCCGCGGGAATCAGCAGTTCACTAGCGGGCACCGTCATTGAAGAGGGGGGCTGGGGTCGCGGACACATAGTCGGCGCCTTGTTCCAGACCGTAACCCTCAGATCACCCTGGCCACCAGCCGCAGGACGGGGGGTGGATGAGGGGACTCTCACTCTTGCGAGTTCACGGAGTCTCGACCGTAATGACGCGATGGTCATGTTCCCACAGAGAGAACATGAGTCATCCACGAGCGCTGCTCTAGCATGATCAATGCCCAAACATACTATGCAACGCTCGTGCCCATCAGAGTCCGATACCAATCTGCCGCAACCAGAAGTACACGGGCGAGACATCTTTAAAAAGACGTGCCACGTGTAAGCTCTTTTAGTGAGAGAAAACTCAAGTGTTGAAGCACCCGGGGAGAAACGCACCGACTGGCAGACCACTGCAACAGATCAGCAGGAAGCACGCTCTCGCCGTAGATCGCCGTCACACCAACACTCGAGGTACTCGTTTGTAAAGCTGACAATTCAGAGATGGCTTGTGGAGAGAAGAATACACTTGGCTCCGAAGCGAAAACATATCTGCTTGCTGCCGGCTTCCTCCTTTTATACCCACGAGGTGGGGCGGAGTTACGCCATGCAAATTCCGCAGACCCATGGCATTTCTTTGCCATTGGCTCGTTTTGTAATACTCGAAGTTGATAGGCTTTCTAAGCGAAACCCCATTCGTCGTCATCCGACGTAACTCGGAGTGACAACGAAAGGGAACTGGATTTCCTCTGTTCTCCAGGGCAACATCAATGATGAATCAATCACCTGCACAGAGCTTCACACACAACTGATTTTACTATTTCCTGGCATTCCGTAGACCGGACAGTCCCCGACAAAGATTTACAAACGAAGGTAATAACTAATCTTCCCCACCCTCGTGCAAGCATCAAACCTTCATTCCTTCACACGTGCCACTTCAATCTTCCAACACTGCATTACCACACTACCTCAAAGTGAACTTAAGCCTCCACTCCGTCCAGCCAGGGTCCTCCAATCCACAGCTCTGATCTTTGAGAGGGAAATGCCAGGCGACGCAACGCTGAAGAGACTCGAATCCTCGATCACCAGCCTCAACGACACACACAAAGGATCACATCGGCGGGTAAAACACACCACGATTATGCCGAATTATTCTCATGAAGTCCAGATGAAATCATCACTCAAGTAACGGAATTTATGTACTTAACTTCTCCCAAGATCGTGATATCTATAATCACAAGATCGCTCTCTCCATCTGCCCAGTTTTCCTCATCAATTTCCACCTGCTCCAAAGCCCGATTTCTTCTCCCGTTTTCTTCTCTGTCCGCGCTCGCTTCTTTCGCCTCTGTCTTCCTCACAACCACTTTTTATATCTTCTATAGAGGATACGTGCTTCAATTAATGCCCAGATCAGCTTCTAACCAGCTGCAGCTGCCGCTCGTTTTTCTCCGAACCAGCCGCCGTCGGCCATGACATCAAACCGGAACCGGCCTGATGTCACACCGGAAGTGCCTCCCCGGGGAAACCAACATCCCATCTTTCTAGTTCCTCCTTATTCAAACGGTGACACAGGCACACCCAGTCAAGGCTGTGAAGTCCTCACTCCTAGCAGGAATATTGTGGAGAAGAACATGGGGAGCCCGAAGGAGCTTGTCCAGCTACCACATGGTAAAGCCTGCCTTCACTGCATTGTGGAGGGTGTGAAGCCCACAGCTTCCAGCCTTGACCAGTTGAGCTCCACACAGCTCTGCATGCTCCTTCTGGAGACGGTCTCCCAACTTCAAGTTGACATTGTGGCCGTCCATACTGATGGAGACAAGCTGCCTCATATTCAGTTTTGCAACACATTCCTGTGAATGAAAATATGCCTTAAATGTTTATTCTTGAAATACACAGGCAATCAAATCAAGATGTATTTATATAGCACTTTTCATACATAATGCAGCACAAAGTGCTTTACATTATTAAATTGTATTGTTATGTAAATAACCATTAGAAATTCAACTATTTGTTGTTCAGATTTACGAAAGCAAAAATACAATAACATACCAGTATTTTTTATACCTGAAACAAACAAGTACTGAATACTGAACAAACAAACAAACAAACAAACACACACACACACACACACACACACACACACACACACACACACACACACAGAGAGAAATAATGAAATGCTAGTAGACTATTAGATACACTTAATTTGATGTGATGCAACAGGAGCTGTTCCGTGTCCCAGGAATTGAGAGCCCAGACACTTAGATTGGACACAGTCATCATCCCAAAAACGAACATGTACGTCGAGCTGATTCTTCTTTGTTAACTGATTGAGAGACTCGTCAAACATTAACACAAACGGGCCCGATTTGTTGATGGTGTCAACGAGCTGCTGCTTAAAGAAGGTTGCAAGCCCGAATCTATTGATGTAACCAGTTTTGTCCTTGCCACAGGTGAATGTCTTTGCTGTCCGAAATTGTTTCAGTAGCAATAGCTTATTTCAGAATGTCTGAATCTGGAAACATTGACTTGAAAATATGAGAAATACCTTCGTTTGAGTTTAGTGATTAGTGATGCATTGCAGTATTGAGACACCAGATAACCTCCGTGCGCATCGTTGTCGACACCCTGATGTTGGCAGACGACGGGGGTCATGTGACCGCTCTGGACAGAAATAGATAATAATTCCCTAACTTTATAACAAACAAGCGAGTAGTCAGTTTTTAACAGTTATATGCTGCGTTTTTGAACTCAAATTATACTTTTTTCTTTCTTTCTTATTTCTATCATGGTGGTTCTTTTCCATATGAATGTGGTACTAAATATTTGGTAATATTTTAAACTATCTATGATGGGAAAAATCACTTTGATAAATATACCTATATATAGCCTAATAACAACATGCAGTTACGTGAATTAAAACCGAACGACTCGAACCCGAGAGATGAACTAATCAATTCTGTATCTGGTACTACAGACTGCATAGCTCAGTTTATGAGGATGTCACGTGATGAACGAACGGCTCAGATCGGGAGGTTAGGTAAACTACTAACAGACTGCATAGCCTGAAGACCCAGATAAATGATTTAATCATTTCTGTTTCTCATAATTTTGCTTTTTCCTTGCATTGCAATTTTCTTTATTATTATAAATGCGATCAACATTTTATGTGTTTGGAGAATTTGGCTATTAACATTATAGAAACAAGGACCAAAGCCAACTTTTTGCTATCATTAAACGGCTTTCCTGAGGTAAATATAACGTTATGTGACATAATTGTTCTCCAGCTGTTTTATTCACACCTTTCCGCGGTTGAAAAACACTGATTGATCGATATTATGTAGGAGGCATATACATTTCAGTAAGTTGCACTGTATCTTTCAACATACTGTAATGTCATTATAACAGCTGGAATATACTAGTTAATGTTATGATGTTCAACAGTGTTAATCTAATACGAAGTGGTTCTATCCCGTGGTCCCTGGTTCACGTTAAGGGACGGGGTTTTAGCAGGGTCAAGGTGGCTAGAGAGGGGGAAAGACGAGGTGTGTGTGGTTCGGAGTGAGTTCAACAGCAAGTGCAGTGAGCTATATTTCTTTTAGCCTGTTATGTACGGCATGGGTTACGGCATTAACAGTAACAGTACTACTAGTAGCGAAACGCTACATTTGGTGTCAGAAGTGATGGACCTCAACGTACAAGCTGAGCATTCGCCGATGAGATGGAGTACGGGGCATGGCTGAAAGTGAAACACGAGATGCAGACCGTAAGGGGAAAAGGTGAGTGCTTGTGAACACACAGTCCGGCAGCAGATCCACACTGGGTTTCGAGCGATGCGGCCAAGATGAAAGAGGCTATCATGTTACAAGCTGCTGAAGCTGGCTTCACACCTCCCTTGCACAGTGAGTTTGTACATAAGCAGAATGGCACCGACATGACAGCACATATGCGGAAAAATACACTCTCGCAATGACGTGAAGACACAGGAAGTAAACAAACATGGCGGCGCCCAGGCCTGCAGCAAATACTTAAAGAGACTGAGACATATTCACTATTAAAATACCACGGTTCTCCGGTAAGATGGATAGGGATGCATTCAATGCCTAGTTTGAACTATTAGCTAATGCTGCAGGCTGGTCTGAAAACCATAAAGCTTTGCAGTTAGCGCTGTGCCTCACTGATAATGCGGCTGCCTGCCTGTTGTTGAATCCTGAAGAGAGAAATGATTATAATACATAGATTTGGGCTCTTCATAGGCGGTTCGGACAATGTATCTGATCAGACATTGCCCCAGGATCGGTCAAATGCAGAGTGGCAGCAGCAGGCCTGAAACGGCATCCACATAAATGCCACTTTATGAGGCGGGAGGTTGAGTTCTTTGGACACAAGTTTGGGAGGGAAGGCATAGGCACTCTGGAGGACAAAATTCACACCATTAGAGACTAGCCAATCTCTACTTTCTAGGGGTCGCCTCTTACTATAGAATGTTTGTAAGGGGTTTTCGTGCATAGAGTCGCCGCTCTTCCGCCTCCAGCAGAAAGACCAAACCTTTGTCTGGACTGACGAGTGCCAGAAGGCTTTCGATACCCAAGTATTGATTGAAGCTCCAGTTCTTGTTCCACCTGACACCACACTGCCTTTTGTTTTAGACATGGACGCAAGCAACGTCGGCATGGGGGAAGTGTTATCACAGGAAAGACCAGATGGGGAGAAGGTGGTGGCATACTTTAGCAGGGTCTTTAATGAGTGCGAGAAACGCTATTGTCTCACCAGACATGAGCTCCTTGCAGTGGTGATAGCAGTGAGGCACTTCAAATACTACCTGTGCAGCTCACCATTAAAGATAAGGACAGATCATGCTGCTCTTCAACGGTTGATGTCCTTCAAGGAGCCTGAATGTCAAGTGGCCTAATAGCTGGAAGAACTCCAGTCATACGACTTCACAGTAGTTCATAGACCCGGGTCTAGCCACGCCAACGCAGATGTTTTGTCACGTTGCCCCTGTGCCGCCTAGGCCTGACATGCTGGCTGTACCTGCTGGACCAGAGTATGCAAGGAAGTTGCAGGATCGGCTGGAAACAGCCCATGTGTTTGCCAGGGATCAAATGGAAAAGGCTGGCATGAGACAGAAGAGGAACTATGATGTTAGGAGCAATAAATATTAAAATAAATATTAAATAAAATAAGAAATATATAAGGTGCCATGCAGGGCTGCCAACTGTCACGCATTCAGCGTGAGACTCACGCAATTGACACTTTTCACACACACATCCTAACACACACATGAAACAATTCATTCAAATCTATGCAGCCTGAAATTCCCCTCAATCATTAAAAAAAAACCATTCAACCGAGCAATAGCCCTCAAGCTCCTTATCTGACTGAAATCCACGCAGGACTCCCTGTCACACACACAGAAGGGGACAGACAGATGGTAATGTGAAATGGTTTTATTATGTAAAAGCAGAGTGATGGGACAACAGCGGGAACCCGATGATGGTGAACGGATGGTGACTGGATGATAGGTGAGGAAGACTTAGCTGGCGATGACTGAAGTGGAAACTCTGTGCAGGTGAAGGATGAACATGATGACTGGAGATCTGGATCGGGATGACGGACAGGAGACAGACGAAAGACAGGATGATCTCAGGTGAGTGTTCAGGTAAGGAGTCTGACTGTTTACGTAGCAGTAATGTTGACGAGACCAGACACTGATGTGAGGGTGATGCAGGTTGATATACAGGTCCTTCTAAAAAATTAGCATATTGTGATAAAGTTCATTATTTTCCATAATGTAATGATAAAAATTAAACTTTAATATATTTTAGATTCATTGCACACCAATTGAAATATTTCAGGTCTTTTATTGTTTTAATACTGATGATTTTGGCATACAGCTCATGAAAACCCAAAATTCCTATCTCAAAAAATTAGCATATTTCATCCGACCAATAAAAGAAGTGTTTTTAATACAAAAAAAGTCAACCTTCAAATAATTATGTTCAGTTATGCACTCAATACTTGGTCGGGAATCCTTTTGCAGAAATGACTGCTTCAATGCGGCGTGGCATGGAGGCAATCAGCCTGTGGCACTGCTGAGGTGTTATGGAGGCCCAGGATGCTTCGATAGCGTCCTTAAGCTCATCCAGAGTGTTGGGTCTTACGTCTCTCAACTTTCTCTTCACAATATCCCACAGATTCTCTATGGGGTTCAGGTCAGGAGAGTTGGCAGGCCAATTGAGCACAGTAATACCATGGTCAGTAAACCATTTACCAGTGGTTTTGGCACTGTGAGCAGGTGCCAGGTTGTGCTGAACAATGAAATCTTCATCTCCATAAAGCTTTTCAGCAGATGGAAGCATGAAGTGCTCCAAAATCTCCTGATAGCTAGCTGCATTGACCCTGCCCTTGATAAAACAGTGGACCAACACCAGCAGCTGACATGGCACCCCAGACCATCACTGACTGTGGGTACTTGACACTGGACTTCAGGCATTTTGGCATTTCCTTCTCCCCAGTCTTCCTCCAGACACCTTGATTTCTGAATGACATTGCAAATTTGCTTTCATCTGAAAAAAGTACTTTGGACCACTGAGCAACAGTCCAGTGCTGCTTCTCTGTAGCCCAGGTCAGGCGCTTCTGCCGCTGTTTCTAGTTCAAAAGTGGCTTGACCTGGGGAATGCGGCACCTGTAGCCCATTTCCTGCACACGCCTGTGCACGGTGGCTCTGGATGTTTCTACTCCAGACTCAGTCCACTGCTTCCGCAGGTCCCCCAAGGTCTGGAATCGGTCCTTCTCCACAATCTTCCTCAGGGTCCGGTCACCTCTTCTCGTTGTGCAGCGTTTTTTGCCACACTTTTTCCTTCCCACAGACTTCCCACTGAGGTGCCTTGATACAGCACTCTGGGAACAGCCTATTTGTTCAGTAATTTCTTTCTGTGTCTTACCCTCTTGAGGGTGTCAATGATGGCCTTCTGGACAGCAGTCAGGTCGGCAGTCTTACCCATGATTGCGGTTTTGAGTAATGAAACAGGCTGGGAGTTTTTAAAAGCCTCAGGAATCTTTTGCAGGTGTTTAGAGTTAATTAGTTGATTCAGATGATTAGGTTATTGGCTCGTTTAGAGACCCTTTTCATGATATGCAAATTTTTTGAGATAGGAATTTTGGGTTTTCATGAGCTGTATGCCAAAATCATCAGTATTAAAACAATAAAAGACCTGAAATATTTCAGTTGGTGTGCAATGAATCTAAAATATATGAAAGTTTAATTTGTATCATTACATTATGGAAAATAATGAACTTTATCACAATATGCTAATTTTTTTAGAAGGACCTGTAGTTTTGCTAGTTGTCTGTAAAATGTAAATTTTAAAGGCAAATAAAAAAAGATACTGATAAAAGATACAATCTGATTCTGAGGAACAAAATGACTTCATTAATTTAAGTCTTTCTGCTCTTTTTTAAGACCTCTTCCAAGCCTTAATTTGTTTAAAGGCGAATTAATTAATTTTACATATAATTTTAAGACCGCAGAATCCCTGTCCTTTCGAATGCTAACATATATCATAAAACATGTCATAACTTTTTTTAAATCTGGCATCTCTTACAATTAAAAGCCATTAACACAAACGCACAATTGTTAAAACAGCATAAATAATGCTTTTTGACTTAGGCCTTACTGCCGTCGAATCCATCGCTTTCAAGCAAATGAACTTGTACATGCGCAATTCAGCAATCAGTGTGGCACACGTATGTATTATAAACAGACGATACGTCATACTTTGCGCAAGCATGGTAACACAAACGTGACGAAAATACGTAATGTCACCGCGCTACAGTCTGCCGCGAGGGGTATCTCGGAAATACTGTGACTCACTCGCTGACTCAGAGAGGACGCACACACAGAGACACACTTATAAGGTGTGTTGGACATCGGCTGCGGCTGCATGTAACCGATCGGCGAGAGTTGCCGCATGCAGGCGGGAGGAGCTGCAAACGGAGACATGAAGTCGGACACTTTCTGGTTCCCGTAGTGACCGCTCACGTGGAAATTTACATTTATGATTATTAATAATAATCATAAATGTTTCTTGAACATTAAATCATCATATTAGAATGATTTCTGAAGGATCATGTGACACTGAAGACTGGAGTAATGATGGTGAAAATTCAGCTTTGATCACAGGAATAAATTACACTTTATTATATAATCAAAAAGAGAGAGAGAAAAAAGTTATTTTACAGTAATACTTAACAATTTTCATCATAAGAACATTTTTCCACAATTGAAGCTTTTCCTTATTGCTTAAAATGACAGATGTCAAGCTCCTGAAAGGTCAAATACTAAAACCACTAGAAAGGCTCCATAAAAACAGTCCACATTCTGCACTACATCTAGATCACACCAGAGCCTCCTGTAATATGTATATATATGATGTATATATGGACTGATTTTATGGTAGGTATGGAACTGTTCCTCTATGTAAAAGAGCTGTTCTGGATTGTTCTGGTATCCAGATAAAGGTGCTTTGGCATATTAGACTTTTCTTACTCGTGGTTTTCTAATAACCTGTTTTCAAATCTGCTGCTCTTAATGATTCAAACCAACTGTAGAAGATGAAAATATTTAACCATTATATACGCTTCACTGGCTATGGTCAATCACTCAAAGTCAGGACTGTCTGATGTTCGATTTCAAAATAAAAGCCTCATAAAATGTCATATTTCAGATTGACTTCAGAAATATAGAGCAACTAGTTGTTGATGGTTGTATGGACCAGATATTTGATATGTGAAACAATTTCATTTCATAGTTTAAACTAATATGATTATTAATTTGCAGAAATTTAGTTTAGGGCCATTTGTCCGACTGTGGCTACTTAGAATTTAAAACATGATTTGATCATTTGAACCTTTCTTCTCAGACACATTACATAAAATGTGTATTTAGAAATGTTGCTTATAGCAATGACATTTAAACTTACACAACTAAGAATCGTGTGAAAACAGTATCTAAATTTATATACAAAACAGGTTATATATGACTTTTTGGAATTCAACATCAGACAGTCCTGACATTGTGTGAGTGATTTCTACTATCTTTGTACTTTCATTCTGAAATGAAATTGATGTGTGGAAACAGGGAGTTTCCTTTTATATAACTTTTTATTTTACTTTTCGTGAACTGTAGCAGTAGGCATTCGCTCTGCCTACTAACACTCGGCTGAATGGTGATTTAGCTCTAGTTATGAGGTTTAAAAATGTGGGTGGTGCACGTTACCTGAGAGGGCAGCACACGTGACATCATGTAATTGCTGTCGTTCTGGCGCGGTGTGGGGGAGCTAGAAAGGTAGGAGCTGCGGGCCAGCGACTCTTTTGTGAATGATTTCTGTGGCACCGGGTGATATGGACTTCTTTGTTGAAGTGGACAGGGGAATTAATCGGCATACACTCTGCGGCACTCATTGTTGTGCAAGCTTCCGGTAAAGCAGATGAGTTTCACAGTGCTTGGAGAACGTGCTGTTTCAGGTATGCTTTCAACCTTTTATATTTAATGCTTCATTTCCACCTCAAGTCCGTCTGGTGAGTTTCCTTTTTGTCTTGTGTTTCGATCCAGGTGTGTTTCCTATGCCTGTGAAAAGTTATGGTGGGTATGGTGGGTTGCCAAGTCCCTTGGCAGGTCAACACATCATCATATTACATTAATAAAAAAAGAATACTTGTAAAATAGAAACAAAACAAAAAAGAAACAAAAAAAGAAGATAAAAGAGAAAGAAGAAGCAAATAGAATAATTAAATAAGTACAATACAAAGAAGGACAGTACCTGAGATAAGGTATTAGTGACTGGCAACTATTGGTGCAACTATTGGTGACTGCAGTTTTGATTATTTTTAATCCATCTCTTTAATGTGAATTTGAATGATAGATAGTTGGCGCTTTCTCTGAGTTCAGTAGGGAGACAATTTGTTTGTTAATCTGTTTCTTTTTTGGGCTCAAGCGCTTTTCGAGGCCCCAGTACGATGTAAACAAACACCTAGTGAAAAGACTCCTGCCCTCCTGCCCTGCACTCTCTACTGGCAATGCGATCATGCTGTGTGCGTCTGTATGAATTAACGTGAGTCCATCTATTAATCTGATTGTCTTTTTTATGCCTTTTATGATTTACTGTCACTCTGTTAACATGTGCACTTCTGATAGATTCCTTTGTTTGTCAGACATGTCCCATGAGGGAAGATTTTTTGTTTGAATTATGTTTAAAGCCTGTTCAGTTGTGATTAGGAAACTCAACTCTCCTTTGTTCATTTGTTTGATTGATCACTGTCACTAATTGTATTATTTCTTTGTTATCTCCTTACGCAGCACACAGACAATGCATTGAACCTGTTGGAAACCTTCTTCTTAAGTGTAGAAAAACTCAGAAGCGAAGACCAGGAGATGATCAAATAAAATACTCCTGGTGTTGACAAAACTCTTGCCTTATCCCTGCCTCATTCATCACTCCATATCACCTGATGTCTTCTGACCGAGACTCTGTTAGCTCACCAAACCCTCACTTTACCTGAACCATTCCCATCACCCTACAGTTCCTTCAATGGTCCTTTGAGCCGGAGACTGAGTGAGGGATACCATGGCAGGCATTGATATGGATGGAAAATATGAAAGAGTTGGAGAGGGCTCTCCCAGTCAATGCCTATAGGACCTTATCCAGGTGAGAGAGGCACCAACCTGACCACTATGGCTTCCCGGCTCCTGTTGGGAAAGACTAGTAAGCCCAAGAGCCTCCCTCATCACAGCCAAGCAACCAAACCATCTCCTAATACGACAGCAGTCGAGGATGGAAACGTGGAGGAGGAAGAGGAGACAGTAGCCGAGGAGGGAGAAGTGGAGGAAAAAGAAATCACCCACTATTATGTCCAGCCCTAATCGGCAGAGGATCATTCAGTTCCACAACTAGCCCCACAACCAGCTCCACCCTCACAGGGAGTGGGGAGACCTAATAGATCTAGAGGCAAGAGGGATAAGCAGGAGTCATTACCAAGGTTGAAGTTGAAGAAGGCCACCTCTTATAATTACACTTGTGGCAGTGGAAGTTCCTGAAGCTCGGGCAAGAACCACCAGGTGGAGCTCACTCCTCTACAGGCAGCCATGATTGAGGAGAGGAGGAAACGTGGAGATCTGCGAGAGATCCAAATTAAAATCCGGGAGGAGCAAGCTCTAGATGGCAGGACTCTAGAACTCGACAGGCAAGCACAAGCAGCTTTGACGGAGCGAGAGTGGATGTCCCGATGAGCCGAGTCTTCAAAAAACAGAAGACTAGGAAAGCATCAGGCCCAGACGGCATCTCATCTGCTTGTTTAAAAGCCTGCGCTGACCAACTGGCCCCGGTCTTCACACAGATCTTCAACAGATCATTGGAGCAGTGTGAAGTTCCCTGCTGCTTCAAACGCTCCACTATCATTCCTGTCCCCAAAAAACCCAAAATCACTGGACTTAATGATTACAGACCTGTCGCTCTCACGTCTGTGGTCATGAAGTCGTTTGAAAGACTGGTGTTGGCCCACCTGAAGGACATCACTGGACCCCTGCTGGATCCCTTTCAGTTTGCTTACAGAGCAAACAGGTCTGTGGGTGATGCAGTCAACATGGGACTGCATTATATCCTGCAACATCTCGACAGACCAGGGACTTATGCAAGGATCCTCTTTGTGGACTTCAGTTCGGCCTTCAATACCATCATGCCTGGTCTTCTCACAGCCAAACTGACCCAGCTCTCCATACCATCCTCGATCTGTCAGTGGATCACCAGCTTCCTGACGGACCGGCAGCAGCGAGTGAGACTGGGGAAACACACATCCAAGACACTCACAATCAGCACTGGTGCTCCCCAAGGGTGCGTTCTCTCCCCACTGCTCTTCTCCCTGTACACTAATGACTGCACTTCTAAAGACCCCACTGTCAAGCTCCTGAAATTTGCAGACGACACCACTGTCATCGGTCTCATCCGAAACGGTGACGAGTCTGCTTACAGACTGGAGGTTGAACAGCTGGCTGCCTGGTGCAGTTATAACAACCTTGAGCTGAACACGCTCAAAACAGTGGAGATGATCGTGGACTTCAGGAGGAACAGCTCAGCACTCCTCCCACTCACCATCATGAACAGCACTGTGGAAGCAGTGGAGTCATTCAGGTTCCTGGGCACTATCATCTCTCAGGACCTGAAGTGGGACAATCACATTGACTCCACTGTGAAAAAGGCCCAGCAGAGACTGTACTTCCTTCGCCAGCTGAGGAAGTTCAACCTGCCACAGGATCTGCTGATTCAGTTCTACTCAGCCGTCATTGAGTCTGTCTTGTGCGCTTCCATCACTGTCTGGTTTGGTTCAGCTACCAAATCAGACATCAGGAGACTACAACGGACAGTCCGGACTGCGGAGAGGATTATTGGTGCCCCCCTGCCAAACCTCCAGGACCTGTACTCTTCCAGAGTGAGGAAGAGAGCAGGTAAAATCATCACAGACTCCACTCACCCTGGACACCACCTGTTTGAACTGTTACCGTCAAGACGGAGACTCAGATCACTGGCCACAAGAACATCTCGGCACAGGAACAGTTTCTTCCCCCAGGCCATTTCCCTCCTGAACAGTTAACACTCCTCCCAAGGCATATGCCTGTAAGTGCAATACTCCCACTGTTTAGTGCAATATCCCACAACTCAGGTGATACTTATATGTAGATTTATTTATTTATAATATTCAAAACACTGTAAATAGGTTCATAATCTGTAAATCTGAAAATGTCTATTCTGACTAAACCCAACTGTGATAGTTGTATTCTCATATATTTATATTTTTATTTTTTATTCTTATAATTTGTAGTATTATGTTTCATGTTGTATTTGTATATGTCCACTGGAAGCCTCAGTACCAAAACAAATTCCTTGTGTGTGCAAGCACACTTGGCAATAAAGCTCTTTCTGATTCTGATTCTGATTTCTCTGACTCTACAGCGACGGCTGCGGAGAGTTCAACGAGAATTGGAAGAGGCTCGGCTAATAACCTCATTCACCGGAGAAGTGACCACAGAACATCCAACTGCTCAGCCACTTCAAGAATCGGCTCCTTTTTCAATGAGCTCCAGGGTTTTGGATTCAGGTGAACCTGTCGACCTGTTTTCAGAGCAGCAAGCTCCCTGTTTTAGTCCTCAAATATCTGTCTCCGATTCAGTTCCAGTGAATCAGCCAACCACTTCTTCGTTCCAATCCTTAACTCAGCCAGTCAATGCTGTGATTCAGTCTGAGACTCTCCATCCTTTTCAAGGGAGCCACCCAGCAGTACCGACATCCAGTCCAGAGCAGGCAACTCCTTCTGCCCCTTCGTTCCTCCATTTAGTGCGGACCGTACCTCGTCCTGACAAGAGTCACAGTTCCTCAGATCCAGTTCCTAAAATGCCCGCACCTCTTTCCTTGCTTAACCCTCTGGGGTCAACAAACGCGCCAGTACGTTTTGCTCGATTTTTTTCACATAGCAGCAAAAATACTGTCATTTTTTGTCATACAGACTTAACCTGTTAACCGTTTCCAGAGCGTCGGCGCACTGAAGCGTTTTTTTTTTTATTTAGTTCAAATTTACTATCAGATTTAATGTTATACCTTGACAAACTATACATCATTAAAAATATATAATACTCAAGATTCAGTATTTGACCACTATTGTATTCTGAGAAACTTATAGTGACAGTTATGTCTTAATTTGTGTCAGGAGTTATGAAATGAAAAAATGAGTCGATACCTTTAATATGAATTATGAGCGTCAGCTGGTCCATTCATAAAAAACACTCCGTGCTGTCGTCATGACAGCGATTCGCAAAACATCGTCCCTCAGGGCTTTAGCTCAAAAATGTGCAGACTTGGAGAAATATTGATATATTCTCATAGATTCACATCATATTTCTATAGACAGGAATAATATTTGTTGAATTTATACCCAAATGCGTCGATGTAATCATTATGATCGCTTCTTACTGAGATGTGCTGTGTTTTCAATTCATACCAATAGCCTGAGGGCGCTATATGCACAATAACAGTCCATATATGGATCACGAAGAAGACCCATAGTCATGTGACATTCCAGGACGTCACTGATACAGAAAGTAGCTGACAGAGATCGCTGTAACATGCAGATAAAGATGTTTTGAAGACAATAAACATGATTGCAATGATATTTGAGTTACCTGTGTTCTTCAAGCCATGCCAGGTATTTCATAATAATAGATTATATTTATAATGTAATGCTAATCGATATAGATTTCATCATCGTGCAGAACACTATAAATAATACATTTTCTGTCGGATTTTTTTTTATCTGAAGCCAAATTAGATCACAGAAGATTATTTAAAACACTCGACTTGCGTTATAAACTAAGTTTGGAGCACAAACATGGTTTTAATCTCATAAATGGTCGTGTATTGATGGTGTGCTAAGCTAACATGCTAGCTAGCCCAGGTGCACCTGCCACCAGCAGTTATTGTTTTATGATTTTTTTCTAAATAGGAATGCTTACTGAAATGTTTCAGTGCATTTGATACCAGTTTCAAATATTTAGTGAGATCTTTGATAAAAGAAATTAGGGTTTGAAACCCTATGAATAGCCTGTGAATAGCCAGTCGTTAGTAGCTATAATGCAGACAAAAGAAATGCATATTTAGAGCCATAACCAGTCTGGAGAGGTGTAAATGTGTGCAGGGGAGACTGACTCTGAATGGGGCTCGTTTGCACCACAAAACAATAGAGACAATAGACTGATTAGATGACTCAGAAGATGACTAAACATCAGTTTGCATTTTAGAGTCTAATCAAAATAAAGTAATTTGACATGATCTTGAAAAACATTTAACTAAATACAGAGTTTTAGACTTATCATTTTCAGATTTTAAATATAAAATGGTCACACATATGGCTTTAGCTGCAGTGCATTTCTAGATTCCTCCAGGGCCAACTTCAATTTTATTTTTATGAAGATGTTTCATAAAAGTAAATTTCTAATAACTTTACAAAACTTTGAAGCTATTTAAACATTTTTTTTTCATTATGACAATAATTATTTCTACATTTACAATAAACTACTAGGTGTCAGCTTTCAAATGAGATCATACTTGTGCTTTTAGTGCAAAGGGTTCATGAACTGTATCTGTTTAAGTTTGGGTATGCCATTTCTGGGGATTTTTCAAAAGTGGCCTTGAAGGTTAACAGGTTAAGAAATATGAAAAAATTAACTGGTAAATGCTTACTTTTTTATGTCGAAATGTCCACTAATGTCCACTTACAATCGAAATAAAACATTGTGCTTTTGTAAAATAAAGAAAATAAACAGGGTGTGCTTTCTGAATCTCAATCTCCGTGAACATTTTTCTGGAGCACGTCTCTAAACTTAAACAAAACTCTTAAATACTTTTGAATTATCTAATTCAAAACTAAAATAAATGTTCTCTATTTATGTAATCTATATAAAAAGAGAGAAATGTCAGCCGTTCTCATTATCGTTCTCGCAGCTCATTATTCTGCTAATGTGACACGCCCACGGAGATCGCGCGCGCTATTCAAACGCAAATGATCTCAGGCAACACATGCAAACGTGTCAACGCCCACATCAACTCAATAAAACACACCAAGTTTAATCAAATTAATTTACTATGTCGTCTTGCGAGGCTTTGAGGAATAATCCTGGGACATTTACGTCAGAACATGTGCTGGTTTATTTTCATTTCAAGGAGCAACGGATCTAACCGAGAATTGTGAATAGTAAGTTTTTTACTCTTGTGCTTTGTTCTAATCGTGATATGGAATAGTGTCTGTAAACCATAGACTGTAAAAAAATATGGACGTAGTATCCATGACGTCACCCGTAGGTTTCTGAAGAGCGTTTTTGAAGCCTAAAGTGGGCGGAGTCACTCGTCGCCATCTTGGAAGCGCGTCACAGTGCGTCACTCCCGGATAAGCGAAAATGGGCAAAAAGGCGGGACGTGGGTGGTGTTGAGGTGCCTGGATGCTGAAACTACGCCCGCCTAGCTCGACGTGATCGAGTTTGCTCAGGCTAAGCTAATGTGCTACTGGCCTCGTGCTAAAGTGACAGCTGACTTGAAGTAGACCTAAAGCCAATAGTTAAAGTTTATGTTTTTGCCCTTGGAAATACTATAATAGTTAAAAGACATAACTAACCATGAGACTAACGTGTATTGTGATGCATTATCATTCTCATGCAGTAACTTACAATATTTGCTCTGAGTGTGTGTGTGTGTGTGTGTGTGTGTGACAGTGATAAATGCGCATACATGTCAGTCAGCGCGGCAATGCACGTCAAGTTCGTAGAGAGCTTTATTCAGTCCATTTTAAATTCTGATAGATATTACCTAAGAAGTTCAAGTAATGCACTAGAAATCCGCGCTCATTTAAGGGACGAAAAGAAAGCACTGACACCTGCAGGATTTAATCTGACGGTAACGTTACTTTTTATTGAACACTAAAAGCATATTATAACATAGTCTATCTGCTCCGTAAGATCAACGGTAAGTTACAGCAGAACGAGTGTGGCCTCTATATCTTAGACGTTTTTAAATCTGAACTCCAAAAAGCAACGATATTGTCAGACATCCATGAGTGCATGTTCACAGAGGAAAACAACTGAAGAACAGCGCTGGTTGTTCTCTCGATACTCGACAACGACGGAATCCAACGGCGTGGGCGAAGGTATAAGGGCGGCGTGTAATAAACTGTATGAAATAATCCCGAAAAGAGTACAAACACGGCAGAGATGACAAGTTCAGCAGCTGGAATCAGCTGAGGTGACATGATGGCTAACAGAGAGCAGACAAACGGCTAGTAATAACAGCAGCGGCAATCCACCTGTCACTCAAGTGGCCACGCCCTTGATTATGCAGGAATTTAATGCTTAATATAATTTAAACGGATGAGTTATAAAAAAATTCACCCCCCTCACAGTTGTCATGAAGGGCAAAATTAGCTGTATAGACCAAAACAACTTAAGGCACCAGGCTGTAAACATAATTTTTTCGGCTGTAAAGTTGGGCATTTTAACATGGGGGAGATACAGATTTGGCTCACTTTTGCAGTCAGCCTCAAGCGGCCAGTCGATGAATTGCAGTTTAATTCACTTCCGTGTTGGTTTCAAGAGGGAGACAGGGAGGTTGCCGCTTGCTGTAAACGCAAAAAGACTGTTTAAATTTGAATCATGTTTCTCTGTGTGAATGAATGAACGGCACAGATGGGTGCTGTTGTTTACTATGTTACAGATGACATATAAAAGACAACATTTCGTAGTTTTGGATAGATTATAAAGTTTTTACTCTAAAATTGACATCAAATAAGCTTTTGTTAGCCAGTTTCTGCACATATGTTAAATATATAGTAGCCTATGTTTTGTCAAAAATAAACTCATCAACTAAGATGTTATTATAGGTTTGTTCCAATGTAAGCTATATCAAACTAATGAATCCTTAACTTTAAAATGTGTATGTTAAATGTATTGGCCTACTTTAAAAAAAATAGGCTACTTTATAAGAAATTTATGGGAAAAGACCATTTTCTTTTCAAGATGTTTCCAACTCTAACTTTGAACCAATTCTGTAGAATGGCCTATACAGCCTATTTTAACAAACAGGATTTGTTTCCAGGTATGACTATGCACTAAAAATGTGCTTTTGACTTTCATTTATTTTTGGATATATATATCCCAAACTTTTGAAAGGCAGTGTATATATATATGTATATATATATATATATATATATATATATATATATATACACTGCCTTTCAAAAGTTTGGGGTCGGTAAGATTTTTAATGTTTTTAAAGTATCTTAAATTTTTAAAGTCTCTTCTGCTCAACAAGGCTGCATTTATACAAAACAAACCCAGTATTTTGAAATATTATTTCAATATAAAACAGCTGTTGAATGTGAATTCTATGTGAATATATAGTAATGTGTAATTTATTCCTGTGATCAAAGCTGAATTTTCAGCATCATTACTCCAGTCTTCAGTGTCACATGATCCTTCAGAAATCATTCTAATATGATTAATTGATGCTCAAAAAACATTTATCATTATTATAAATGTTGAAAACAGTTATTTAAATTTTTATTTCAGGATTCTTTGATGAAAAGGAAATTCAAAAGAACAGCATTTATCTGAAATAGAATCTTTTGTAACATTAAATACTACCTTTCAAAACTGTGGGGTCAGTAAGAATTTAAATTTAATTTTTGGGGGGAAATAAATAAAACAAATCAATACTTTTATTCATCGAGGAGGAATTAAATTGTTCAAAAGTGACAGTAAATACATTTATAATGTTACCAAAGATTCTATTTCAAATAAATGCTGTTGTTTTTAACTTTCTGTTCATCAAAGAATCCTAAAAAAAGGTACACAACTGTTTTCAACATTGATAATAATCATAAATATTTCTTGAGCATCAAATCATCATACTAGAATGATTTCTGAAGGATCATGTGACACTGAAGACTGGAGTATTGATGCTGAAAATTCAGCTTTGATCACAGGAATAAATTACACTTTACTATATATTCATATAGAAAACAGCTGTTTTACATTAAAATAGTATGTCACAATATTACTGGGTTTGTTTTGTATTTTTAATCAAATAAATGCAGCCTTGGTGAGCAGAAGAGACTTCTTTTAAAAACATTAAAAATCTTACCGACCCCTAACTTTTGAACGGCAGTGTATGTAAATATATTTATTTATTTTTTCTCTCTCGCATTCTTTCTTGTGTGACACCTGAATGAAAGGCTCATTATGCAGCTCATTATGTGGGTCATTGTCTTCTCAGGTGTGAACCAAATAATTATTCATGATTGGGTTGGACCATTCACGCCCCCACGCATATATTGTCTTTCCAAACACAAAGTGTTTTACAAAATTTAAATCAATCTATTGTTTTATCTGAATGATTAGGCAGGATGATTTTCAGATAATTTTGAAGCAAAAACTCTAGGTGACAAGATCCATTAGTCAAAAGTATTGTGGACACATATTTAGTATGTGTTTTATTTCAGAAACTTTAATTTTTAGTTTTTTCAATAACCATGCATAAACAATATTCTCTTAAAAATACAAAAATTACATACATGTTGCTCACATATTATGGTAGCCCTGTTTGTGCAAAATAGAGTGTAATGACACCTTTGCCATTAATATGTTTATAAGCAACTGAAAAAAGTACAAATGTCAGGGCATGTCAAAACATCTCAAGGACCCAGAGGGTTAAAGGGTTAGTTCACCCAAAAATGAAAATCTGTCAATAAGAGCTGGATCACTCCTCCATAGGCGTCTTAAGGGATTGAAACTTGCCAGCCCCAAAAAGTTATTAAAGACATCGTTAAAATAGTCCAAGTAACAACAGTGGCTCAATCTTAGTTTATTAAGTTTATTAAGCAACGAGAATACTTTTTGTGCGCAAATACAAACAAAAATAACAACTTTATTTCAACTATTGATTTCCTTCTCTGTGGGCCTCTAATCAGTTAACGTAGTGTGATAGCGTAGTGCTACGTCACACGTAAGCTCACTATTGGCCGACGCTGGTCATGTGTGTGATGCGTGTGATATATAACAACAGAAGCTCTACGCTATTACACTAGTCAACCGACTCGAGGCCCACAGAGAAAGAAATGAATAGTTGAAATAAAGTCGTTATTTTTGTGTTTTTTGCACACAAAAAGTATTCTCGTCGTTTGATAAATTTAAGATTGAGCCACTGTAGTCACTATTTTAACGATGTCTTTAATAACTTTTTGGGGAACAAGTTTCAATCCCTTAAGAAGCCTATGGAGGATTGATCCAGCTCTCAGATTTAATCAAAAATATCTTAATTCGTGTTCTGAAGATTAACGAAGGTCTTACGGGGTTGGAACAACATGAGGGTGAGTAATTACTGACAGAATTTTCATTTTTGGGTGAACTAACCCTTTAAGCCCAATGAAAGGACCTCAGAGTATGGACAACCACGGCAGTTGGTCCAAAGTGAACTAGCCAGCATTCTTCATTCACCCCCAGTCAGATTCTGAGTTAGCAATACATTCCAGGAGTTTGCTCTTTCTGTATAGTCATTGATCGGCATGCTGCGATCAGTGGATGGTGCAGGTGGAAGTGAGTTGCAGTGTGGCTGTCATGTCGACAGGCTACTAACCAAGCTCCCCCTTCCCTACCGGGACAGTTTCGTTGGGCACTGTTTGAATCGCGGCATCCTGAAAGATGGCACAGACCAAACATATACCTTGGAAAACGTCTCTGGCTCCAGGTGAAAGCCAAGGCCAAGAGTATTGTACAACAAGTCTCAGTCCCTGTTTCAATGGAGAAACGAGAGCCAGTCCAGAAGAGCCAAGGGAGAAGGGTGACGCCTACCACTATGTACCCAAGTAATACAGCCACTGTGGGAAGCCAGCCTAGCGTTCAAGGAGGCCGTGACAAAAGGGTGACCATCCTTAGTAAACCCAAATTTCAACCTTTCTGTCCATACTGTAACAACAACGACCACTTCCTGGGAACCTGTCCAAAAGTGAAGTTTAGCCCGTTAGAACTGAGAACTTGGATAGAGAAGAATGATCGTTGCTACAGATTCCCACACCGTACAGAGAAGTAAGTATCTAAACAGGATATATTTTTTGCCTGGAACTGCTTGAGACTAAGACTGCTGTTAAAGAAGTAGGTGAGGTCTTGCGGTATACTACCCCACTGTTCAGAGCACCCTGAACAGTCTGAGGTTATTCTCCATAGTTCATACCTTGTTGCCCTGGCTCCGGGGAACTAAGCGTAGACTGAAGAAGGACCAAGAGCTAGTCGAGATCTACAACCAAGAGATCCAGAAGCTCATTGATATGGAGTATGTGAAGGAGGTGGATCTCAATGATGACCAGCCAAGGTCAGAATCTTGGCTAGTCCCACATCATGTTATCAAACAAGCCAGTGGGAAACACAGACTGGCTTTCAACTGCTCTTTCCAGCTTCATGGTCTCAGCCTGAATGGTAGCCTTCTTCCTGGTCCAACTCTCGGTCCTTCTCTTCTTGGCGTGCTCCTCCGTTTCCGTGAGCATAGTGTGGCCATCAGTGGTGACATAAAATCTATGTTCCACTAAGTTCACCTACTTCCTGCTGACCGGCCATTACTCAGGTTTCTCTGGCGAACCAAGGCTCCGGCAACTCGCCCAAAGACCTACGGGTGGCAAGTGTTACCTTTTGGTACAACTTGTAGTCCTTGTTGCGCCATTTACGCCCTGCAGCGTCATGCGAAGGATCACCCCGAGAGTGACCATGAAGTGTTGAACTCAGTGCTCAGAGCTTTCCATGTTGACAATTGCCTGCAAAGCTTTAACACATCAGCTACCGCCAAAGCCCTGCTGGACAAACTTCATGCCACACTATCCCAAGGGTGATTCGAAATCCGTCAGTGGACGAGTAATGACTCCAGTGTGGTAGAACACCTCCCCCCTGAGGTAAGATCTGTGAGCACTGACTTGTGGCTCTCTCAAGCGGGTGTTGATCCTGAAGAATCCACCTTAGGCTTGCGTTGGAGCTGCCTTCCTGATAGCCTGGGATATAAACACTGGGTGACGCCCCTTAGGATTCCCACACTCCACCTCATCTACCACAGTCTTGCCAGTCATTATGACCCATTATGGTACATCTTATACCACCCGGGCTAAAGTGCTGGTACAGGACTTGTGGAAAACCAAACAAGGCTGGGATGACCCCATCACTCCGTCCGAACTGGCAGATCAGTGGCTGAAGTGGGAACATGAACTGTCTGAGCTCCCAAACATCAGCCTGCCGCGCTGCTATGTGCCCCCTTGTGTGGACCAGTCGGGTATATACCGAGAGCTTCATGTCTTCTGTGATGCCGCGGAACGGGCCTATGGCGCTGTGGCTTATTTGCATGTCCATGACAATCAAAATCACATTCATGTGGCCTTCATCATGGCCCGTTTGAGAGCGTCACCAAACAGACAGTTGTCAATACCCCGACTCGAACTGATTGCTGCCTTATTAGTGGCACAGTTAGCCACCACCTTGAGGTCTGAACTTACCTTGTCATTGGCTCAAACTATTCTTTGGAGTGACTGACTCCACCTGTGTCAGTGCTGACCTGGTTGAAATCTGAGTCGTACCACTATAAGGTCTTTGTTGGCAACCGGATCACAGAAATCCAGGAACTTACAGACAGTGATGACTGGAGATATGTCGAGAGTTCAAATAACCCAGCGGATGTCCTGACCCGAGGCAAGAAACTATGTGACTTGGCTCGACCCAACTGCTGGACGACCAGACCGCTCTTCCTGCAGAAGCCTGAGAATTGCTGGCCTGTTGCCGCTGATGTTGCCCATCCATCACCATTTGCAGACAGCACAACATTGAAGAAAGCTGCTCTGTGTCTGAATGTTTCTGCTGCTACCAGTACATTGACAGACGTCTCCTAGTATCAAAACTGGAGTGACTTCATCAATGCCACTGAGCAGGCACAAACTCAGGCTGACAAAGTCTCCATAGGGGCATCAGCCGAAACCTTAATCTTACAGCAAGCACAGGCGTACAGTTTCCCTGAAGAACTTGATGCTCTCCAGAAATGGAAACCTCTCCATAGACAAAGTCTTCTCCTCTCATTATCTCCTGAACTGGATCCAGATGTGGGGCTGATGAGAGTGGGCGGAAGATTACGTCGATCCCAGGACCTGGAGCCTGACATCATTTACCCAATTATTCTAGACCCGAAGCATCCTACTACGCAGCTCATCATTAAGGACTATGAGAGGTGAGGGTGGGAACAACATGAGGGTGAGTAATTACTGACAGAATTTTCATTTTTGGGTGAACTATCCCCTTAAGGCCATTGCACACTGAGTCCGAAATTCGCATCCGACATTTTCGCAAGTAAACTTCGAAACTTTCGTCCATAATAAAAAAAAAAATCGGATCGGGTTCGTTTTTCTGCGTTTTTCGCATCCACAGCCAGCATTTTGAGTTTTTTTGACAATTCAGAGCCACCGTACAAGCGAACGACAAAATCCAGAATGGCGTCTGACAAGTTGATACACTTCGTCTCGCAGCACAAAGTACTGTATGAAAAACAAAATGCGGATCTCTCGATCGGATTAGAAAAGGAATAAACCTCCCCTTTCAATCAGATCGAAATTTCGGATTGATTAAGGTGTGATTGAGCAGCCAATTCGATTACTAATGTATTATTTGGGTACAAAATATAACCTGTATACAGCTGTTCTGTCTGCCCAGCGCTTCCGCCGGCTGTGTGTGTGTGTGTCTCCATACCTTAGACATACTGCCAGTCTCTGTTCAGGATCGATTGGTTCACGGAAATTGGTGGTCTTGTTTTTAATATGTGGCTCCAGTATTGCTAGCAAAGCATCAAACTGTTCCACTGACATTCTGAGGTAAATTTTGAATCGCTCGGGATAATTTTGCAACTCCTTGATAAGGAACTGAATCTCTCCTTCCTCTCGGCGCAATCTCAGGATTGGATGGACCCAATATTTCTTTCTTTTTCTCTTTTTAAGAAGATAGAGGGTAATAAAATCATCCTAACTGCTTTATGAATCCATTTGCTATTTTTTGCGTTTTTTTCCGCAAAGGTTTAATAAATACGCATGGGACCAGAGGTGGAAAGTAACGAATTACATTTACTCGCGTTACGTAATTGAGTAGTTTTTTTGTGTACTTCTACTTTTTAAAGTAGTTTTTAAAATCTGTACTTTTACTTTTACTTAAGTAAGTTTTCTTTGAAGTATTGTACTTCGCTACATTTGAAATCATATCCGTTACTGAGTAAAAAATAACAATACAAGGGGGAAAAAAAAAATCACACACTCCGGAAACTACTGAATTGATTGAAGGGCGGGAGAACAAACGCGCAAAAAAGGTAATGCAGACCCAGCTGAAGCTGAAAGCTAAGCGCCAAGCGAATTATGGCCAGTATGAAAAGTAGAAAAAAAGCGTAGTTGTCCTCGAGGATAGATATCCAATTTGCAAAAAATGTGGACGCAAAGTGGCTGCAAAAAGAGGATATAGGACACCATCCCTCCTGCAGATAAAGGTATGTCCCGATTTACGTGATGCAAAGGGAATCCCGGAATCCAGTCATGAAAATGGAATTCACTTAATGCAGATGTCACGTAAAACATGCAAAATAATGGATGGATGAATACATGGAAAGTAGAATAAATCCAATCGCGACATGGTCTGTGAATATTTAAGCTAAGCACAAAAATACTGCATGTAAATATATAACCCTATTTGTTCTGCTGAGCTGCGTTAGTCTACTACATACTGAAGTACTCGTGACGTTCATGGTGTTTTCAGCGTCTCACAAACAATTTGAGGATATGAATACATGAACATTTCCAGAGCTGCTCTGAGAGAACGCCTAATGAGCATTTTCATAATTTTATTTGAGAAAAACCATTGTCAAATACACTTTGAAACAGGTCTTCACTACAACCCGTCAAAATAAAAGTTCGGTTTTACTAGGAGAAATCATGACAGAAATATATTACTATTGTAGGCATACAATAGAACGTAGCCTACTTCTCAAAATAATAATAATAACAGCAATAATAATACATTTTATTTGAACATTATTTAAAGGAATATTTTTTTTTGTCCATGGTTTAATTTAGTAAATCTGTTTTTGCAGCGCTTCCCCAAAAAATAAAAAGACACAAGTTTAAATTTACATTTGATTACCACCGTTTTTGATAATATATTTGGATTAAACCATAAAAAGTAGGGGTGTAACGATACACAAAACTGACAGTTTGGTTTTCCCACGGTTTTGACGTCTCGGTTCGGTTTAGAAAGCTAAAAAAAAAAATTAAACAGTGGTTTAATGAAAAAATGGTGTCTTTGTCTTTAAATTAATTCAATTACAATTAGACGTTTTGCAAGGATTAAAAATCTGCTAATGCTGTAAACTAGGGAGCCGCACATTACTATAACATTAAAGGTTAACAACAGAGCCTAAATTTAGATGCTATTTATTTTTTAGATATAATAATCAACACCCAACACATTGTATGAAAACATGTAAACTGAACAAAAGGCAGTTTTTGCATTAACTTTACTCTAATTTGTTATTGAAATATAATAATTTACACAGTTGCTGTCATTTTCATGAAAGATATTTTAAACGTACATTAAATAATCAAGATATAATTAACAGGTTAAGTAAAATATAATATATAGGATAATATTGTGCATTTATTTAGTGCAAGAGTTAATTTCTCTAGGAACCAACAAGTTGTGGACACTGAATCACTTGCCTGCTGAGGTAAATATAATGCTAGTGACAAGCTATGCAGTTCCCTTTCGAACGGTCACTTCGTATTGCGTAGCTATACGCAGTGGGGAAACTACTTTTCCTCGATTTACTGAAGCCTTTATGTAAAGCGCATTTGCAGCTGCACAGCTAGAACATGAGCGTCTGGCTCGCTCATAGGCTGCGCTGCGGCAACTGCACATCCAATGGCGCAGGCGCCTCTGACGTGCAACCAATGAGATCACTCTGCGTCATACACGTCAGAGCCCGCCAAGGGGGCGTGACCTCAGTCTATAATAGCCCCCGAATTCGCCATTATAGCAGATTTTACTCCTTCAGCGACAAACTTCACGTCTCTGACCATTTATTGAGCCTTCGCCGTCGAACAAGCCTTCAGCCTGAGCCAGCTACAGTTCAGCAGACGACACATTTCACCGTGTTTCTCCTGACGCCGTCTCTCCTGTGGCTATCCGGCGATATCCTTTTCATTGCTCATTGTATATTGTATTATTTGTACGAGCGTTGTTCAAATGCCTCGTGTTAAGACCTGCGCCACGTGCGGATGCAAGCTGCACGAGGCGGACGAACACGCTAGCTGCATTCCATGCCTGGGACTTCACCACGCGGAGAATGCACTGTCTGCCGGCGGATGTGCGGCCTGCGAGAGCATGCCTATCTCCGTGCTGCGAACTCGGCTAGCCCTCTCCCGTGACGGCGACGCCGCCTCTCCCGCGCTTCCTTTTCCGGCCCTACTTCAGCCAAGGAAGAAGAAGCGCCGCAGCCAACGGCAGCCGGAGAACATGGATGTTAGTGAACGCACGCCGGCCTCGTCCCCGCGTGCCTCACTCTCTCCAACCCGTTCATCTCCGGTCCTGTTCGAGGGAGATCAGCGCCCCCCCCCACGTGGCGGGCCTTGTCTCCTTCGGCGGGCCTAGCGAGCACGACGACAGCCTGTCTATCGCTGCGTCTGAGGAAGAATGGCCGGGCTCTTTCGACCCCGTCATGGCTTCCCAGCCAACGCCCAACGCCTCAGCTACCAGGACTAACTCCGACGCGGAAATGCTTCGGATCCTGACGCAGGCCGTAGCGGACCTCGAGCTCGAGTGGGCCGCGCCCGCTGAACCCCCTCGAAGCCGGCTGGATGGCTGGTTTCTGCCAGGGCACCAACAGGCCCCTCGTCACAAGCCAGCGCCATTTTTTCCTGAGGTACACGAGGAGCTTACCAAGGCCTGCCGCACTCCTTATTCTACACGAGGCCCCGCAGTTTTCGCGACGCTCTCCTCCGTGGACGGAGCAGCGGAAAAAGGCTATGAGTCGTTGCCGCCCCTCGAAGAGGCGTTGGCCGCTCATCTCTGCCCGAACACAGCTGCTAGCTGGCGAACTAGAGCTGTGCATCCCAACAAGCCGTGCCGTAGCACTTCAGCCCTCGCCGGACGCGCGTATTCCGCCTCCGGTCAGGCTGCATCGGCCCTGCACACGATGGCCGTGCTGCAGGTTTACCAGGCCAAACTCCTCCGGTCTATGGACGAGGCTGGCCCGGACCCTGAGGCTTTTCGGGACCTTCGGAGCGCCACAGACCTGGCCCTGAGAGCTACTAAGGCCACAGCGCAGGCTATCGGGAGGAATATGGCCAGTTTGGTCGTGCTCGAGCGCCACCTCTGGCTTACCCTCACTGACATTAAGGACGCGGAGAGAACAAAGTTCCTCGACGCCCCAGTATCCAGCACCGGACTCTTCGGCCCGGCAGTGAAGGGGTTCTCAGAAAGATACACCCGAGGCACAGAAAGCGTCCCAGGCCATGCGTCACTTCCTGCCTAAGCGCTCTAGCTCGGCGTCGAGTGCTCACAAGCTAGCCCCGCCGACGCCTCGGCCAACAAAGCCCACGAAGCAGGCCTCTCAGCCCCGCCCTGCGGCTGATGCCCAGCGCCAGCCGAGAGCAACCAAGCGCTTCCCGCTTCCCCGACGCCAAGGCCCCAGACCAAGCGCCGCGCCTCACACAGCGCCGCCAAAGTCGTCCTAGCATGCAGGGGAAAGAGAGAGGGCACGGGTCCCGCACTCGCCGGACCACCCTCGAAGAAGTCAACAAAACTTCCCACAGCCCCTTGTTCAGTTCAGGTGGCTGGGGATTTTATTACTATAAACAGGCCCGGAACAGTAAGCGCGTTCTTGCAAACAAACGCCGTTTTCACGGCGACCCATATAAAGCACAAAAAGAGTATGTTTCACAAACACAACACGTGGGTTCACGGTCCCCCTTCATCAGGCGGCCCCTCCCCCGTTATAATACTGCCTTCCCTACACGCAAATGCTTGTACAGTCAGTCCAATACTCAATGTGTGCACAAATCACAATATAAGGGTATCAGGTCCCCCTTCACTAGGCGGCCCCTCCCCTGTTGTAACACTGACTTCCCCACACGCGAATGCCTGTACAGTCAGTCCAATACTCAATGTATGCACAAATCACATGATAAGGGTATCCGGTCCCCCTACATTAGGCGACCAGCCCCAGTCAGTGTGTCAAGCCCTAGCCACACGTGTTCTAGCCTGGCAAGCTATCCCCGGTGTGTCGAGTTGGGTCATAAACACTATAAAGCGAGGTTACTCGCTCCAATTCGCTCGCAGACCCCCGAAATTTCAGGCGGTTCTCGAGACTTCGGTGAGAAGCAACGTGGGTCACGTGCTTCGCACCGAAGTACAGAATCTATTAGCAAAAGGGGCGATAGAATTAGTCCCCCCCGCGCTAAAACACATGGGTTTTTACAGCCGCTATTTTCTGATTCCGAAAAAAGACGGCGGTCTGAGACCCATTCTAGATTTGAGACATTTGAACAAAGCTCTCATGAGACGGCCGTTCAAAATGTTAACTATCAAACATATCCTCGCGCAAGTGCGCACGGGGGATTGGTTTGTCACAATGGATCTGAAAGACGCTTACTTTCACATTCAGATAAACCCTCGTCACAGGCCATTCTTGAGATTCGCCTTCGAGGGCCAAGCTTATCAATACACCGTTCTGCCGTTCGGTCTATCGTTAGCACCCCGTACATTCACGAAGTGTGTGGATGCAGCGCTTTCTCCTCTGAGACATCAGGGAGTGCGTGTGTTAAATTATCTCGACGACTGGCTGGTGCTGGCACAGTCGAGAATCGAGCTATTAGCTCAGGGATTTGATTCTCAGCCATCTAAAATGCCTGGGTTTCACAATCAATGTTTCAAAAAGCAAACTAACCCCCAGCCAGAGTGTGATCTTTCTGGGTACAGTTTTAGACTTGAGAGCGATGACAGCGCGACTCACACCAGAGCGCGCGCTCTCAGTGCGAGCGCTTACAGGCACTTTCAGAGCGCGCGAGCACGCGCCACTGAAGAAATTTCAGAAACTGCTTGGTCTCATGGCAGCAGCATCGCCAGTACTCCGCTTGGGATTACTGCGCATGCGCCCGCTGCAGCATTGGCTGAAACGGCGTGTGCCAACTCACGCATGGCAGTCAGGCAACTTGCGCGTTATGGTAAATCACGGTTGTTTAAGAACCCTGATTCCCTGGCGAGCGCAGAACTGGTACCACGAGGGGGTGACAATGGGAACAATTTCCAGAAGGAAAATGGTTCTTACAGATGCGTCCAACCTGGGTTGGGGAGCGCTGCACGAGGGCATGCCTGCATCCGGCCTCTGGTCGAGCACGGAGCAGAGCTTACATATCACCTGTCTGCAGATGAAAGCAGTTGGATTGGCCCTGAAAGCATTTCTGTCGAACCTCAGGGGTCACCACGTTTTAGTCCGCACAGACAATATATCAGTGGTGGCCTACATAAATCGCCAGGGGGGCATCAGGTCAGGAAACCTGCATGCGATGGCGAGAGACCTCCTCTTATGGGCACAAACCAACCTGAGCTCTCTGAGAGCAGCGCATATACCGGGCATCCAGAATGTGGGCGCGGATATGCTTTCACGGGGCAACACTCCCCTCGGCGAGTGGTCCCTGAACCCACAGACGGTCAGTCTGATATGGAAGGTGTTTGGCGAGGCCGAAGTCGACCTGTTTGCCTCGAGAATCAACACCCACTGCAAATTGTTCTTCTCGAAGGACAGGGACGCGCTGGCCCATGTCTGGCCCAACCGTCCCCTTTATGCCTTTCCCCCCGTCTCGATGATTCCGCAAGTCATCAAACGGGTCAGAGAGAGCGGGTGCCCAGTCCTTCTGGTGGCCCCTCTCTGGAAAACCAGACCGTGGTTCCCGGAACTGGTTCAGTTATCGGACACAATCCCATGGCCTGTCCCACTGAGGAAAGACCTCCTCACACAGGCGAACGGGACATTGTGGCATCCGAGACACGATTTATGGGCCCTCCATGTGTGGTCCCTCAACGGGTACCCAAAGACCTTCCTGAGAAGGTCTTAAGCACTATATCTGAAGCCAGGGCCCCGTCGACTCGGCGCCTTTACGCTTCGAAATGGTCGAATGGTCAAACCCCTCTCGCTGAAGACCGCTCTCCTTATGGCTTCGGCATCTATCAAGCGAGTGGGAGATCTGCAGGCACTCTCTGTGAGCCCTGCATGTTTGGAGTGGGGTCCAGATGACTCCAGAGTCGTCCTCAAGCCCAGACATGGTTACGTTCCTAAAGTGCTCTCAACACCGTTCAGAGCACAGGTGGTGACGTTATCAGCCCTCCCTCCTTCTGCAGAGGATGGAGAGGTTAATCTTCTCTGCCCTGTCAGAGCGCTGAGAATCTATCTGGAGCGTTCTGCGTCTTTTAGACAATCAGAACAGCTTTTTGTCTGCTTTGGTGGTAGATCCAAGGGGGATCCAGTCACTAAGCAAAGACTGTCTAGATGGATAGTGGATGCTATTTCTATGGCTTATACCGCAGCGGGTCAAGTTTGCCCTATAGGCGTCAAGGCCCATTCAACCAGAGGTATGGCCTCGTCATGGGCTTGGTCATCTGGCATTCCCATTAGTGATATTTGTGATGCGGCCGGCTGGTCCTCACCTTCCACATTTATGAGTTTTTATAATATGGAAGTGCCTTCCCTGCAGGCGAAGGTGCTTTCGGTATGATTAAGACCCGTTGGTGGCCGGTCTTGTCATATATTACTGTGCACAATCACATTCACATATATACATGAAACCCGCTGCTGGCCGGTTGTAGTTCATACATAAACCCGCTGTGGCTGGTTATATTTATATATATATAAACCCGCTTTTGGCCGGTTATATGACATATATAAAACCCGCTTTGGCCGGTTATATGACATATATAAATTCCATACATATATAAAACCCGCTTCGGCCGGTTATATTCCATAACAGATATCAACCCGCTTTAGCTGGTTAAGATTTCATATATAAACCCACTTGACTGGGTATATGTTCGTATACTAATAACCCCGACAGAGTCTGGGTTCATTGGTGTAGTATATTGGGTATTTCTACTGATGTATACTACTGAGACCTGACGGTGTCTGGTCTATTTTTACATAAATTATGCGGTTATGGCTTGTTCTGTACGCTCAGGGGTCCTGAGTTGCAGTGACAGCCAGTTACTCAGTGCGGCGTTTTGTATGGCGTCCCCACTGCGTATAGCTACGCAATACGAAGTGACCGTTCGAAAGGGAACTACTCGGTTACTCACGTAACCTCAGTTCCCTGAGTTAGGGAACGAGTATTGCGTAGCCAGCCGCACTATGGTAACATGGCAAGTTGTCGCTTCAGTCGTTAAACCTGCTATAATGGCGAATTCGGGGGCTATTATAGACTGAGGTCACGCCCCCTTGGCGGGCTCTGACGTGTATGACGCAGAGTGATCTCATTGGTTGCACGTCAGAGGCGCCTGCGCCATTGGATGTGCAGTTGCTGCAGCGCAGCCTATGAGCGAGCCAGACGCTCATGTTCTAGCTGTGCAGCTGCAAATGCGCTTTACATAAAGGCTTCAGTAAATCGAGGAAAAGGAGTTTCCCCACTGCGTATAGCTACGCAATACTCGTTCCCTAACTCAGGGAACTGAGGTTACGTGAGTAACCGAGTAGTTTTATTGACGTCTTTGCGCTGCTGAAACACTGATTGAGCGATTACACGAGTTATGATGCCTTTCAGTAAGTATACTGTATTTTTCAACATACCTTCAGGTGTCCATTCATGTTTATTCTGTAACTGAGGAAGAGATGACCGCGTTTACTCCGCTTGAAATGAGGAGCAAGTACAGCGATCTGTCACGCCACATTAAAGAGCGCCAAAACGGCATTTACTGTTTGATTTTTGTGATCAAATAGTCAGAATTTGAAGATTACACCTTGCTTATTATCGAAAGTAACAAAACACGGAGCTTGCTATTTGGTGTTAATGGTGGTTAGGCTACAAAACTGAATTCGTTATGTACACATTCCAGGCAGTGTTACCAGATCTCGCGGGACAAAAAAGCAACCAGGCCCATGAAAACAAGCCCAAAACAAGCGACTTTTTCTCATAGACAGTAAAAGAGCTTTTTCTATGGAGCCCCCCTAGGTTCCAGGAAGAGAAAAATAAATAAACTGTGTCTGTGCACGGTTTTACAATCCGTGGTGACAGATAGTTTTAAACTGTGGGTACAGATTGTCAATTTACATCCATGTGGAC
Organism: Siphateles boraxobius; assembly: GCF_051911475.1. Taxonomy (NCBI): domain Eukaryota; kingdom Metazoa; phylum Chordata; class Actinopteri; order Cypriniformes; family Leuciscidae; genus Siphateles; species Siphateles boraxobius. The sequence goes on from NW_027508701.1 coordinate 3,112,839, forward strand.
AGATTGGTAAACTGTGCCTAGTTTTGTAAAACTGTGCACACGGTAGTTTATTTTTCTTCTGTAATGAAGCTTGGCTGTCCATCTAGTGAAAAATGTTGGTACTGCGGCCAAATAAAATCTTACTGAAAGCTAATTTTTTGAGATATCAACCTACAATTTGGAACACAACTTCTTCAGATTTTTGGCTTACATTTTCTGGCAGTTTTAGAGTAAAATATATTTTGTAATATATATATTTTACATAAAATATAAATAATTATATTTTTACACTGTTCATTTTCATAAACTCAAACTTGTATAACTTTTTTTCTGTTTCACTTTCATCATTTCATAAAACTTCACTTCAACAATAATCTGGCAAATTTCTTCTTTAAAACAAGACCAACCATAGGTCTATATTCCAAAGCATTCTTGAATTACAACCATTTAAGTTTGAATAGTGATTTTCATGTCTATGTGAAAAAAGGGGGAGTGACAGTTAAAGGGTTAAACAATATTACACTATAATATCTATATCTATAATATCTAAAATATAATTTATATATAAAAACTCTCCTACAGTCCAGTCACCATCAGTCGCGACGGTCGCGACTCGCACGTATTTTCATTTAAACGTCACTCACTGACGTTTTCCTAACCAGAAAAAAAAAAACGATTGCCCTGCTCTGCCTCTGATTGGCTAGTACTCATTGCCATCTGGGTCAGAGCCAATTAGAAGCAGGATGTGGGTGGGAAAAAACTCTGTGTATAGGGAAAGGGGAGAGACAGAGGGAACAGGCAAGACAAACTCCTACGTTTAAATAACATATAGAAAATATCTGCTTGACAACGAGCTGAGAACAAGCCCAAATAAGCAACTACACTTTAGAAACAAGCCCAAAAAAACCACAAACCACGACTACCAATATTTGTAAGCGACTTTACAGAAAAACAAGCCCAAAGTCGCTTATAATAAGCGGACTTGGCAACACTGATTCCAGGTCCAATCAATGAGCCGGGCTGAGCGGGGCCGGGGTAGCTTGCAGGTCGGGGCGTGTTCGGTACGCAATGAGAGTATCGCCATTCGAATCGTGGGTTCTGTATCGCGGTTCTTCGGTTTGGTTCGAATATCGTTACACCCTTAATAAAAAGAAACATTAATTTTCTGAATAAAATACATTTCATAGGACAATATTATTCTTAAACATTTTAATAAATTATTAATGTTAAAAATAAGTTGTTAATCTAATTCATTATTAATTATCGAATTTAATTGATTAGACATGTTTTATTGAAATTTTAATAAACAAACAAATTATTTCAAGTTTGTTATAATAAAAGCTTTTGTTCAACCAAAAAAAAATCCTGTTTTCATTAATTTAACTGTCATTTTAACTGATGATAATAATAATAATACCCATAATTTAATATTACAGTTTATTTATTTAACAATTGATTAATACTGTAAACCGTGATATTTTCTGAGACGTTACCATACTGTGAAAATCTTATACCATTACAACCCTACACGGGAGGGTCCCCCACCCCACCCCCGCTGTTAAAAAAGTAACTCAGTAACTTTTACTCTGAGTCAATTTTAAATGAGCTACTTTTTACTTTTACTTGAGTAGATTTTTAGACCGGTACTTTTACTTGTACTTAAGTAAAATTTCATTGAAGTAGTAGTACTTTTACTTGAGTAGAATATTTTATTACTCTTTCCACCTCTGCATGGGACTCAGTGTGCAAGGTTTCTGTGCGTGACAAATTTTTAGGCGGACGAACACGAAAAAACGCATACAAAAATTTCGGACTCAGTGTGCAATGGCCTTTACGTGTGTGTTCTTTATCGTAGTCCTGGAGGGCAAGGAAAATAAGGGTGGCAGCCCTCCTCATCTTGGTAGTGGTATTTCGGAGTGCTTGCTGTGCCACACAGAGGTGTTCGACCTAGTGCGGCGTGAGTGAACGTGTGCTTGTGTTTTCTTTGTTTTTTTGTTTTAGGAGAATAGAGAGGCCCTTCTGGGTTGAGTGACTTTGGCTGCCGACCCCAGTTTAAGTCTCCAGGTGTGTCCAATTTTGAATATCCTCCTTGTTGATGGTGTTTTCTTTTTTTGTGATTGTTTAAATTTAATGTTAATTAATTGCATTTTAATTAAAGCTGAGTAGGGAGTTTTGAGAAAATGTTGACTTAGCCTGAAAATTTGAACAAGCACAACTTACAGGTCCAACCCCCTTTCTCTGCTGCGCTACAGCCCTCCCTCCACAGCTCCTCCCTCCACAGCTCCTCCCTCCACAGATCCTCCCTCCACAGCTCTTCCCTCCACAGATCCTCCCTCCACAGATCCTCCCTCCACAGCTCCTCCCTCCACAGCTCCTCCCTCCACAGCTCCTCCCTCCACAGCTCCTCATCCACAGCTCCTCCCTCCACAGCTCCTCCCTCCACAGCTCCTCATCCACAGCTCCTCCCCCACAGCTCCTCCCCCCACAGCTCCTCCCTCCACAGCTCCTCCTCCACAGCTCCTCCCTCCACAGCTCCTCCCTCCACAGATCCTCCCTCCACAGATCCTCCCTCCACAGATCCTCCCTCCACAGCCCTCCCTCCACAGCCCTCCCTCCACAGCTCCTCCCTCCACAGCTCCTCCCTCCACAGCTCCTCCCTCCACAGATCCTCCCTCCACAGCTCCTCCTTCCACAGCTCCTCCCTCCACAGATCCTCCCTCCACAGCTCCTACCCCCACAGCTCCTCCCTCCACAGCTCCTCCCCCACAGCTCCTCCCTCCACAGATCCTCCCTCCACAGCTCCTCCCTCCACAGCTCCTCCCTCCACAGCTCCTCCCCCACAGCTCCTCCCCCACAGCTCCTCCCTCCACAGATCCTCCCTCCACAGCTCCTCCCTCCACAGCTCCTCCCTCCACAGCTCCTCCCCCACAGCTCCTCCCTCCACAGATCCTCCCTCCACAGATCCTCCCTCCACAGCTCCTCCCTCCACAGATCCTCCCTCCACAGCTCCTCCCTCCACAGCTCCTCCCCCACAGCTCCTCCCTCCACAGCTCCTCCCTCCACAGCTCCTCCCCCACAGCTCCTCCCTCCACAGATCCTCCCCCACAGCTCCTCCCTCCACAGCTCCTCCCTCCACAGATCCTCCCTCCACAGCTCCTCCCCCACAGCGGAGCCTGCCGTGAACGCGCAGGCTAGTAAGCAGGACCACCGATGACGGCGGATTATAAACAGAGAGGGGTGATCAGCGTGTACACGAGCGTGATTGACACTGCTAAGACATTCCTCCTGGCTCTGATTGGTTGTTTCTGACTGGGAGCGGTGTATTTCTGCAAATGGCAATAGGACCACAGGGAGGAGCCAGAGGAGCTTGATTTTTTCACAGATTTGCCTCATTCTACTGTCAGGACATAATGACAGTTTTAACAAATATTTGTTTACAAAAGTTACCTACTGCAGCTTTAATAAAAGTGATTTTATTGTTTGTATACTTCACCCATGTCTCATGCCTGACTCCAACCGGCACAAGCCTGTTAGCCTTGTGTGCTCCTAGTTGTCTAGGGCGATTCCCTGGTAGTAAGACCCAGGGTAGCGTAGCTGGCTTATTTATTTGGTGTCCCTGTCTCTGAGTCCCGATCGCTACAAACAAAAGAGCAAAGAAATAGACACACATTCTCTCACATATAAATATGCACATATACATCTACAAACACACAAACACAAGGCACACATGAGAGATAATGAGACAAAGCAATATTGTTATTGAGTTTAGCTGGGAATTGTCACAGGCTGGTTGAAGCAGGAAAGGCAGCTGGATCTCAATTGCAGCAGAGTTTATTTAAACAAACTAGAATATTTACAGACAGGATACAAAGGGAAAATGAACGGTACAACCAAGCATGTAGCGACGACGACAAACAAGGAACAGACTGAAAACCAGGGCTTAAATACACAGAACAGATTAGGGGAACGAGACACAGCTGGGGCAAATGAACTCATAATGACTAATTAACCAGACAACAGGTGACAGGGATTAAATCAATGAAAACACAGGTACAAACTGGGTGTCACAGGCAAACATAACAAACACAAAACGTGACAGGAATATTATATCAGCTTCAAGCTCACACTTACTCAACCATAATCTGAACATGTTATTAATGTAATAAAGAGAAAGTAAGAGACTCTATAACATCTCAGTGTTTATGATTTATCATGCAGCTCAGAGCATTATGGGTAGAATCTCTCTCTACAGTCTATTCTGATTCATCCACACATTCACTGATGATCCAATATTATAAACCATAAACCCAGGATAGAGCGGTTGAGTGAATGTGGTCTGGACTTTGTGGATGAGGCTCATTGTGTCAGAGGACAGAAGGACAGAGTTCCTGCACTGTGATCCACATACACTCCTATTCTCCTGTAATCCACACACACTCCTGCTCTACTGTCATCCACACACACTCCTATTCTCCTGTAATCCACACACACTCCTGTACTACTGTGATCCACACACACTCCTATTCTCCTGTAATCCACACACACTCCTGTACTACTGTCATCCACACACACTCCTATTCTCCTGTAATCCACACACACTCCTGTACTACTGTCATCCACACACACTCCTATTCTCCTGTAATCCACACACACTCCTGTACTACTGTCATCCACACACACTCCTATTCTCCTGTAATCCACACACACTCCTGTACTACTGTCATCCACACACACTCCTATTCTCGTGTGATCCACACACACTCCTGTACTACTGTGATCCACACACACTCCTATTCTCCTGTAATCCACACACACTCCTATTCTACTGTAATCCACACACACTCCTGCTCTACTGTCATCCACACACACTCCTGTACTACTGTTGATGGGCTTTACAGGGAGTTTAGTCTGTATGTTATTGTGTCTGAATGAGTAACTGGAGGAAGAGCAGATCAAACTCCAGGACTGATCATTACGTCCAAACACACACTCATTACCTGATCCCTTCCTGCTGATGCTCTTATATGACACTGATATAAACATTTTAGTCCCACTCCACTCAATCTCCCAGTAACATCGTCCACACACACTCTCTCTACACAACACCTGAGGATTATATCCATCAAATCTGTCTGGATGATCAGGATACGACTGAAGCTCTGGGAAAGTGTCAGTAATCACTCTGTTCCTCTCAGACAGACGGATGTATTCATTCACTGTGTTCAGATCCAGATTGATCTGATGGGAATCTGATGGAGATAAAACACATCAGAATCAGGAATTATGAATCTGTCTGATCTTTTAATGAAGATGAACTCTTCATGTTCAATATGTCATCAGTGTCTCAGAATCAGAATAAGCTTTATTTGCCAAGTTTGCACAAACAAACGAGGAATTTGCTGTGGTTTTTACAGGAGCTCTTGGTTCATGCATACATACATATATACATTCATATATGACATGAGAACAGACACTTAAATGAGACTAAGGAAAACACATAAATAAAATAAACAATAGTAATTATAAAAATGTGGTATACATCTGAAACAGAAGACTTATGTACAGATTTGTGCATTATGCACTGTATGAACAGCTCTATAAATAAAATTTGTATATGTGTTTAAAATTTGTATAAATCTCAGTACAGTTTACCAGAAATCCTGTGCAAATCATCATTTACATGATCAACTATAAACCTCTTCTGTCATGTTTTCTTTCACTTCTCCAGAAGAACATGAACACACTCAGAGAGTTTTTCTGCTTGTTTACTTAGTGACTTACATTGTAGGAAGTCGTTCCTGGTTCTGGGAACAATGTTGGAGGAAGTGACTGTGGAAATCAACAGACATGAAGAGTGTGATTATCATGTCAAGAGAAAATGATCCCTGCATCCGTTCCTAAGACATTTCTAATATGATCTTCTACATGATCTGAGATGATGGAGGATGATTTCTGAGAACAGGACTTTACCTCTGTCAGAGATCTTCTTCTCTTTGCAGAAATCCTCCAGTTTGTCTCTCAGCTGACGGACAGATTCTCTCACGCCATCAAAAGAGGAGAGAGAACTGAAGGGATTGTCATTTACGTCTGTAGATTCAGGAGGAGCTGAGAGAGACTGGAAACTCTACAGAAAACACAAATCAAAGCTCATCACCTCCACACTTCATCAATAACCTCCTCTACTGTCAGATCTGTGCGGCTCTTGATGATCTTTAGTAACTCTCCTCAATCCAGCACTTTCACAGCATCAGCTTCATTCTGCTCATATTCATTATGTGACATTACAGATACAAGTTCTAGCGTTTGACATTCACACTATATGTGAACTTCCTATCAATTTAAGCTCAATATTAGCTTCAGAAATACACACTTTTATTAGAAATGCTGTGATCATAAATCGAAAAATATTTAGTGTGTTTTAAAATGATATTTAACATTTTTTTTAAATTACAGCAACAGTGAAAAATAAGCACAGAAAAACTCACATTTGTCCAGAAAACATGAAAGTGATTCATTCACATGTGGAAATAAAATCTAGAGGTCAGTAATATACCAATATCTATCTCACATTAAATATTTTAAATAATCATATAATTATCCTGATCAAATGCATCAATCTCCATCTTAGCTGTATTATATTGTGTAAATTGGTCTCTAAACAAGTTTAATACACTGGGAATGTTATTAAAACCTTTGTTTTATTCACATAACTCAAAGGCAAAGTTTGCTAAATTCATATCTGTGTGATGAAAAAGCATTATTTCCCATTCATTTTATTTTCTATGAAATGTGAAGTACTAAACAATAATTTAATATATGCTTGGATTTGGACTAATAAAAATGTTCAGAAACGGCCCTGGTCTCATTGTAGACTTGAGTAGATTAGCTCAGGAAGAGAAGTTCAAAAGCTACGGGGCAGATTGAACATTATTTATAACTTTTGAGCAGTTAGTGGCACTGAAATTCACAAGGACTCTTAGGACACGATCCCAAGGTCATGTTTTGTGTGGTTTCAGTATGTTGAAGCATTGCTAATATACAGACTTCATGTTTAGGGTCTTCATGGTCAAATTCATCAATGTGTGAAAGGGAAACAATTATGAAAATACTGTCAATTCTGTCAAGTTTGAAGATCATCTGATATAACTTTTATAAATAATCAATTTGCCACCATCAAGTTAACTGATTTCACCATGATGTAATAAATCAGAAGGGGAAAAAAAATCTAAAAAAGTTGAAATGTGAGTGAATATGATCAGATGAGAGTCTGACTGATGATTAAATAATAACGGAACACACAGATCAACACTTCAGTCAGCGGCTCATTCTGCTCTCATCAAATGTTTCTCTGAGAGTCTCTTGCTCAAGTCTACTATGATCCTGTTCTTCTGGATCTCTGTTACCTGCAGGAAATGTATGTGATCCTGTGTGTGCGAAAGCTGCTCCAGCTCAGCGTATCTCCTCCTCAGATCATTGATCTCCTGCTCCAGTCGCTCCAGTCGTTCTTCAGCTCGACTCACTGCAGCCTTTTCCTGATCTCTGATCCGCTGTGTCGCCTCAGAGCGGCTTCTCTCAATGGAGCGGATGAGCTCAGTGAAGATCCTCTCGCTGTCCTCCACTGCTGTGTGTGCAGAGCGCTGTTAGGACACACATCACAATCACACAGTGAGCTTCAGTGAGTCCTGACTGAGACTTCTCAAACTTCTCTTCTTCTCCAGACTCACCTTATGAGACTCTACAGCCTCTCTCAGCTGCTGAAGATCTTTCTCTCTCTGCTGGATCCTCTGCTGGAACGACCTCTGCGTCTCCTTCAGCTGCTTCTGCAGCACAAACAAATAACAGAGATGGCACTTTATACTGTCACTATATCATCATGTGAAGAGTTGAATCCAGTGACAGTAGAATTAATAATCAATGGCTGGAGGTTCAAACTCCTGAAGGGATGATTGATCATTTTTACCACCATTGCACATGAATTTACATGAAGCATAACCTGTTTCACACTGCAAGCATAAGCATCATAAAAGTGAAGCTGACACAGATGTAAAGCTTCATAATGACAGAGTTTCTGCTGAATAACAGACTTTTTTTGTTTGATTAACAGTTCCAGCGATTGAAGGGAGCATCCTTTGATCGCTTTCTATGTATAATTTATTCAAAGTTTAAATAACAGAATATTTTCATCCTACTAAGAGGAACTATGTGAAGTTGATCGTTTAGTCACTGGTTTGATTGACTGACACATAGACAAAGAACATCTGACTGTACATGAATCCTTATATCAGAAATCACTGGTCACAGATCAGACATTTCAATTAAGAGTTACTTGTTACATTTTGATGTTACAGTTACATGTTGTGGCATTACTGTGGAGTACATATCGTAAAAGTCTGTTTGCAAAGCGTGTGCCGATAATTTACATAATTTGCTAATAATTTCTAAAGAATCCACAGTAGTGAATACAAATAAATAATGCTCAACTGAGACATTCACAGAAACCACATTCCTAGCATTAGGATCCTTTGGAAGGTAATGTTGTTTTTAGTCGAGTGATCCTGCATCTTCTCTCCTCGTGATCTGATCGCACTAACACGCTAGTGGGCCAACGTTACGATGATGAAGTAGGCATTGATTTTCTTCTGCAGAGGCGTCTTTAGTTGTACTAGTACGTCATAAAGAGGCACATTCCACAACCAGTTTGCTGGGCTTGGTGTAAATAAAAGCTGTTTTTAGACTACCAAGGAAGTTTTCAGTTCCGAAACTTACAGGACATTCTTATAGTATGATGACGTCTTGAATGTCAAAAGCTCAAGAAAAATTTTATTTCTCAGTGACTGACCTCTTTATAGCCTATTTGTTGATAAATGTGTACGGTGTATTTTCACCATATTTTCTGTTTAGTTAAATGCGAAGCACAAATACGCTCAGCAGTGAAAGTCCACTTACAGCTACTCTTCACTTCTGTGACGTTTGCAGTGTGAATGATGTTTCCTGATCATATGGTGCCAATATAAATAGTGTCAACATTATTTCATCAGTGTGTAGTTTCATACCTGTTTCTCTGTCCTCTGTGCTGCAGCTGATACAGTGTCGTGGTTTTTATGTTCGTCCATCGTACACAGCACACATATAAACTTGTGGTCAGTGCGACAGAAAACCTCAAGGAGTTTATCATGTGTTTGGCAGATCATCTCCTGCAGTCGTCCAGTGGCATCAGTCAAATTGTGTCTCTTTCCTTTAAACCAACTCTCATGTTGTTCAAGGTGACTTTGACAGTAAGAGATCAGACAAACCAGACAGGACTTGACGGCTTTGTGTTTTCTTCCAGTACAGACGTCACACTCCACATCTCCAGCTCCAGCGTAACAGTCAGCAGGAAGTTTAGTCTTCTTCAGTTTCTCCACCAGTTCAGCCAGCATGGTGTTTTTAGCTAAAGCAGGTCTTGGACTGAAGGTCTGTCTGCACTGAGGGCAGCTGTAGACTCTCTTCTGATCCTCCTGATCCCAGCAGCCTGTAATACAGATCTTACAGTAACTGTGTCCACAGGGAATGGCCACCGGATCCTTCAGGAGATCCAGACACACTGGACACAGGAACTCATCCTGAGAAAATCTGGCTTCTGCCATTTTACTGCATGAGACACACAAACACACAACAGCTCAACTGCACTTCAGTTTAATTGAACTCATGTGATTCCTGATTTCTGGTTCTGTGTTTGAGTGACATGTGTAAAACAGGTTAATCTGCAAGTCTGTAAATCAGGTTCCTCGTTCCTGGTCCTGGAGAGCCTTATTCATGTAGAGTTCAGTTTCAACCATACTCCCACACACCTGGATGTTATTTTAAATGCAAAAACCTTTCTTAGTTGATTCAGTTTTGTTCAGTAACAGCCGGAACGAAACTCTGTTGTGTCTCTCCAGGATTAGAAAGAGGAACCCTGCTGTAAAGTCGCAGATCATAAACGTCCACTAGATGTCAGTCTCAGACAGGCACTCAAAAAGTTACTGAGAATCAGGAATACTGCATCCTAATGACTACACTTGTACGGCATTAAAAGTGTGTCTAGTTACAGACGTGAAAAGTACTTATAAATACTTCCATTACATTACTTGAGTACATTTTCCAATTTTGTTATAATTATATAATTAAATGATACTTTTACTTGAGTTGAATAAAAATAAAGTATTTAACTTCGCTACATTTATTTTTCACCAAAAGTACAGACGGAGCAACAGGGCGAGCTGGAGCGTTTCAAACTACAGCGATGAAGCCCTCCGCTTTCAGTCAATAGCATACAGGTATGAAGCGCTTCAGCCAATAGCATACAGGTCTGAAGCGCTTCTGCCTATAACAGACAGGTCTGAAGCTATTCTGCCTATAACAGACAGGTCTGAAGCGCTTCTGCCTGTAACAGACAGGTCTGAAGCGCTTCTGCCTATAACAGACAGGTCTGAAGCGCTTCAGCCAATTCCTTCTGCCCATTGCGTCCCTGCATTACCGAGTCCTCACAGCATTCTCGACTTTCTAGCCTGCATTTTCTACTCTGTTCTGACTGTTGTCTAATAAACTGTCTTTTGACTCGCATCTGGATCCATTGCCTTTTTACGTTACAGACCCTGACCGAACGACCTGACCACCATTATGGATCCAGCGAAATCGTCCGATCTTCAGGATTTTCTGTCCAACAACAGTGCTCGTATGGATCATCAAGAGGAACAGATAGTCGCCAATGGCCGGGCAGTACAGGCTCTGGTAACGCAGGTGTCTGAGCTCACCACCCAGCTACAACTTCTGAGAGCTCCCACTGCTACAACTTCTGAGAGCTCCCACTGCGCCACCCCCGCCGCCCGCTCCCCACATTCCACCGAACATCGTCAACTACCATGAGCCGTGCATCCCCACTCCTGAGAGGTATTCCGGTGAGCCGAACCTCTGTAGATCATTTTTAACTGAATGTTCAATATTTTTTACTCTCTAGCCTGTAACATTTGCCTCTGAGCAGTCCAAGGTGGCATTGGTGATCACCCCACAATCCAGACGCGCGGCTCTGTGGGGAACGGCGGTGTGGGAGAACCAACATCCCTGCTGTTCCTAATTCCATGCACTCGAGGAGACGACGAGACGGGTGTTCGATCGTGCTGTAGTTCGTTGTGAGTCAGCCCGTAGACTTGCGGACCTGCGCCAGGACAACAGACCCGTCTCTGACTATATCGAGTTCCGGACTCTGGCAGCCAAGTGCAAATGGAACGAGGAGGCGCAGTGGGACATGTTCCTGCATGGGTTGGCTGAACATGTTCAAAGGAAAATCTACACACTGGAATTGACTACCCATGAGTCTTAATGGGCTTATTGTACTGCCTTTGCGCGTGGATGCGCGCCTTCAACAACGGGAGAATTGTTTACATCAAGCCCTGGTTCAGGAGTTCCCTGAGCATTCCAGTCTCGGAAGAGGAAACACGTCAGCCCCCCGATCGATCAAGAACCCATACAGGTTGGTAGAGCTTGGCTTTCCCGGGAGGAGAGGGAGCGTCGGAGAGCTAGAGGACTCTGTCTTTACTGCGGCACGGCTGGACACTATCTGATTAACTGTCCAGTAAAAGACCAAGCCCGACAGTAGAACAGAGGTTACTGTCGGGTGGATTATCCGTGGCCAAACCCTCATCAGCGACTCTCCTCCAGGTTAGACTGCAATGGGCAGACCAGTCTCACACCTGCCATGCGTTGGTGGACTCCAGAGCGGGGGATAATCACATGGACTACTCCCTGGCTCGGCGTCTCCGGGTTCCCATCACTTCCCTCGACCACAGGATTTCTGTTAACGCCCTGAACGGACAGGAACTCCCGGGCATCACACAGTCCACCGGTTTCCTCACCCTTGTTACCACGGGTAATCAGATCGAGAGAACTTCCTTTCTCCTCACAGACTCACCATTTGGGCCGATTGTGTTGGGACATCCGTGGCTGGTGAAACACAAACCCAAAATTAAATGGGGTCAGAGCTTGGGTTGGAGTAACCAGTGTTATGCCTCTTGTCTTGTGTCTGCTTGTCCGTCTGCCTCTTGTTCTGTGTTGCAGGAGTATCTCGACCGTAAGGAAGTGTTCAGTAAGTCCCGGGCTGCTTCTCTTCCTCCGCACCGTCTCTATGACTGTGCTATAGATTTACTACCAGGTACATCTCCCCCTAAGGGCAAATTATATTCGCTTTCTGTTCCAGAAAGGGAGGTCATGGAGTAATATATTTCTGATTCTCTGGCAGCCGGGATCATTTGTCCTTCCTCGTCCTTCCTTGGTTCTTTTTCGTGGGGAAGAAGGATGGTTCTCTGCGACCATGCATTGATTACTGAGGGTTGAACAAAATCAAGGTAAAGAATACTTATCCTTTGCCGTTGATGTCTTCAGCCTTCGAGCGGATGCAGGGAGCATCTCTTTTCACAAAACTGGACACACTGCTTACCATTTGGTCCGCATAAGGAAGGGGGGTGAGTGGAAAACGGCGTTTAATACCACCAGGGGACATTTTGAATATTTGGTTATGCCTTTCAGCCTGTCCAACTACCCCGGCGTTTTCCAAGCACTCGTCAATGACGTGTTGAGAGACGTGATTGATCAGTTCATTTATGTCTACCTGGATGACATATTGACAATTTCTTCCTCTTTCCAGGAACACGTTCAACATGCCAGGTGAGTGTTCCAGAGAATGCTCGAGAATGGGCTTTTGTCCAGGCGGAGAAGTGCGCGTTTCATGCACAGTCAGTTCCGTTTTTGGGATACATTGTCTCGTCCGAGGGAATGGGCATGGATCCTGATAAAGTTAAGGCTGTGGTAGATTGGCCAATTCCAGATTCCCGCAAGGCCCTGCAGAGGTTCCTGGGATTTGCCAATACTGATCCATCACGTCAGTTCATGGTGGAGGTAGACACGTCAGATGTAGGAGCAGTTCTTTCGCAGCGCTTTGCCACGCACGACAAGATGCATCCTTGCGCATTTTTTTTCTCATCGTTTATCGACTGCCGAACGTAATTAAGAAATTGGTAGCAGAGAGTTGTTGGCAGTCAAGATAGCATTGGAGGAATGGCGCCACTGGTTAGAGGGAGCGGGGGAACCCTTTATCGTCTGGACTGATCATAAGAACCTCGAGTACATCAGATCCGCTAAATGACTGAACTCCAGGCAGGCTCAGTGGGCACTTTTTTTCGGTCGTTTTGATTTTTTGACTTTCATACCGTCCGGGTTCCAAGAACATCATACCCGACGCGTTGTCTCGGATTTTTGATTGCTCCGAATGCCCATCTACTCCCGAGTGCATTCTACCTGAGAAACTTATTGTCTCTACACTCACATGGGAGGTTGAGTCGAAGGTTCGCACAGCCTTAGAAGGGGTAACGCCTCCGCCCGATTGCCCACCGGGTCGGTTATTTGTGCCGGAGGGGGTCTGGCCAGACGTTATTCGGTGGGGTCATGATTCCAATATAGCGTGTCAGGTATGTATACTTTGCATTAGAATACAATTACCCTGTCTCATTGTTTGGCGTATTTAGCTAATATATTATGTATAATGGTTTATTATTTTGTTTATTTCCTGGAAAAAGCTGTATATGGGTAATTACGAAACTGTAACATAATGTTACGTTCCCAATTAGTTTTCTAGGGCAAAAAGGAAGTAACGTTTTAAAGCAAAAGTTAACAGCAACAAAGAGAAGTTAACTTATCTGAGTCCCAGTACACAATACACAAAGTAAGATGTACAATAAATGTATTTACAATAAATAATACATAATACAGCGGAAAAAGAACCCTAAACAAACAACTCCAGAAAAAGAAAAGGGAATGAAGCATGTTCTTCAGGAGCGGGTAAAGCCAAAACAACAAACAATACCTGGTAGAAGGAGATCTAATTAACCTACAACAAAAAATACAAAAAAATATACAGAACTCTTACCTTACTTCATAACTAACAAAAACAGGAAAAAAATGAGAATAAAAGAAAATGGCACCCAACTCCCTAGTGCTCCAACACTCAACAACGGGCAAACAACTCAAAGCTGTAAACTACAGCCACAAGACATTTAAGTTTGATCTTATTTAAGCTTAACACATCAAGCTGCCACTACAGCCATAACAACACACATAAGATTAAAACACACCAACAAGAGGAACACTCTGGGACTGGCAACAACAGCAGCAGCAGCAGCAGCAGCAGTCTCAGGCTCTTGGGAGAAGAAATCTCTCATCGTCTCTCTCTCCGGCTCTGCTTAAATACTGGACCTCTTGCCACTGATGAGGAGCAGCTGGTAAGTCCAATCACCTAGATTAGGACAGGGAGGAGCACAGGAAATTGGACAGAACACACAACAAAAACTACAACTCCCAAGAGGCCGTTAGGTCCAATGGCAGCACACACAAATAATACATCAAATGAATGACACTTACACATTATTATACAACACAAATGCCTACGTCCTGGGACCTAACAATATGTATTGTATTTAAAATACAATGAATTTGAGTGTTAGGCTGGAGAGCATTACAGAGTGATATGTGTGTGCAGAAGCGGCTGTACAGAGTTGAATTCAAGGTGAAAGAGAAGGATGACACCACTTATGTTTTATTAAGAATAAAATGTTTTATTCATATTATTTTATTGTATGTGGTAACGCTTTAGGTAATTACCATTCTGTAATTATCACGTACCTATAAAGTACGTAAGTGAGGGAACAATATGTAAAGTTTGGGGAATAAAGGGGTAACAACCAGGTCAATTAACAAATTATTTATACTGAAAGAATTTTAGAACTAAGGGGAACTTATTCTTCTATTATGATACAACAATCTTACATTTGGGAGCAATTTAGCGAGAACATACACTGCGTTTGTCATGCATTGTACAGGGAGGTACATCTTACATTTGGGAGCAATTTAGCAGGGAGGAAACCTGGGGGAAACTCCAATCGAGAACGGAAGCGAAGACAAGACAAGATCGAGTTCGCTGGTCCTGTCTCCTGTTATCCAGATACTGAGGCCACTTGATGTGAACAAATGTAAGCACGCCAGGTCCTGATTGGCTGATGATCTTACGTTAATCGGTGATCACATGTTAATGTCAAGTGTAAACGCAGCTTATTTTCCTCTATGCTGCTGCTCTGACAGGTGTTGATTGCATTTTGTAGAAGCCCATTTGCTGGTTATCAACTATTGCTCCATCATTTATCTCCTGCAGGAAATAACCCAGCAATTCAAGCAGCCAAAGAAGCACAGCAAGCTGAAATGTGGATATTTCTCTCCTCAAATGGACTCTTTCTATCCTGTTCCTCCAAAATCTATTTCAAGCTCTTTGCAAAAGAGGTTATCCCAGACAAAAATTAAGACAGATCTATAAAGAACACAACCAAAACAACACAAACCCAAGGCCTAAACCTCCCAGAGATAACCAAGCTCTGTTACCAGCCATCTACACATATTCCTTTACCACTACCAAATTTACTATAAATAAAATAAAATTACCAAACAATACTGGCACCCATCCAAAAAGACGTTGAAACTAACATCATTGCAGTGTTCAAAAGAAACACAAACCTTCTGGATGTAATGATTCACAGCCGACTATTGAAAAATGAAGTGGAAGAAAAACCTCAGAAACTTCTAAAAAGTATTAAACCCTGGAGACGCCCGGAAGTAGTCACATTACAAAATATCCTGATGAATACAAAAACTGCATACATGCCATTACATGTACCCTATGCAAAAAAAAAAAAAAAAATACATTGGACAAACCCAAAATACCATTAAAAAACAAGACTTTACCACCATAGATAAAACGTCAGAACCCAAAGAGATAATACCAAGGGGACAATTCTGATAAACCTCTTCGAAGACGTGGTCTACATAAATTTTATATACAGGGAATAGATCACAACCCAACTGGACAACCAATGAAAAACTTTATAAGGAACATTGGTGGATTCAAAAACTCAACACAAGAATCCCCAGCAACTTAAATGAAAGAAGAGAAACATAAACTGTATTTAGTTCTGTCTATAAAATCTATCTAGCCTAGTTTTTTTTTTGTATTCAGTGCAGGGCATTGCTACTGGGGTGAAAGGTGGTGACAATTACAGTAGTTTTGCTATATATTCCCCTACTCTTATGAATCAATATAGTATACTACATCGTCAGCTTGTATGCCTGAGAGTTTACCTCAAAAACCTCAATAACATGCAATTATTTAAAGAAGTTTTCCAAAAATGTCCTGTTTCTCCCCTGCATTAAAATGGTTTAGTCCAATGATTAATTATTTCAGCACAGCAGAGGGATCCAATTAAATCGCAAGTCCCACCCCAGCTAGTAAACAGAACCAACCAGATTTGATGCTGCTTCGTGAACAGTTGATGTTAAAAGCATGGTTCGAATTACGTGGGAGCCAGTGGGAGCTGAGCTCCCATAGAGTGAGTATGAGCTGCCATGAAAGCAGTAAAATCCTACACCTGTGGGGGCTCTAAAAATCATCAGCACCATCATTTCGAATTACAAATAAAGCACTTTTTCCTTCAATAATCGAGGCATATTTGTTAACCCTTTCGCACGTACGTTCATAGCGGTGTGATTAGAACAGTCAGTGCATCACGTGATCAACTGCTAAATTCTAAAGTGCTTTCGCGCGTTGGCTGGCGCTGAGCCAGAGACAGATGCGCTCAATATATCACAGCTATTCAGTGTTTTTAACCAGATCATGTTTATTTCAGGTTTCAGACATTTAAATACAAAAGTAGCTGACTAGCAAAAAAATGATTTGGGGGGACGCTAGGTAGGCCCCCACCAATATTTTAGCGAACTCCTTTCAGGGTTTTCCTGCATGGAATTACGAGGCAGGAGGCACTCCGGCTCTCAACAAAACTCGGCCTTTGGCCATTAAGTTTGCCGATAGTGCTGCGCGGGTCGGGCGAGACAAATAATTAAAAAAATTAGCCTACATTCAAATTAATCGAGGATGGATGACAGATAAATCATTATAATGTTTTGATTTTAATAAAGACACGTAACTCTTATCATGGTAAAACGAAATGAGCATCACTCTTTTACTTTCGTTTTCAACAACGTAATTCTCTTTAGAGAAAATCAATCAAGGAAAACATATCAGGGCATTTACTACAGTTGTAATTTTTCAATGTAAATTATTTAATTTGATTGGTAACAGCCTACTGTCTTATTATTCTGATTTAATGTATTGATCAAATTAAGGAATATTTTAAAAGAAAGATGGAGCATAGGCTACATAAAATTAGAGGGAAAAATGCCCTATTTTAAAGGTAAAAAATGTATTCTGATAAGAGTGTTTGCCAACAGTGATGTAATGAAACATTGACAATTTAACTTTGAAGGGAGTAAAAAGCCTCTGTTTAGGATATTAAGGAAATGTAATTTTGGCCAAAGAATAACTTTTAATTTAAATAAATGTTAATTTTAAATCAGCCTACTTCAGTGTGATATTTTACCATATTATCATGCTTAACATTGAGAATTTGAAAAATTGTAATGATGATCAGATGCAGACCTAAATCAAAGAATATCATATGTTTGGGCGGTTGGGTTATTTTTAACAGCGGATTCGGGTGACTCAAAGTGCACCAGATTAATGAATTTATCTTTAAAATGTACAACATTTTCTTCCTGGGGGGGCATGCCCCCAGACCCCGCTACAGGTAACGAACTCCACCCAAATATTCTCTACTCCTGTATTAATAAACGTATGTTTCACTCAAAATAATGAAGTGCAGTATTTAGCTATTTATTTATCACATACACCACACCTGCTTGTGGGTTACTTTTTTTTCTTTCTTTTTTTTAAAGAGACCCCCACAAAGATGAAATCATAATTCGAACCCTTGTTAAAAGTGAAGTTACAGTGGAAGAGAGACTGACTGGAAATGTCGTTAAAAAAATCGGTGTACCAGTAACGCCATGAAAAGCAGGAGAGAGAGGCCAGGATAACTACTCACTTAAAAAAGTTGGGTTAAAAATGACCCAACAGCTAACCCAATGGTGGGTTGATATAGCACCGACCTATTGTTGGGTTATTTTAACCCAATAAATTAGGTAACTAGTTTTACCCAATAAATTGGGTTAAAAAAAAACTAATCTGTTGGGTTATTTGGCCAAAATGCTTTAATCAACCTATTATTAATATTATTTATAATTACTATTATTGCCATGTAAATAAATAACTCACAACTTAAGTATATTAACAATGCTTTATTTACATTCAATTAGACATTGCATTCAAAAGTAATTGTTGCAATTGTTTTGATGTACTTACCTAAAGGTAAGAAATTGTTTCAATAAATAAAATAAAAAAAGTAATGCAATTATAAATTGCCTCGTAAGGCGACGTGTTGAGGGAACACCTCCAGGCACAGAATATTAATGTTAAAATTAATTTAGAGTTATGTTTTAAGTTCTAAGAAACATGGAACACAAAAACACAAATAAACAGTTGTTGTCAAGTCAAGTCACCTTTATTTATATAGCGCTTTTCACAATACAAATTGTTTCAAAGCAGCTTTACAGAGATAACAGGAAAGTAAAGTTGTAATAGTATTGTTAAATTCAAAATTAAATCTTAAATGTCCCCAACTAAGCAAGCCAAAAGCCAATGGTGAATAAAAGCAAAAAAAGGCGACAGTGGCAAGGAACCAAAACTCCATCAGGTGACCGAGTTGAGAAAAAAACCTTGGGAGAACCCAGGCTCAGTCGGGGGGCCAGTCCTCCTTTGGCCAACAAACGAACAGTGTATGATTATGATTTAGGCGGCATAATAGGTCAGAAGTCAGATTGGATCAGAACTTTCACGATATTTATCCAGTTCATCTGGTTGGGGTCGGAGTCATCACGCCGGTATGGAGATGAGTTTGTTGAGGTGTCCATGAGGCCTTCACAGTGTTGATGAGGCTGGCACTTCAGGGATGCGTTGTCATCGTGTCCATGTGATGGTCCTTCCTCAGATCTGGATACGGCCTGGATCTGGCAGTTTGCGGTAAACCTTGGGATAAACAGAGAGACTAATATTAGCGTAGACGCCATCCTTCTTATGATGTACAAAGTACATCAGGATTTATGGGAAGTGTTCCCGGTTCCGGCTGATCTAAACTATGCAGCCTAACATTGAATTATAGCAATGTATAATGTGTTATGTGTATGCTAAGCCAAAGAGATGTGTTTTTAGTCTAGATTTGAACTGACAGACTGTGTCTGCTTCCCGGAACATGTTGGGAAGATTGTTCCAAAGTTTTGGTGCCAAGTAGTAAAAGGATCTACCGCCAGCAGTTGATTTTGATATTCTAGGTATTATCAACTGGCCAGAATTTTGAGATCGCAATAGACATGAAGGACTATAATGGGTTAGGAGCTAGCTCAAATACAGGGGAGCAAAGCCATTTAGTGCTTTGTAAGTAATTAGCAATATTTTAAAGTGTATACGATGTTTAATAGGGAGCCAATGCAGTGTTTACAGAACCGGGCTAATATGGTCATACTTCCTGGTTCTGGTAAGAACTCTAGCGGCGGCGTTTTGTATTAGCTGTAGTTTGTTTATTAAGCGTGCAGGGCAACCACCCAGTAGAGCATTACAATAATCTAGCCTTGAGGTCATGAACGCATGGACTAATTGTTCCGCATTTGTCAATGAGAGCATATGACGTAATTTAGATATATTTTTAAGATGGAAAAATGCGTTTTTACAGACACTAGACACGTGACTTTCAAATGAGAGATTGCTATCAAAGAGCACATCCAGGTTCCTAACCAACAAAGAAGACTTAACAGAGCAGCCATCAAGTGTTAGACGGTATTCTAAGTTATTACGTGTGGAAGTTTTGTCCAATAATTAGAATCTGTGTTTTTTCAGAATTTAGTAGTAGGAAATTACTAGTCATCCAATTTTTTATAACAGCTATGCATTCCGTTAATTTTGTGAATTGGTAAATTTCGTTAGGTTTTGAGGAAATATAGAGCGGAGTATCATCAGCATAACAGTAAAAACTAATTCCATGTTTCCTAATGATATCTACTAATGGTAGCATGTACAGAGTGAACAGCAGCGGTCCTAGTACTGAGGCTTGTGGTACGCCATACTGAACTTTTGACCGATAGAGTGCGGATAGTTATGACGTCACTTTGTAGGACAACTCGGAAGTTAGCGGCGCATGGGTTCCCTTTGATCGAAAAGCTATGCATTTTCCCCATAGACTTTTGGAAAATCGCAAAAAATAAGATCTGTGTTCAACAAAGAGTTGTGACCCTTACACATTTTGTCTATCAAGATAATCTTTACAAGTTAATCCAAAATTTATACATTTTGAAGCCTATATAAAGTTTTAAAAACCACAAGCAAACACAATAAAGTTTAAAAAAACCACAAGCAGGTTATAACTGGTGGGTTTTATGTCATATATCAAAACGTGAAAATATTTAGAGGCTTTGTTAACCACAGACCTTATTTCAGGCCATTTAGCAAAAACCCATTCAAAAAACCCATAGACTTTAGGGCAAGAGAACCGGAAGTGCTAAAATGCTAACTCACTTACACGTTTTGGCCTACAAAGTGACGTCATAACTTTGGCACTCTATGGAGGAAAGATAGCTGGCAGGGTTTTTAAAGCAACATCTCCAAGAGTGTCTTTACATAAAACAGAAAGAAAAATGGATTAATCTTTAAACAAGTGCATTATATTATAGACAAAATATTATAACTTGACATGAAAGTACAGAGCTGTTGTGCAGAATTTTCTCACCAGAAGAAATGTTTGTTAACAGGAAGAAGATCCAAGGCTCTCTTCTCAGTCCTGCAATATGAAAGGATTCGCTGAGATGCATGTCCCCAAATTTCAAAAAGTTTATCTTTGGCATGTGGGTATAAAATACCAAAGTCCTGAGCATTCTAAAAATTAGGAAAGAAAAAGAAAAGTTAAAATCACACCAACACCTCATATGTAAGTGATAATGTAGAGCGAGGCGGTGTTATAGTGAAGACAACCCCGACAGGCTGATTATGACCCCGACGTGAAGCGGAGCTTGAATCAGCCTGAAGGGTATTCGCTTTAACAACCGCCTCGCATTATCCCGCTTATTACATGGCTACCTACCAAATAAATCAATAATTTGACACAAAATATTGATTTAAAAAGGAGTTTATTGATTTAAAAACGATTGTATTGCTTCCGCTAAAGAAAATAGTCTGTTCCGTATCTACGGTTAGAATCCTGCGTCCATGGCAACGCTCTGTTTTTCATGGCAACGGTGTTAGCAGCGGTCTTATCAAGAAATAACACACCACATTCTACATTAGAATTCAACCAAGCCATGTAATAAGGTGCAGTAACAATGAATGGACATCTGTTTATCAATATAAATATATATTATTATATTTTTTATTATTTATATTATATTATAATATAGAGCTTCTGCAATTGCCATGTATTGTGGTAAATGACCTCCATTTAAAATGTCCTTTTACTGCTATGTGTTATTTAAAAAGTAATAAGTTAAAGTTTATTATAAAGCAATAAAGTCTCAACCAACCGTCATTTTATTTAATGGGCATGTGGCGATCTGAAAAGTGTTATGTAACTCAACTGACTATTGTAATAACTTACTATCTTATTGAGTAGTTATATTTTGTAACTTTTAATCTTTATAGAGGCGGGATCTAAAGCAATGAAAAAAAAAAGCCGAGCTTCATGTCTGGATCTGAAGAGTGTTGTTCTACAACGAGCGAGTGTGTCGGCGCTTCTTTGGGAAGTCTCTCCTGGTGTCGGTGGTTACAGCGCGAGTGCAGCGGTGATCGCGAGCTTCAAGCTCTCAACTGCTGTTTTCACAGCAACCAAATTTCTGTTTGTGTTTGTTTGTCTGACGGTCGGTTTAGGGCGAGAAAGTGAGTGCTTCACTGGCACAGGGTGCACCATTCCTGTGTCAGTGTTGCCGCGGTCATTCCCCTGTGTGCTCCGGCACTGGTGAGAGGTTTTCACTTCCTAAAAGAGCAACACGGGTGCGTTTGCGTCTTTTTCAAGATGTCATTCCGCCCGTACGTTTCTGGGTGCGGTCGTTCCCTGTCTCTCTCTGATGGTCACAATTGTTGTATCACGTGTTTGGGCTTACAGCACGCTGAGGCAGCTTTTGTGGACAGCTCATGTTTTCACTGTGGGAACATGACTGTCGCAGTGTTGAGGGCGAGACTCGCCTTCGTCCGCGGAGAGCGAGTCCCCATTGCCATGCCCCACCCCCGGGTGCTGCATGGGATGGGTGACCGGAGGGTAGTGTTGGATGTCCCGCCCGGTAACCATTCCCTGTGGGCTCCTCACCCCTCCCTTCCACTGCTACCATTGGAGCCTCCGGTGTTATCTGCTGGTCCATCTGTAATGGGTGGGCCAGCGGTTCCACTCGGGGCTCCCCTGGGGGACAGGATGTCGATTGCAGCATCGGAGGGTGAGCTGATGTCTGGAGATGACGACTCGGCTGCGTTGTCTCCCTCCGGGAGTTCAATGTTGCCCGAGCCGGATCCAGAGTTATCAGCTATGCTGAAACGGGCCGCCGAGGCTGTCGGGCTCGAGTGGAACCCTCCACCGTGTCCTGTTCAGTCTCGGTTGGATGATTGGTATCTCGGGGCGGGCCGTGCTGGTTCTCAGCCCGCCGCCCCAGTGCCCTTCTTTCCCGAAGTGCATGAAGAGCTGACTTGGTCGTGGACGGCACCTTTTACTGCTGAAAACGACTTGAGTAGTTCTTCCTCCCTCACTACCCTTGTCGGAGGAGCGGTGAAGGGTTATGAGGCTATCCCTCCAGTGGAGCGGTCTGTTGCGACTCTTTTATGTCCAACGGCCGCTGCATCCTGGGTGGGGGATCCTTGTTTCCCCTCGCGGGCCTGTGAGTTCGCGTCAGGATTGGCGGTCAGAGCTTACAGAGCTTGCGGGCAAGCCGCTTCCTCTTGGCATGCCTTGGCGTTGTTGCAGGTCTACCAGGCCAAAACACTCATGGACATGCACGAGGGTAGTTTGGACCGGGCGCTCGTGAGTGAGCTCCGCACCGCCACTGACCTCGCCCTCCGGGGTACGAGTGTCGCGGCGTGTGCGGTCGGTCTAGCGATGTCCACTTTGGTGGTCCAGGAACGCCATCGTTGGCTCAGCCTCGTTGAGATGGCGGATGCGGACAAGGTTCGGTTCCTGGACTCCCCAGTTTCCCAGGTTGGGTTGTTCGGCGACGTGGCGGAGAGCTGCGCCCAACAGTTCTCTGCCACCCAGGTTCGGACGGAGGCTCCCCGACACACCCTATCCCGGCGGCCCGCTGTTGCCTCCACCCTGCCGCCGGAGATAGTCCCTCCGCCCGTTCCTCGCCGAGGGCGCCCCCCTGCCGCTGCCTCCGGTTCCGCGGGGTCTCCGCAACAGCCTTCACCCAGGCCCCAGCGTAGAACCAGCAGCAGGCAGGCCGCCCAGTCTGTCTCAGTCACCGCCCAGCCAGGGGGCGAGTGTCAGAAACGTTCCTGAGACAGGCCACCCAGGGATGGGGGGACTAGCTCTTCAGACGGTTACCGTTCCACCATTGGTTCTCCGGAGTCCAGTGGTACCCCAATTGTCAGATGAGCGAATTTCTCCGTCCCTGGGTCCCAAGAGGCCGAGGCTGGTGGCTTGCGACCCTGTGGAACAGCCTTGCTCCCCCCAGCCCCCTCTTGTTCGCCAGCCCGCAACACGAGGCGGTCGAGGACCCGGTCATCCGCCTTCTCTCCCGTCCTCTGTTGCCCCGTGGAGACAGGTAAGTGCAGCACGGCTCACTCAGACCCCGCTTCGGGCCGCCCACGGGCCTTCCGAGCCGGGTCCCTGCCCTCCACTGCGCTGCCCCGCCCCGGGTATGCCTGTGTTACCCTTGGTCCCCCTGGTTCGGTTCGTCGAGGCCTGGAAAGTGCTCTCCAACCCGTCCGGCTGGCTCCTCCGTACCATCAGGCTCGGCTACACGATTCAGTTCCGCCGGAGTCCGCCCAGGTACAGTGGCATTCGCCACACTTCAGTGTCGAGCGAATCTGCTCCTGTCATGCGCGCGGAGATCGCGGTCCTGCTGGCGAAGGACGCGATAGAGCCGGTGTCGGTAGCCGATATGAAGGCCGGCTTTTACAGCCCGTACTTCATTATACCCAAGAAAGGGGGTGGGTTACGACCAATCCTGGACCTGCGAGTCCTGAATCGGGCCCTTCACAAGCTCCCGTTCAGAATGCTGACGCAGAAATGCATCTTCCAATGTGTCCGTCCCCAGGATTGGTTTGCAGCGATCGACCTGAAGGACGCGTACTTTCATGTCTCCATCCTGCCGTGACACAGGCCATTCCTGCGTTTCGCGTTCGAGGGTCAGGCGTATCAGTACAAAGTCTTACCCTTCGGGCTGGCCCTGTCACCCCGTGTCTTTACGAAAGTTACGGAGGCAGCCCTCGCTCCCATGAGAGAGCAGGGCATTCGCGTTCTCAACTATCTCGACGACTGGCTGATACTAGCTCAGTCTCGGGAGCTGTTATGCGAACACAGGGATTTGCTGCTCCAGCACATCAGCCAGCTGGGTCTTCAGGTCAACTGGGAGAAGAGCAAACTCGCCCCTGTGCAGAGGATCTCTTTTCTCGGTTTGGAGCTGGACTCGGTCCAACACACGGCGCGCCTCACAGAGGATCGTGCCCGGTCGGTGCTGAACTGCCTGAATTTTATCAAGGGCAGAACAGTGGTTTTTCTGAAACAGTTTCAGAGGCTCCTGGGGCATATGGCAGCCGCAGCCGCAGTTACGCCGCTCGGCCTGCTTCATATGAGACCACTCCAGCACTGGCTTCGCGACCGAGTCCCGAGGTGGGCGTGGCGGAGAGGCACGCTCCCTGTGAGAATCACCGCGGCCTGCCTCCAAACCTTCTGCCCGTGGTCGGACCTTTCGTTTCTCCGGGCCGATGTGTCCCTAGAACAAGTGTCCAGGCATGCTGTGGTCTTCACAGACACCTCCAACACTGGCTGGGGGGCCACGTACAACGGGCATGCAGTAGCTGGCACCTGGACGGGGTCCCACCTGCATTGGCACATCAACTGCCTCGAGTTGTTAGCAGTACTCCTTGCTTTGAGACGCCTCAGGACGACGCTGCTCGGCAAGCACGTACTGGTCCGGACGGACAGCACTGCGGCCGTTGCGTACATCAACCACCAAGGTGGTCTACGTTCCCGCCGCATGTCACAACTCGCCCGCCACCTCCTCCTATGGGGTCAGAAGCATCTGAGGTCGCTTCGTGCCGTTCACATCCCTGGCCTGCTCAATCGTGCCGCCGACAAGCTCTCACGACAGATTGTGGCCTCGGGAGAATGGCGGCTCCATCCCCAGGCGGTCCAGCTGATATGGGACCACTTCGGGGCCGCACAGATAGATCTGTTTGCCTCTCCGGACTCGTCCCATTGCCAGTTGTTTTATTCCCTCGAAACGGATGCACTGGCTCACAGCTGGCCCCGGGGCCTCCGCAAGTATGCGTTTCCCCCAGTGGGCCTTATTGCACAACTACTGTGCAAAGTCAGGGAGGAAGAGGAGCAGGTTTTGCTAGTTGCTCCTTATTGGCCCAACCGAACCTGGTTCCCCGAACTTTTTCTCCTCTCGACAGCTCCTCCCTGGCCTATTCCTCTGAGAGAGGACCTACTCTCTCAGGGACGGGGCACCATATGGCACCCGCGTCCAGACTATTGGAGACTCCATGTGTGGTCCCTGGACGGGACGCGGAGGTTTTAGGTAGTCTACCACAGGCAGTCGTAGATACCATCACGTCAGCGAGAGCCCCCTCTACGAGGCTTGCTTACTCCCTGAAGTGGAAACTGTTCGTTGAGTGGTGTGCTTCTCAAGGAGAAGACCCCCGAAGGTGTTCGGTCATTTCCGTGCTTTCTTTCCTGCAAGAGGCTTTGGAGCGTCGGCTGTCCCCCTCCACCCTCAAAGTGTATGTCGCCGCTATTGCCGCACATCACGATGCAGTAGACGGGAAATCCCTGGGGAAGCATGACTTGATCGTCAGGTTCCTGAGGGGAGCGAGGAGGTTGAATCCGCCTCGCCCCCCCTCTATACCCTCTTGGGACTTATCTCTGGTGCTAACCGCACTGCAGAGGCCGCCCTTCGAGCCTTTGCAGGTAGCAGAGTTAAAAATTCTGTCCCAAAAGACAGTTCTCCTACTTGCTTTGGCCTCCATCAAGAGGGTAGGGGACCTGCACGCATTTTCGGTCAGCGAATCGTGCCTGGAATTCGGGCCGGCTAACTCTCACGTTATCCTGAGACCCCGGCCTGGATATGTGCCCAAGGTTCCTACCACCCCCTTTCGGGACCAGGTGGTGAACCTGCAAGCGCTGCCCCCGGAGGAGGCAGACCCAGCCCTGGCTTTTCTCTGCCCCGTTCGCGCCCTGCACTTGTACGTGGACAGATCGCAAAGCTTTAGGACCTCAGAGCAGCTCTTCGTCTGTTATGGAGGTCAGCGGAAGGGAAAGGCTGTCTCCAAGCAGAGGTTGGCCCACTGGATAGTGGATGCCATCATCTTGGCGTATGAGTCCCAAGGTGAACCCTGTCCCCCCGGACTGCGAGCTCACTCCACAATGAGTGTTGCCGCTTCTTGGGCGTTGGCGCAGGGTGCCTCGCTGACAGGTGTCTGTAGAGCTGCGGGCTGGGCGACACCTAATACGTTTGCTAGATTCTATAGCCTACGTGTCGAGCCGGTTGCTTCCCGTGTGCTCTCTTCTCATAGAAGCCAGTAACACCGTGAGCCCCGGTTCAGTGTCGGCTTGCTGCGCCATTCCCCTCTTACGGACCGGATACGTGCGCCATTTCGCTCCGGTGGAATTCCCTTGTCCGGAACCTGTTGAGCTCCTCCGTACCCCCCCCAACGTCGGACGTGGCGGAACGTCTGGTGTTAGGCCTACCACTCGTATGCAGTGTGGAACCTGTGTTAGGCTGGGTCCATATGTTGCGGTCCCTACGGCGACCCCATATGTGTATTCTTCCACGATACGGCTCCCCAAGGTGAGCCCGTGTCTTTCCCTTGGCAGAGTCCTGCCGTCACTGTAAATTGGTGTGTCTCCCCCCTCTCTAGGCTGGAGCCACCCCAGTGACATTCCATATGTTATACTGCCCGGCTCTCCGCCCAGTTCATATGTGTATTTCCCCCCCCCTTTCGGGTTGGTTGGGCTCCGCAGCGTCCCTTCCTTCCAAGGTTGGGCACGCTTTCCCAGTGTTACCAAGTCTAACTGAGTGGGTCTTGTGGAACAGCAGCGACTTCCTGGCCTAAGCCCTGTCCTTTTCCGCTAGAACGTCGGGAGGATCAGAAGGCTTTTGTCTAGGCACTGGAAGGTGGCAGCGTTAGTGGCGTGTTCAATGGTTGATCCCATTTCAGTCGCGTCGACTACGTCCGACGTTATCGACTGAAAGGGAACGTCCTGGTTGCGTATGCAACCCACCGTTCCCTGAAGGAGGGAACGGAGGACGTAGTCCCCTTGCCACTACCGCTGGACCACCGCTGACTCCGAGTTACGCTCGGCTCCTCAGCGAAAAGCAAATGGTGCGTGCATCCACTTCCGTATTTATACCCGCGCTGCGGGGCGGAGTGTGAGATGCAAATCTCGCACGCCAATGTGTATTGGCTCGTTCAATAATACTCGAAGACGATAGGCTCCCTAGCGTGATCCCATTTCAGTCGCGTCGACTACGTCCTCTGTTCCCTCCTTCAGGGAACGGTGGGTTGCATACGCAACCAGGACGTTCCGTATCTACGGTTAGAATCCTGCGTCTATGGCAAGGCTCTGTTTTTCATGGCAACGGTGTGTTATACTTAGCAGCAGTCTGTTATCAAGAAATAACACACCACATTCTACATTAGAATTCAACCAAGCCATGTAATAAGGTGCAGTAACAATGAATGGACATCTGTTTATCAATATAAATATATATTATTATATTTTTTATTATTTATATTATATTATAATATAGAGCTTCTGCAATTGCCATGTATTGTGGTAAATGACCTCCATTTAAAATGTCCTTTTACTGCTATGTGTTATTTAAAAAGTAATAAGTTAAAAGTTTATTATAAAGCAATAAAGTCTCAACCAACCGTCATTTTATTTAATGGGCATGTGGCTATCTGAAAAGTGTTATGTAACTCAACTGACTATTGTAATAACTTACTATCTTATTTAGTAGTAGTATTTTGTAACTTTTAATCTTTATAGAGGCGGGATCTAAAGCAATGAAAAAAAAAGCACACGGAATAAATGGTCCGAAAAAAGGACATGTCCGGGAAAAAGAGGACGTATGGTCACCCTAGTTTAACACTTTGTAGTATTTTAAATTCACACTGTAGTTGGGATACATTTGCGCTACAATGTAGGCCTTTATATAACACAGCATACCTTCTTCCTGTAAGTGACTGCGACACAGGATGGATGGACCAGGCTTCCGCTGCGTCTTGAAGCCGAGCGCGCCGGTTAATATCTGAAAATATTAATAACTTTCCCAAAAAGTATTGGAAAGAACATAGAAAGCTAGGAAGAGTATCACAACCGAGTACTAAGAAATTGGCTGGCTATATGGCCATATTGGTGTCGTTAGTCGCAGATAGCGGACAAAAAGCAGTCATACAGGGGAGATATAAACATACAAATAATTGGCTGAACATTCAGAACGAAAAACGGCAATAATACTATGTAAGAGCTTAAAGTCATGTTATAACGAAAAAAAATAATAACATAGGCTACAATATGCATACTGTGTAGTGTAATATTAACTCACTCGTGTATCTTCTGTCAGCTGTGGTGGTCAACCGTTGAAATTTGAATTTCAACCTAACGGGCTGCGTTGTTATAGAAACAACCCAATAAATGTTCCGAATAACCCAACAGAACGACCCAATATTTTTAACCCAGCTATTGGGTACACAAAATAACTAGGGGTGTCCCCGACTAAGGATTTTCATAGTCGAATCAGAATCATCAAGTCTTCCCCATAGTCGACTAATAGTCGAATTGTGTGTGGGGTTGGGGGCGGAGCTTTAACATTTTAAAGCCGCGATGTACAGAACAAAGAAGAAAATGTATAAAAACATTTCGGATCAATAAAACTAAGAAATAACTTGAATAACTGCAGAAAGGCCACACTGCAGACAGATTAAATCGCCTAAATTGCCTGTACGAGCAGGCTCTAAGTACAGAGCGCAAGATCCATGCACCGAAAAATAATCAACAATTAATTTACAGAATTAAATTAGAACAGAATATACCTTTCTAATAAATAAAAATACAAAACGAAATAAGTATGAATCAAGTCACAAAATCCAGAAAAAATGTGTGGAAAGTGCAGGGGAACATATATTCAAAACACAAGCCACAAATAGTTAAATTAGATAACCCTGAGTGATCAATAAATACAATTAAAATAAAGAAATTCTTAAAATAACGAAAGTATAGCCAGAATTGTCAACTTTGTCTTTTTAACTGCAGAAACAACATTAAACACTAAACTCGATTGACAGTTTAGCCCCAGCTAACAAAAAAAGGTCCCCAGAACGTCCCCTAAATGGCCTGCGCGAACGTCCCCCCGAACGTCCCCGTGTAGGGTCCGCTTGATGTCCCGTGGACCTTCGCGAAGACGTCCTCCGGACGTTCAAGAGGACGTTCCCAGGACCACCAGCGGCCATTCGGGACGTTTATGGGACTTTCGCGTTTAGTCCCCTGAATTTTATTTTATTTTACTTCTGGCTAACCAAAGAAAACAGACACGGTGTAAGGAACAAAGTAAATTGTTTATTTAAACAATTTTAAAGGTGTTGTGCTATTTCCGTGTGTGTGTGTGTGTGTGTGTGTCTTCAAATGCGCTGGCAGCTGTGTGTGTGTGTGTGTGTGTTTGTCGGTCAGCTGTGGGTAATCCGATGGCAATTCTCCCCCTTTGGCATCTACCTAGAACAACAAAATGAACATAGTGTTATGATTTTATATGTCTATACATCCATATGTGAAATATAACGTTGTCTCATTTCAGCTTAACATATAATGTTAGCTTCGTAGTGTTAGCATAACTGTTATCAGCGGTAGCCTACATTGCGGACAACTTCAGGACACGTTTTAAAAGGTAACATTTTCATATAATTTAAAGATGGACAGTGGTTATGGTAACTAATGTTTAATAATCTAAAAATTAAAAATACCTTTTAGACAGACGAACGAGAAAACACAAGGCTGCGTCTGAGGAGGACCGTTAACTGTCACTACGAAGCTGAGCGTTGCCATGGATACAAACCGCGTAACATAAGGAATGACGTCACTCGCTTAGGTGCATTTGATCCTATGATTTGATCGTCACTTGCTTGTTTCTCCAATTTTTTTTGTTATTTGATCTGCATGTGCTATCAGTCTTAAGTGCGATAATTAGAAAAATATTTTTCCTAAAATAAATTATTTTTAATAAAACCAGTCGTCTGACCAACAGTTTGACAGGTAAATGTTTAGGATACTTTTATTTGTCTTACCTGTGTTATTTTCCACTTTCTTTCCAGCAATTTTTCCATTCTTCATGTTTTCCATTCTGCATTCATCATTTGAAGTCGATGCATTCTTTTAGAGCTCCTGGGATTCAACCTCTTCGTGCATGTGGAATAGCCTTTATAAATTGTAGCTCATATTCAATTGAATCAATTATCATGTTTTTGATGTTTGAATTATAACGGGTGAAAACAATCTCGTGATTTTATTACATCTTTAATTAGTGATAGAATTTACATGAAGTAACATAAAAGTTATTATCTTAACATTAAAACACTAACATTTTTAGCACGAACATAATTTTACAATTAATGCAAATAGCTTGCATTTATATTTTAGTTTAATTATCAGTAGGGGTTCAATCTTCAACTGGCTGGCAGGAGCCGCCACTGGCAGGTCACGTGACCTGTCAGTGGCTGGCTGGCAGCTGCCAGTCTGCCACTGGCAGCTGCCAGTCTGCCACTGACAGTTGCCAGTCTGACACTGGCAGCTGCCAGTCAGCCACTGACAGGTGCAGTGGCTGACAGTGGCTGGCTATGGTAGTCTATTTGGCAAGTTTCAGAAACCATCGATTTTGGACAGTTTTTTGTGTTTTGTGTTCCTCCCTTTCTAGCTCATTTATTATGAATCTGTTGATATGAATAATGTTCTTTAGTATGATTGCTGTTTTGTGAACTGTTATCCCAATATAACCAGTCAAATGGCCGTGATCAGACTGGCAGCTTACAGACGCTCGCTGGACGCTCATCCAGTCAGTCGCGGCTGAGACTGCGAGTCTAACGCGTCGCCTGACACTCTCGCTACAAGGAAATACATTGTTTTCTTTTTATAAATATAAACCCATGTCTTTATTCTTGTGGAGGAATGCTGTTTTGTGGACTGTTATCCCAATATAACCAGTCAAATGGCCGTGATCAGACTGGCAGCTACAGACGCTCGCTGGACGCTCATCCAGTCAGCCTCGGCTGATCCCGCGAGTTTAACGCGTCGCCTGACACTTTCGCTACAAGGAAATACATTGTTTTCTTTTTATAAATATAATGCCATGCCTTTATTCTTGTGGAGGAATGATGTTTTAGGGACTGTTATCCCAATATAACCAGTCAAATGGCCGTGATCAGACTGGCAGCTTACAGACGCTCGCTGGACGCTCATCCAGTCAGCCTCGGCTGAGACTGCGAGTCTAACGCGTCGCCTGACACTCTCGCTACAAGGAAATAAATTGTTTTCTTTTTATAAATATAATGCCATGCCTTTATTCTTGTGGAGGAATGATGTTTTGTGGACTGTTATCCCAATATAACCAGTCAAATGGCCGTGATCAGACTGGCAGCTTACAGACGCTCGCTGGACGCTCATCCAGTCAGCCGCGGCTGAGACTGCGAGTCTAACGTGTCGCCTGACACTCTCGCTACAAGGAAATACATTGTTTTCTTTTTATAAATATAAACCCATGTCTTTATTCTTGTGGAGGAATGATGTTTTGGGGACTGTTATCCCAATATAACCAGTCAAATGGCCGTGATCAGACTGGCAGCTTACAGACGCTCGCTGGACGCTCATCCAGTCAGCCTCGGCTGATCCCGCGAGTCTAACGTGTCGCCTGACACTCTCGCTACAAGGAAATACATTGTTCCCTTTCGTTGTCACTCCGAGTTACGTCGGATGACGACGAATGGGGTTTCGCTTAGAAAGCCTATCAACTTCGAGTATTACAAAACGAGCCAATGGCAAAGAAATGCCATGGGTCTGCGGAATTTGCATGGCGTAACTCCGCCCCACCTCGTGGGTATAAAAGGAGGAAGCCGGCAGCAAGCAGATATGTTTTTCGCTTCGGAGCCAAGTGTATTCTTCTCTCCACAAGCCATCTCTGAATTGTCAGCTTTACAAACGAGTACCTCGAGTGTTGGTGTGACGGCGATCTACGGCGAGAGCGTGCTTCCTGCTGATCTGTTGCAGTGGTCTGCCAGTCGGTGCGTTTCTCCCCGGGTGCTTCAACACTTGAGTTTTCTCTCACTAAAAGAGCTTACACGTGGCACGTCTTTTTAAAGATGTCTCGCCCGTGTACTTCTGGTTGCGGCAGATTGGTATCGGACTCTGATGGGCACGAGCGTTGCATAGTATGTTTGGGCATTGATCATGCTAGAGCAGCGCTCGTGGATGACTCATGTTCTCTCTGTGGGAACATGACCATCGCGTCATTACGGTCGAGACTCCGTGAACTCGCAAGAGTGAGAGTCCCCTCATCCACCCCCCGTCCTGCGGCTGGTGGCCAGGGTGATCTGAGGGTTACGGTCTGGAACAAGGCGCCGACTATGTGTCCGCGACCCCAGCCCCCCTCTTCAATGACGGTGCCCGCTAGTGAACTGCTGATTCCCGCGGGTCTACCCTCTGGTGGCCCGCGGGCTTCAGTTGAAGCTACAGAGGAAGATGCCATGTCTGTTGCAGCATCACTAGGCGGGTTTGACTCTTCTGGAAGTGAGGGCTCGTCACAGCTGCCACCTTCCGGTGTGCATACGGCTGTGCTCGAGTCTGATCCGGAGATGACGGCCATGCTTTCCCGGGCAGCCGCGAGCATCGGACTTGAGTGGAGGCCTCCACCCTGTCCTGAGCGCTCGCGGCTGGACGATTGGTTTTTGGGTAAGGCCGCCGACCCTCGTCCTCGGCAAACCCCAATACCTTTCTTCCCGGATGTGCATGATGAGATCTCGAAGTCCTGGAAGACCCCCCTGTCTTCTCGGGACCGCTCGCTGGTCTCATCCGCCTTTCCTCCCCTCGATGAGGCAGCTGCCCGTGGGTACACTGGGCTTCCCCCGGTTGAACGCTCTGTTGCCATGCAACTATGTCCTCAGAGTGCTTCTTCTCGGGGCGAGCCTAAGCACCCATCCAAAGCCTGTAGATTTTCGTCGACCCTGGTGGCGAAGTCTTACAGAGCGGCGGGACAGGCGGCTGCTTCACTGCATGCTATGGCCACTCTGCAGGTCTACCAGGCCCAGATGCTCAGAGACATGCACGAGGGTAGGACAAACCCAGGGCTCTTTGATGAGCTGCGCGCCGCGACCGACCTTGCTCTCCGGGCGACGAAGGTTACCGCGCGCTCCCTGGGTTTGGTGATGTCCACAGCTGTGGTCCAGGAGCGACATCTGTGGCTGAACCTGGCTGACATGCGGGACGCTGAGCGGACCCGTCTGCTTAACGCCCCCTTGTCCCAGGCCGGCCTCTTCGGCGGTGCAGTTGAAGACTTTGCCCAACAGTTTTCAACTGCCCAGAAACAGACCGAGGCCATCAAACACATTCTGCCCCGCCGGCCCGCTGCTGCCTCCACCTTGCCGGCCGGGCAGACGCCTCGACCTGTTTCCCGCCGAGGGCGCCCTCCTGCGGCTCCCGCCCCTCCCGCCCGGACCACGCAGCAGCCTCCACCCAGGGCCGGTCGCGGAGGAAGCCGTAAGAAGGCGCCACAGCCCTCTCCTGCCCCGCCCCCCGCTAAACGCCGGGCCAAGCGGCGCTCCTGAGACGGGCTGCTCAGGGATGATGATTGTTTCTCAGGAGGTGGTAGCAGGACCACTCCTTCCCCCGGTGGAGGGCCGGGGGAGAATCTTTTGTTCTCCACTCCCCGCTGCTCACCCACGGGTGGGCAGCACCCTAATGTGGTTAAAGACAGAAACAATCCCCTCTTCCCTGAGCTCACAGAGTTCTCGGGCGACACAGAGCGCCGCCCACAAGCCGTGCTCTCCTCGCCCCCCTCTGTCCCAGAGGCGGTTGACACGGCGTGCCGTCCACGGACCGCTTCGCCCTTGTCCCCCTCTGTCGCCAGACCCCTGGCAGAGCAGGCCCCCGCGGGACGACCAGCCTGGTCCTCCCCTGGCCCCCTCTGCCAGGGTGCGGTTGCTAACTGTGCCCCCTCTCCGGGCCGCTATGCCGTCCACATCTGGGCCAGTTACTCCGCCTCGCTGCCCCTCCGGGGGGACGCCTGTGGCCCGCATGATCCCGTTGGTTCAGTTCCTGGGAGCCTGGCTAGAGCTTCCCCGTCTGTCCCACTGGATCGCGCGTACCGTCAGGCTCGGCTATGCGATTCAGTTCGCACGGTCTCCTCCCCGCTTCAGGGGAGTCCGCTCCACTTTGGTCGGTGGCAATGCCCCTATCATGAGAGCAGAGATTGCCACCCTGCTGGCGAAGGGTGCAATCGAGACTGTCCCTCCAGCCGAGATGAGGTCCGGCTTCTACAGCCCCTACTTCATTGTCCCCAAGAAAACCGGTGGGTTACGGCCAATCCTGGACTTGCGCGTGCTGAACCGCTCCCTTCATCGGATGCCGTTCAAGATGCTCACCGCCAAACGCGTTTTCGAATGCATACGGCCCCAGGATTGGTTTGCAGCGATCGACCTGAAGGACGCCTACTTTCATGTCTCCATTCTTCCTCGACACAGACCGTTCCTCCGGTTTGCTTTCGAGGGGCAGGCATACCAGTACGCGGTTCTCCCTTTCGGGCTAGCCCTGTCTCCTCGCATCTTCACGAAGGTCGTCGAGGCGGCCCTTGTTCCCCTTCGAGAGCAAGGGGTTCGCATCCTGAGTTATATCGACGACTGGCTGATCCTAGCTCACTCTCGAGATCAGGTTTGCGAACACAGGGACCTAGTGCTCCGGCACCTAGCCCGTCTGGGCCTTCGGGTCAACTGGGAGAAGAGCAAACTTTGCCCCGTGCAGAGGATCTCTTTTCTCGGTATGGACATCGACTCGGTCGCCATGTCCGCGCAGCTTACGAGCGAGCGCGCGCAGTCACTGCTGACTTGCCTAAGACAATTCGAGGGCAAGAGTGCGGTTCCACTGAAACTTTTTCAGAGGCTCCTGGGGCATATGGCATCTGCAGCCGCGGTCACGCCGCTCGGATTGCTTCATATGAGACCGCTTCAGCTTTGGCTTCGCGACCGAGTCCCGAGGTGGGCATGGCAACACGGCACGTTCCGAGTACCAGTTACTCCGACCTGCCGTCAGTTCTTCACCCCGTGGTCGAACCTCGATTTTCTCAGGGCCGGTGTCCCCCTGGCTCGAGCTTCCCGGCATGTTGTTGTCTCAACAGATGCCTCCACCACGGGCTGGGGCGCCATGTGCAATGGACATGCTGCTGCGGGCTCCTGGACAGGACCCCAGCGGCTGTGGCATGTCAATTGCCTCGAGTTGTTGGCAGTACGCCTTGCCCTGCACCGCTTCCGGGCGTTGCTCAGGGGTCAACACGTACTAGTCCGCTCAGACAATACCGCCACTGTAGCGTACATCAACCATCAAGGTGGTCTACGCTCCCGCCGTATGTCACAACTCGCTCGCCACCTCCTCCTATGGAGTCAGAAGCATCTGAGGTCGCTTCGAGCCATCTTCATTCCCGGAGCGCTGAACTGTGCAGCCGACGAGCTCTCACGGCTTCAGCCCCTCCCTGGAGAATGGCGACTCCATCCCCAGTCGGTTCAGCTGATTTGGGACCAGTTCGGGGACGCGCAGATAGATCTGTTTGCCTCTCACGACTCGACCCACTGCGCCCAGTTCTATTCCCTGACCGAGGGCACGC
Organism: Siphateles boraxobius; assembly: GCF_051911475.1. Taxonomy (NCBI): domain Eukaryota; kingdom Metazoa; phylum Chordata; class Actinopteri; order Cypriniformes; family Leuciscidae; genus Siphateles; species Siphateles boraxobius. The sequence continues at coordinate 3,148,929 of NW_027508701.1, forward strand.
TCGGCACAGATGCTCTGGCGCACAGCTGGCCGCAGGGCCGCAAGTATGCGTTTCCCCCAGTGAGCCTTCTTGCGCACACTTTGCGCAAGGTCAGGGAGGACGAGGAGCAGGTCATTCTGGTTGCCCCTTACTGGCCCAACCGGACCTGGTTCCCCGAACTAGTACTCCTCGCGACAGCACCTCCCTGGCCGATCCCTCTGAGGAAGAACCTTCTTTCTCAGGGACGGGGCACCCTATGGCACCCTCGTCCCGATCTTTGGAACCTCCACGTGTGGCTCCTGGATGGGACGAGGCAGGTTTGAGTACCCTACCACCAGCGGTGGTGGCTACCATCACTTCCGCTAGAGCGTCGTCCACGAGACACGTCTATGCGTTGAAGTGGAACCTCTTCGTCAACTGGTGCTCTTCTCACCGAGAAGACCCCCGGAGATGCTCGATCAGTGTTTTGCTTTCCTTCCTTCAACAGGGGCTGGAGCGAAGGCTGTCTCCCTCCACCCTGAAGGTCTATGTTGCCGCCATTGCCGCACATCATGACCTCATCGAAGGTAAGTCGGTAGGGAAGCACGACCTGATCATCAGGTTCCTGAGAGGAGCGAGGAGACTAAATCCTCCTCGTCCTCCTCTCGTTCCCTCTTGGGACCTCTCAGTGGTTCTAACTGCCCTGAAGAGTGCTCCCTTTGAGCCCCTGCAATCAGTTGAGCTTAAGTTCCTGTCGATGAAGACAGCGCTTCTGGTTGCACTGGCCTCCATCAAGAGGGTTGGGGACCTGCACGCATTCTCCGTTGACGAAGCGTGCCTGGAATTTGGGCCGGCTTACTCTCACGTGATCCTGAGACCCCGGCCTGGATATGTGCCCAAGGTTCCTACCACTCCCTTCCGGGACCAGGTGGTGAACCTGCAAGCGCTGCCCTCGGAGGAGGCAGACCCAGCCTTGGCACTGCTCTGTCCAGTACGCGCTCTCCGCGCCTATGTAGACAGAACGCAGTGTTTCAGGACCTCAGACCAGCTCTTTGTCTGTTATGGTGGGAAGCTGAAGGGAAAGGCTCTCTCCAAGCAAAGGTTGTCTCACTGGATAGTGGACACCATTGCCTTGGCTTACCAGCAGCAAGGTCGACCGTGCCCCCTTGGTGTGACTGCCCACTCCACCCGGAGTGTGGCGTCCTCTTGGGCTCTAGCGCATGGCGCCTCGCTAACAGACATCTGCAGAGCTGCAGGCTGGGCGACACCTAACACATTCGCCAGATTCTATAATCTCCGAGTGGAGCCTGTGTCCTCTCGTGTACTCGCTTCAACCAGCTAGTACCGGACCCGCTCAGGTGTCTTCGCTTGCTCGCCATTCCACTCCACGGACTGGATACGTGCGATATTTTTCTCAGGTGAGCTTCTCCGAAAGCCCTGAGCTCCTCCAGCACTCCTGACGTCGGCGCCAGTGTCTATTGCCTGTGCGTCGGCTAGGTGCCTCCCGTGTGCATGGTCCCTCCTCTGAGCGACCCCCACATGTGTATTTCCACTGTAAGCCTCTCTGAGCGTGTGTCTTTCCCTTGGCAAGCCACCTTGCCACCCCTGGGGTTGAAATTTTCCACCTGCGGCTGGACACCCCAGTGTTTCCCATATGCTTCCTTCGGGTCATATGTGTATTCTCTAAGTCCCCCCCCTCCGGGCTGGCATTAATTGCATACTTCCCCTAGCTTGGGATATGCTTCCCAGTGTACCTTGGTATTCCTGTGTTATATGGAGTCCTTTGTCCAGGCTGACAGGGATCTCGATTTACGCAGGGCACTGGAAGACAGCTGAGAAGGTGGCGTGATTAGACTGGTAACCCCATTCGTCGTCATCCGACGTAACTCGGAGTGACAACGAAAGGGAACGTCTACGGTTACGTATGTAACCCTCGTTCCCTGAGTAGGGAACGGAGACGTTACGTCTGCCTGCCACTTTCCGCTGTACCGCGGGGATCGCCTGAGCTCAGTCTTGGCTCCTCAGCGAAGAAACATATCTGCTTGCTGCCGGCTTCCTCCTTTTATACCCACGAGGTGGGGCGGAGTTACGCCATGCAAATTCCGCAGACCCATGGCATTTCTTTGCCATTGGCTCGTTTTGTAATACTCGAAGTTGATAGGCTTTCTAAGCGAAACCCCATTCGTCGTCATCCGACGTAACGTCTCCGTTCCCTACTCAGGGAACGAGGGTTACATACGTAACCGTAGACGTTTTCTTTTTATAAATATAAACCCATGTCTTTATTCTTGTGGAGGAATGATGTTTTAGGGACTGTTATCCCAATATAACCAGTCAAATGGCCGTGATCAGACTGGCAGCTTACAGACGCTCGCTGGACGCTCATCCAGTCAGCCGCGGCTGAGACTGCGAGTCTAACGTGTCGCCTGACACTCTCGCTACAAGGAAATACATTGTTTTCTTTTTATAAATATAAACCCATGTCTTTATTCTTGTGGAGGAATGATGTTTTGGGGACTGTTATCCCAATATAACCAGTCAAATGGCCGTGATCAGACTGGCAGCTTACAGACGCTCGCTGGACGCTCATCCAGTCACCCTCGGCTGATCCCGCGAGTCTAACGTGTCGCCTGACACTCTCGCTACAAGGAAATACATTGTTTTCTTTTTATAAATATAAACCCATGTCTTTATTCTTGTGGAGGAATGATGTTTTAGGGACTGTTATCCCAATATAACCAGTCAAATGGCCGTGATCAGACTGGCAGCTTACAGACGCTCGCTGGACGCTCATCCAGTCAGCCGCGGCTGAGACTGCGAGTCTAACGTGTCGCCTGACACTCTCGCTACAAGGAAATACATTGTTTTCTTTTTATAAATATAAACCCATGTCTTTATTCTTGTGGAGGAATGATGTTTTGGGGACTGTTATCCCAATATAACCAGTCAAATGGCCGTGATCAGACTGGCAGCTTACAGACGCTCGCTGGACGCTCATCCAGTCAGCCTCGGCTGATCCCGCGAGTCTAACGTGTCGCCTGACACTCTCGCTACAAGGAAATACATTGTTTTCTTTTTATAAATATAAACCCATGTCTTTATTCTTGTGGAGGAATGATGTTTTAGGGACTGTTATCCCAATATAACCAGTCAAATGGCCGTGATCAGACTGGCAGCTTACAGACGCTCGCTGGACGCTCATCCAGTCAGCCGCGGCTGAGACTGCGAGTCTAACGTGTCGCCTGACACTCTCGCTACAAGGAAATACATTGTTTTCTTTTTATAAATATAAACCCATGTCTTTATTCTTGTGGAGGAATGATGTTTTGGGGACTGTTATCCCAATATAACCAGTCAAATGGCCGTGATCAGACTGGCAGCTTACAGACGCTCGCTGGACGCTCATCCAGTCACCCTCGGCTGATCCCGCGAGTCTAACGTGTCGCCTGACACTCTCGCTACAAGGAAATACATTGTTTTCTTTTTATAAATATAAACCCATGTCTTTATTCTTGTGGAGGAATGATGTTTTAGGGACTGTTATCCCAATATAACCAGTCAAATGGCCGTGATCAGACTGGCAGCTTACAGACGCTCGCTGGACGCTCATCCAGTCAGCCTCGGCTGATCCCGCGAGTTTAACGCGTCGCCTGACACTTTCGCTACAAGGAAATAAATTGTTTTCTTTTTATAAATATAATGCCATGCCTTTATTCTTGTGGAGGAATGATGTTTTGTGGACTGTTATCCCAATATAACCAGTCAAATGGCCGTGATCAGACTGGCAGCTTACAAACGCTCGCTGGACGCTGTATCCATCTATTCACAGGCCTAACAGTGAGTGAATCTTTCTCTATTGTTCCCTAATGGTTTAACACTTTAACAAATTATATAATTATATTCAATAGCCTAACTATATTGTGAACTACACACATATATATAGCCTATATATATATTAATAATGATTTGAACTAAATATTTAGATAAACTTGTTTGTAACGTCACTTGTGTGCTGGGATCTGACTGTTTGAATCGCCTACCTACCCGACCCCACTAAACGGTGGGATCCTATGACGAAAGAAAGAATTGTGAGGTGTATGTCGTATTGCCACTTCAGTAAACGGGATTAAAATAATTTAGCCTATAATTGATGTATGCTACGTAAACAATTGTGAACTATATCATAATTTCGAATAAACTACCCAGGGCAATAAAAATGGGATCTTACGAAGTGGGAGGTAAGTTTAGTCTTAGGCTAATTGTAGCCTTGTATGTTGCCACTTCAAAAATAATGGATCGCAGACTTCCAGAACTTTACAGAAAACCATAATTTTAAATGATAATAATTATGATGACTTTAGATTATGTGTTCATATTAATCTGTACTACAAAGGCTAAGTGCAGTATCTACGCAGACAAAGAAACGGAGAAAAAGGCCTTTAAAGTTTTTATACCAGCCAGTCAAACATGTAGCTAATGGGTTGATTAGTGGTAATGCATCTCCAAAACGGGATATAATTTAACCCAGATATTTTTTCACAAGACAGAACACATGTCATAAAGCCCATTACAAGTCTTAACTCATTTTTGACCAAATGTGTAGTACTGCGCTTTGCCTTTTTAGGGCAGCTATGATGTCGCTTGTTTCAGATTGTAAAGTAGACTATATGGAATGTATTTTTTTGTATTCTTATTTACTTTTGTTCAGTAGGTCTCTGAATTTACACCTGATAATCCACAATCATGACAGGCAAGTATTGTTACATTTACATTTTCTTTTCCTGACTGCAACCCCTTTTTTTGGCCTATGACATAACCTCTGTGTTTCAGGGGTTGGGTTATGTGCATCTGCTCAGTGTAATGTTTACATATTAACCCTAAGACAAAACACAATATATATATATATTTTTTTTTTGTGATCTTAACATTCTCATTTCGTTTCTGAATGAAAGCTAACGCCAATCTAAAATAAAAAGTAAACATACATGCATTTTGGGTTTTGTCAGACTGATGTATTGCAACATTATCATAAGACATTTACTTTTCATGACACCTCTGGACATTATGTTTTAAAAGAGATGGTCAGTGCTGTAATAAGCACATTATTTACACTTTAAATTGCTCAAAACTGTTTTTTTTATATCATGTACTGTATACAAAATTCTAAAGCTGTTTCAAATCTATCTTTCCTTTTCAGAGAGGCAATTTGTGTTTACCTCAGAGGATGAACTATATAGTCTCAGTGAAGACACTAATTGTCCTTATTGTAGGACTGCAGTCACACTGACACAGGCACATCTGTTACAGCGGCATTTTAGATATGCAATATTTTACAAAGAAGAAAAAAATGGTAATTTACACTATTCATTTATCAGTGGATCCTCTTGTTAGACATTTCTTACTCTGTGTTTTTATCTACATTATTATAGTGAAGTTGATCATACCCTGCTACTGCACTGATGGAGTGCAAGGTCGGAGTCACTGGCATTGCCCAAAGTGCAGAAGTACTGTAGCAAGAGCAGGGGATTTCAAGGCTCATCTAAAAAAACATGGTTTGTGTTATTTATTCCTTTTACCTAGCAAAATTTACTGTATTATTTTGAATATGTAGCTGTATTCATTATACAAAAATATTAATCAATTATAATTTAATAGAACTGGCACTAATAACAATTTTATTCTCTGGATTCATAGGTTATGAAGTGACAGAAAAATCAGAAAAACAAAAAAATCAAAAAGGTTTGACCATTTCTCTGTAACATCAGTTACTTGTTTTAGCAATCTATTTTGGAATGTTACATCTTTTTTTTTTCTTTATTACTTAGTGACCCAACAACCCACCCATGAGCAAAAAGATTATGTTTCCGAGGACAGTGTTTCAGAGGAGCAAGCCAATTCACAAATGCAACAAGAAGCCCATGGAGTTTTGCAGACAGAATCCCCAAAGAGTCGTTTCAAATGTCATAAATGCGGAGCTGACTTTTCAAACACATCTAATCTGAAGAGGCATGAGAAAATGCAACATGGCTTGGAGCAACCTATGCTTTGCATTGATCAAATAAATGCACTATACGTCACACCAAAGGAAGTACATGGGCCAAGAGTGCCAGTCCATGTCAAGAAATCTCTACTCCTAGGACAAATATACTGTGAGTCAGATATTTGCAGAGACATGGCAAAGATAGCAGCCCAGAGTGGACACCCTGCAACTGAATGCCACCACCTTCGAAGAACTATCTCTGCACAATGCTACATTCCTCCACAAACACTAAACTCTACATCTTTGGAGCAAATGTTAGATAAAGGACTAATCTCAAAGTCAAGAGCCAAGGAATGCAAGGACTTACATTTGAAGGCCAGTGAAGAGGAGGTTGATTGTGTCTTCCCAATTTTTTGGGGGGAATATGGCCTGTCACAGACCTACATTTACTTTTCAGTTTTTACTAACCTCAAAGACAACTGGTGTCAGCTTGGGCGAACAATTGTGACATTCGACACATTGTCTGGTAAATGGCACTGTCAATGTAGGGGCAGTAAACACAGACAGAGTTGTGTCCACAGACACGTATGCATGTGGTGGATATTTCAGGAGCGTCCATCATTATTGAGAGAGCATTCTACTGCAAGTCCTGAAGAAATAGAGGACCTTGAGGAGAAAGAGCAAGAGAGGGATGATGAATCAAAACCATCAAATGAGACAGCATCAGCAGTTATTAAAATGACTGAGTACTTTTTGAGGTACAAGAAAATCCCAGAAAATCTTCCACAAGACCTCAAATTAACAGAAATGACGATACCTGAAAGCTTTGTGCCTAAAGAGACACAATGCCCTTACTGCCCTGGACCATGCTACCCTGACCTCAGTGAACCAATCCTGAAGACAAAGCATGCAACCATTTATGCTTTGTTTTCTGTGCACAGAGGTATGTGTCACAGTTAATGAGTTGTAGTGGAAACATATTGTTGTTGTATATAATTATATATATTTTATTTATGTATATTCTGTTCAGGTGTTGCAGTCTACATAAAGGAATGCCCTGTTTGTGGAACCCCAGTCAGATTCCAAGAATATGACTCTGGATTTCACAATTTCAACAACAAAGTGTTCCTCATAATCCCGTTGTGCTCCCTTTTGACAACAGGTCTTTCAGTAAGTAAAAAAACAAACAAAACAAAAAAAAACAATCAGTGAATTTTAGCCAACATGATTTAATATTTACCTGAACATTATCTTGCCCATTGAGCTAACTACAATGTTAATTTATCTATACCTGCAACAGAACCACATTGCTGTCGGACGTTTTCTGCGTACGTTGGGGGAACACAGCAAAGTGTACATTCCTCACAACACAATACGGAAAGCTTTTTACCACTTCTCTGCTTTGAGGAGCTACACCTACAATTACTTTAGTTACCGCTGTGGCCATCATCCTCCTATTTTGATTGCTGACACCAACTGGAAAGTGGCCTTTGACTTACCAGGTAGGAATTCAGTGTACACATTCATGAAAAAAATGCTTTACCCTCAAAAGTTGGCAACAACAGTTTCCACTGTCTGCTCATAAAATACTTACTCTTTCTGTACAGTGCATCTCATGAGACGACCAGACCTGACAAACACAACTGCACAGGACACACAGGTGAATGTTTCATCTCGATGGGAAAACCTTGAAAAAGAGATCATTGCAACAGGACTTTGTGATGGTAAGCTGTTTAATATAATTCATAAACATTATTATGCCTACTTGTTTTAAATTTTATTTACAATTCCTTGCCTCCATCTCTCCCTCCCCTATGTCCTTCATTTCTTCTCTCCCAACTTACTCACTCAGTCACTAACTCACCTACTCACTCCCTCTCTTCCTCCCTCCATCAGGGTCATGTCAAAACCCATTTTCTAGCTCCCTGACATATTCTGCCTTTACACCATGGATTGGTCAGTACTCCAGAATGTCTGATGTCATACCCAAGACTGAGATTTTGAAAGGCCTCTCCCAGAAGGACCGATTGTGGACAAAGAGGACAGATGAGGAATTTGATGAGGACCGGATTTTGCAAGTTTTAGAGCTCAAAGGGGTAAAACATTTTGATGTTTGCTGATGCTTGTCATTTGCCAAAACTACTTAAACAAAAAAAAACAATTAAAAACCATATGCATATTTTCCCCCATCACTTTTCTCCCATGTTTTCCCCCATTAGCCTCGAAGAGAAGATCTTACAATGGCATGCAATGCTCTAGGCATTTCAGCTAGTGGATCACAGTCTGACCTCATTAATAGGCTTGAGGAACTTCTGTTGTACATGGATATATATCCAAAAATGTTCGTAAAGCTTCACAAAGCAGGAGGTAAGATACAAATGTAGACAATTACAAGCATGGTACAGAATGAACAATACATTTGTTTTATATATCTGGACATTAAGAACAAAAAAAAGTAAATAAAAAAAAGTATATAAATGCCGCGGTTTAATAAAATAAAATAAAACTATCATTCTAACATACTTAAAAGGCCCACAGAAGAGAAAAGCACTATAATGTTACCTCCATCTATCATAACCATTTTGCCCTGATTGATAATGAATCATAGACATTATTGACTGCCAGTTGAATGAAAGAAATATATTTATATTTTACATTTGACTGGCAAACTATATATGTCATTGTGAAAAAATATTACATGAAATTAGCAATTGTTCTGCATTTTCCCCATTTTTTTCCCCACAGGAGGGGTACTGCATCTTGGGTGCACCCATGGTGTGGTTTATTATCAGTCACCCCTGTGGTGGCAGGAATCTGCTCGAGACCATGGAGATGGTCTCTTGAGTTTTAAATATCCACCCACGGTCTTCATCTCAGATATAGCCGGACGTGTTGCCAGACATGTAAATAATAGGACTCGTCAAAAGTTTTTTCAGCCACATGATGGCAGGCTATGTGCTCCAACATCTGAAAACATTTCTGCTGCATTGGAAAAAAAACTCACTGTGCAGAAAGAATGGGTGAATACTCTTCGAAGCTCAATGGGGCCACATAAACACGAAGACCAAACAAGTGACAGATTCACCCGCCCTCACCCTCTGACTGGAACTCATGAACGGTACTCCCTCTATGACCGTTTTCATGAGAAAAACCAAAAAAGGCCTGAAGAGAGACTGCGAAGCATCAAACTTTTGCCAGATCTTGCCAGTATTGTTAATTCATCTTCAGCAGAGCAAATTAACAAAGAGCTGTCAACCAGCAGGTATTTCCTCTGCCAACTGAAGGACATTCATTACATGTTCGCCTTGCGGCTGTGTTTCCATCTGCACAATCAGAGGATCAATGATAACTTTTTGCAGGACATTCAAAAAATGTCTCAAAAAGATGTGCACCTAGGGCTACATGGACACCTATTAATAGGTGTGGATGAGGAAACAAACAAAGGTAATATAGTTCATGAAATAAAAGTTAATTTACTATAAATATTATTAACATAAACTTTTATTTGTATCTCAATACAATGTCATATCTTTGCAGAGATGTACCAAAGAACATCTGCAAAGTCATTAACTGACCCACAAGCTGAACCAGACAAAGTTGAGGAAGATATGGAGAGTTTCACTGTGTCATTGTTTCCTATAAGTGAACAAAATAAGGTACAGACTGTCTTTTTGTATGTTAAATTATAGCAAAAATATTGGAATAGTTTACATGAACAAAAAACTACACCTGTAGTATTTTCTGCTTCATTTATATGCAATGAATGGGTTCTGTTTTTGAACTACAGGACAAGCTGAAACAACTTTACATTTCCTGGAGGAGAGAGAGACAAATAATTCACAGATTTTCAGCATACGCAACACTGTATATTGCAGACTTAAGAAGTGTTTGCCCCTCTTCTCTTTTAGAGGAAGACCCAAACAAGAACATGCCTTGGTTAAGTGATAATGTAAGTGTGCTTACAATGTTCTTATGTTTGCTTTACAATTCTTTATTAGGAACTCAGCACATGACACTGCACACAGTTCATGTAATATAACTACACTCCCATTCATAATGTACTCATCTAATTTGTTTGTATATTAAAGTCTGTAATTTATTTAAAAGGCAGTGAACTGTCGTCTTGCTCAAATTGCAGCAGAAACTCCGCATGTAAGTAACTGACTATTCAATGGTCTTAGCAGATAAGCATTTGTCTTATGAGATTTGTCATATTGCTCTGTGAATGTTAAAAATGCAGTATAATGAATTTCCGTTCACTTCATGCACAGGTTGTTGCCTTATACACAGATGTGTACATTTTGTGGTACAGAGAGTGGACAAAAAACAAAGCCATTTCAAGGTCACATGTGCAAGATCTTGAGGTATACTTGAGTAACTGTATAACAATTGAGGTTTTTCACACACACACACACACACACACACACACACACACACACACACACACACACACACACACACACACACACACACACACACACACACACACACATATATATATATATATGTGTGTGTGTGTGTGTGTGTGTGTGTGTGTGTGTGTGTGTGTGTGTGTGTGTGTGTGTGTGTGTGTGTGTGTGTGTGTGTGTGTGTGTATTTCCACTGTAGAATGCTCAAAAAATCCTGCTCCCAAGAATCGTTGGTGGTAATACACCAGAACGGGGAAACCACTTTATACTCTGTGTAAGGTTTTCAAGAAACTCGGTTGTGCTGTAACATTGAATTGATATGCTGACTGTAACTTTTTATATGATTTTTTCACAGGTTTTCGATGTCTCTGGAAAACAAGTGCGTATTTATGATTCAATGGAGATCTACAATTCTATTGAAAAAAATGACATGGATATTCTGAGGTAATTCATTTCTCATCTGTAGTGTAGAAACGTTAACTTTTTATTAATAATAAATAGAAGATGTGAGAGATGCATGACATGAGAGCTCTGTTTGAATCTAAAATCTGTAAAGAGAGGCTTTCCAAAAACTTGGGTCACTGGATGGCTGGACTGTTTGCAACCCAGAACAGTGGATGCAGCGAGATGGTGTGAACTGTGGGGTATTTGTTTGCACTGTAAGGTTTATCTTTCACTTCACTATTACAATTTTTTTCAGAATGTGCTTTTTTGGCCCATTAACCGCTTCATTGTTTTTTGTTTTAAAGGCAGCTGAAATGGAAGCCAAAAAAATGAAAATGTCTTCTGAAGTGCTGCAAACTTGTCAGCTAGTACACCTGCGTGTTTACCATGCCACAAGCATGTTGAAAGATGTGATGACTGAAGTAAGACAAACAGGAGTTAAGATTTTCAATACAATTGGTAAAAAATAAATAAAACAATATTAAAACTCATATATAATACTGGACAGGACTTTCCGACTGCAATTGGAGAAAGAGAGGAAGGTGAAATAGAGACCAACACCTGCATGGCCCAGGACATAAAAGCATGTGTTTATCAAAACACTGGAAATAAGTAAGTACCACACAAATTGCAAGTATTAGTGTAAATTAATATTGCTGCTTTGACTTTACAATAATGTATCAATTTTTAGAATCCTGCATCCACACATCAAACGGATGAAGTGGGTTCAGTGTGATCTGTGCAACAAATGGTTACACACTGATTGTGCTGGCATAGACCCTACAACAATTCGCAAAGACACGCCCTTCAGCTGTGGATGTGATCAACAACCATATTCTTTTCAAAGGTAAGCAAAATAACCATAACATAAAACAAAAGCTCACTGAACTGCTTTTAATGTGTATGTCTATTTTACAGCACCCTCACAGCTTTGAAACAGGGACTTTTGGTTGACACACTTGTGGAGGAAGAAGAAATTGTGGTAATTGTTCTTGAAATTTTAAATAAAATAGCACATAACCATGTTTGTATGAAACATGTAATAATTAAATTTAGGATCAACATATATAGCACATTGACCATTTATATTGTGCTGTAAAACATTTTTTTTTTTTTTTTTGTAGAAACTTCATCATGACCTCACATCTGGTGCTGTTAGATCACACAGAATGTTTTTACATAAACATCCCAGTTATGCCCCCAAACTGAAAAACCAATGTAACCTACGGATCTCTGTTTTTGACCAAGAACAGGTAAAATAATATTTATTTGTAATAAAAATATGTTTAAAATTAACTTGGTTCTTGCAGCATGAATTGACATCACAATTACTTATTTTTTTATAGATTCATACTGTTACAGATAATCAATATCTTGACATTCATTATAATCCGAAACAATTGGAATGTAATGAAATTATTCTTAGATGCTGATTTTTTTTTAAACACTGATATACATATCCGCATTGTTGCTTTTCATAGACTGAGGGAATCATTGACAAGGTGTACAGTGCTTTGGCATTGAAAAAAACTGATTTATCGAGCCCTTCATATGCTATGGAAGTCATGACACCTGAGGTAAATCATGTTTTGTGAAGAACACAATAATAATTCAAGAGCTAATGATAGATATTTGAAATATAGTGTGTGAATTATGCAGTTACCAATTCTACATCTAATGCACACATTCTAATGTGTGATAAGATTTTAATGACTGTTTTTTCCTTTATTATAGATAACCATTCTGATTCTCAGAAAGACAGAGGGGTTCCACAGATTCCAAGCGGAAATGGCTTTTGCAACTGCACACTGTCTGTGTGTTGAATAATATGCGACAAGCAATGGCCTATATAGAATCTTTTTTTTTTTTTTTGTAAATAGTTTTTTTCCCCTTTGTTTTTATTTTTTAATAGATTTTTTTTCTTGGGTTTTATTTGTAAATTGTCTTTGTAAATTTGAAAATATAGTGATACAGTGTGTGCTTTTAAGTGATTTTACCGTTAAAGTTGGCATTCTTTTATTGAATTATTAAAAAGCTTTCTTTTAACAAATTATTTAAAAGCATCTCTGTATTTTGTCCTGGTGTCAGAAAAATGGTCAAAGCAATGACAACTAATCATGTTATTGGTATTAATTATTGGTATTAGGCTACTCTGCATCTACATTATTACACAACTTTTTCACAAGGATTAAAATCGTCACAACTAAGGCAGTATCCGCAAACTAGATTTATTTCCTTAGAATGAGAGGCAGGCAACAGTAACTAAGCAACCAGTCTGATCAGAGCCATTTGATTGCTTTAATTATGATAACATTCTCTAAAACACCAATTATAGACAAGAATAAAGGCATGTGTAACCCCTCACACCTGGGTCCAACTCGACCCGCTCCGAGCGGACCTCGAACCCGGGTGTCCGTCATGAGAGTCGGGCACTCTAACAGGAGGCTAAAGACTGTAGCCTCTAGCGTCTGTCGCTAGAGCGCTTATTGAGATCGGGGAGTGAGGTTTACTCGCACAGCAACTACTAACTGGCCTCCGTTACACATTGCATTATATTTATAAAAAGAAAACAATGTATTTCCTTGTAGCGAGAGTGTCAGGCGACACGTTACACTCGCAGTCTCAGCCGCGACTGACTGGATGAGCGTCCAGCGAGCGTCTGTAAGCTGCCAGTCTGATCACGGCCATTTGACTGGTTATATTGGGATAACAGTTCACAAAACAGCAATCATACTAAAGAACATTATTCATATCAACAGATTCATAATAAATGAGCTAGAAAGGGAGGAACACAAAACACAAAAACTGTCCAAAATCGATGGTTTCTGAAACTTGCCAAATAGACTACCATTGCCAGCCACTGTCAGCCACTGCACCTGTCAGTGTCAGACTGGCAACTGTCAGTGGCAGACTGGCAGCTGCCACTGGCAAACTGGTAGCTGCCAGTGGCAGACTGGCAGCTGCCAGCCAGCCACTGACAGGTCACGTGACCTGCCAGTGGCGGCTCCTGCCAGCCAGTTGAAGATTGAACCCCCACTCTTAATTATTCGTTTGTCTGAGTTGCAAAGTGTCAGGTTTGATGATAGCAAACGCATGGGCGACTGGATTTTGCAAGTGTTGTCATGGAAATGGCAGGTGAGGGACGAAATAGGGACGTTCGCAAACTGGTCCGAACAAATGTCCTCAGAACGTCCGTCAGCGAACGTTACAAAGCGGACCAAATGCGAACGTCATCGTAATGGCCGTCAGCGAACGTTCCAAAGCGGACCTAATGCGGACCTAAAGGGACGTTTGAAAAGTCCGGGGGACGTCCCTTGTTTGCTGGGGCTAAAATTGTTCACAGCATCCAAAAATCAAATTAGAACCGGCTGAAATGTTTTGAAATCACTTGTACCCTTCCTGATCGAGAGAAAGAAAATGTAGTCTTTCACTCTGTCTGTGTCTCGGTGTCCATTTGAGTCTTTTCAAATTGTGTGCGTGGATAAAATACATTCTAAAACGCTTAACTTGAAAAATGTTTAACGGCTTAATGTCATAAGACAGTTATATTAAAAGATTAAATTCTGTACACACCTTATTAATAAATACTTTATAGCCTACAGAAAAGCAGATGAGCCCAGAATATGAACGCAACGCGTTTAATTAAACGTTAATTTTCCTCCCATTGAAAACAATTATAGAAAACGCTTTACCTGACTTTATATAGGCGGAACACATTGCGTTCATATTCTGGGTTCATCTGCTCATCTGCACATGGTTTCTTAATAAGATACGTACTACATACATTAAGCCACGTAAAAGTGCCTTTTAAGCGTTTTAAAAGCGTTTTTCACGTTAAGCGTTTTAGAATGTCCCGAGGAAAACCAACTTGTTAACGTTGGCCTGCAGAAGTGCGATCATGGTTTTCCTGATGCTAAATCCAGCCTTGGAGAATATCCTTTCTGATGGTGTGCATGATCCACACTTTAGATTTTCTTATCCCAGACATTTTTAAAGATTTAAATCCCTGCCGCCAAAACGCTCCTCTCTCGGTCACGGATCGAAAGTGAAACTTAAATCTGTCACGGGGTGTTTGAATTCACGCACGTTAAAATATTAATTAAAAGCTTCTTCCTTTAAACATTTGTATTTACAGCATTATTATAATAGACTCCTATATTAACGTATTGACAGAAAACCGGTAGTTCTATGTGAAATCAGACATTGAGCAGCCTTATAACCTCTGCGAAGATTCGACCATGAGATTGGTTGTCGAATCAGGCTCCTCCTATCGATGCTTCGAATCTTCGACTATCCGGGGTCATCCCTAAAAATAACCCAACGTTTTTCATAATCAGCCTAACAAAATGTTCATCAAGACAGTGTGTCACGGATGGAACAGTAGTCAGACAGGTGGTAAGTATAATTAGTTTATTTACAGGTGTAGCAGAAGCAGACGGAGATATGGTGAGTGTTCAAACAGATGATAGTCAGATGGTAACTTAGCTGAAGGATAACAAGAGTCTCTGTTGCAGATGCGGATGGGGGATCACACGGAATGATGTACTCTGAAGGCTGAAGACGGAAGAGGATATCCACAGGCAAGGGATCGAAGAGAGTCCAACGGGAATCAGGTGAGTATCATGGGAGAGTCTGTGTGTCATGTAGCGACGAGACCAGACAATGAGTGTGTGAAAGGGAGCTGAATATAAAGGGAGGTGGAATGATGAGGTGCAGGTGATGGTGATCAGAACTCCGGTGATAATGAACGAGTGGGAGGAGTGAGTGAATGACTGGGAGGAGTGGATGGAGCTGGTGGAATCCTGACACAGTGTAGGAATGTCAATGTAATGGGATGCCGTGAACGGATCATATTGCTGCCCGGTTTACTTTAGCGCACTTTTTTATTATCTTCATCAAGAGCAAAGACCATGAAAAATTTAGCCTTTTTTATTTTACATTTGACCGTTTACTGCAGTTGCTATACACAACTGACCGGAAATACATTTTATATAGTATTGCTGGTAGGCCTACTTTTTATATCAATTTTATATAATGATTTTTAAAGTGAGTGGCTTACAGTAGAGGGCTGCATTGGGATTGGGCTCCCACAGGTCCCAACTCAAATCTCGCAGGAGCTGGCGACTTTACCTTTGCAGTATTTAAGACTGCATGTGGAACAACTTGGGTAAATACATATTGTTGTTACAAAATTTAGTTACATGATTCCTCTTACACGTGTACTTTAATTACTGAAGTGAAAAAAGTGTTGTTACCAATGTCCTGTTACACATTTGTACTTACACATACCATTCCGTGAGTTGATACATATGTGTTGTTACACAAGTATTACAGCTTATTATAGTAGATACTATGTACACATGTAGTTACTATGTAAGTTCACACGTATTAGGGCCACTCAATATAAAGTGGGACCCATTTGAGTACTTTTTAGCTTTTTGTTAGACTCACAAACCTCAGTCTGTGAAACCCTGATATACTGTAATATTTAATGTTGTTCATAACGAAAAATGGAATATATTTTCTGTCTATTTGTATCAATATTTCACAAGATTATCCTATTGAAATATATGTGATAAAAGAGTTAGTTCAAAAGTAATCTAAAAGTAATCATAGGCAGGTTATATTACCTTAAATGTGTAATGTATAAAAACAATACATACATATATATACATTTACAACTTTTCCACAGGATTAATATTTGTTGTTTTGGTAGTGGTACACAAATGTGTTGTTTTGGTATTAATTTTTGTTGTTTTGGTAGTGGTACTTAAAAAGTATGTGTTTAATAAGACATTAGTTATAAGCGAATAATTATGACGGTACTATGCTATAAAAGTAGTTTATGATATATGTATATATACATATATACAACTAATAAAATTAATGTATTAAGACAGTGATATTAAAAAAACAAACCCAGTAAAGACCATACTTATAAAGCATACTATGTACAGAAAAGCAGATGAGCGCAGAATATGAACGCAATGTGTTTAATTATACAGTATAGCGTTTCCTATGGGAGGAAAACGCTTAACGCAACGGATTGTGTTCATATTCTGCGCTCACCTGCTTTTCTGTACATAGTCTACTTTAATAATATGGTGTGTACAGAATTTGATCTTTTAATAAGACTTAGTACATTAAGCCACTTCAAAAGTTTTAGAATGTTTTTTCCACGCACACAATTTGATAAGACTCAAACGGACACAGGCAGAGTGAAAGACTGATTTTTTTTCAAAACCTTTCAAAACATTTCAGACTGTTCCAATTATATTTTTGGATGCTGAAAACATGTTTAGCTAAAAAGACTGTCACTCCAGTTTAGCATTTATTATTGTTTCTGCAGTTAAAAAGATAATGTTTAAAAAATATATTTAAAAAATACTTTGAAACAGCAGATTTTACGTAAATAGCCGATTCCAGTCTCAGTCTGAGGCATAGTCAGGTTTTGAAGTTCTTTCCATTACATGAATATACACCGTAAAAAAGGACTCTTTGATTTGGTTTTGTTCAATGTCCCTGGTCAGCATGGAGGCAACCTCACCCTTTTAGCAGCCATTAGCAATCATAGCAATTCTCCAAGCACATGCTGGGGCCATACAACACTGAACATCTTCTCACATTTCTGGATGGTCTAAGGAGTGTTTTGTTTGAGCGAGAGCAGCAGTGCATCCCGTCTATGTCGTGGTTTGGGACAATGTCCGCTTTCACCGTATAGTCGGAATAGGACAGTAGTTTAGCATCTACCAGCAATTCATAAATGCATTCCTTCCACCATACAGGCCTTTCCTCAACCCAATAGAAGAGTTTTCCTCTGCGTGGAGGTGAACAGTCGATGACCCAAACCCATATACTAGTAAACATCTCCTACAGGCAATGAAACTGGCCTGTGTCGACATCGACGAGCAGCTTTCAAAGCTGGATCCAACACAACCAAGGGGTTTTTGAGCATTACCAGGGAAGGGACAACATTGCCTGTGAGATAAATGAAGTCCTCTGTCCGAACCCAGCTCTAAATGTGATCCTGAGGCAGAATAAACGTCCTGAATTTTATCTATTTATTTTTTGAGAGTAACATGGTTTCAGTATATTCATCATACTTGGGTGTGATTTAGTTTAGTTTTACGTGGCAAAATGTGTTCACTATGCACAATAAAGATTCTTCTATGTAACTACTTGCTCTGGACACTGTGTTCTTCATTTCTTGATGTAGTGTCTATTGAATGATCAGTAGTGTTTATGAGGAACCAAAACTCCATCAGTGACAGAATGGAGAAAAAATCCATTCAGAGAAAAAGTCGGGGGGCGGTTCTTCTCTGGCCAACGAACGAACAGTGTATAATTATGATTCTGACAGCATTACAGGTCAGAGGTCAGATTGGATCGCAACATTATATTATGCAGTTCATCTGGTTGAAGACCGGAGTCATCACGCATGTATGGAGACGAGTTTGTTGAGGATCAGTGCCGATGGCTGTCGTGTGGATGAGGCCTTCACAGGGGAGTCTAGTGGACACAATCTCTGCCGACACTTCAGGGATGCGTTGTGGTTGTGTCTAGGTGCAAGTCCACCATCTGATCTGGATACGGCCCGGGTCCGGCTGATTACAGTTAACCTCGGAATAAACAGAAACACTAAAGTTAGAATAGATGCCATTCTTTTTGATGATGTAGCGAATATATCAGGTGTATTCATACATTTATACCTGAATACATTCATACCTGAATACACCACAGTTATAGGAAGTGTTCCCGGTTCCGGATGACCTAATTTATGCAGCCTAATATAATCATTTAACTGATTTGAATAATAGGAATGTATAGTGTTCTATGTTGTAACACCTCTCTTTATTTAAGATGATACATCTCAGGGGTTCGACAGAATTCGACTGGTACTGATAAGAAAACCACTTCATCAGACAAATAAAATTTTGTTTTATTCCCAAGTGCACAGCAGATAAACTACATAAACAACCGAGCAGTCTTTGTCTTTTCGCATCAAACAGAGTCAATAATAAAGTAAACTGATTGGTCAGAGTTAGATGAATAAGAAGATGATGGAGATGAAAATGATTAGGATCCAAACGGTTATTTGAGAGTGATGCAATGTTATAATCCAGAAAGCCAAATGAGTGTGAAATGTAGATAAACAGCCCTGTAGATCCTGAGCATCAAAACCCGTTGCTTATTGAAGAACGAGTGATATATAGTGATCAAATAAGAGACCACCTGCAGCATGAGCCAACAAAGGTTTCAAACAACTTTCACCAAATATCCCAACTGTCCAAAAAGTCCTTTCTATAAAAGAAAGCAAATAGTTCACAGTAGCCTTTGTAATTTCCAATATATCCCATATTTAACATTTATTAAACCATATACACTCACGTTTGAGCGTAAACTTAAACAGTTGTTAAACAGGACTTATGAGAAAGTAGGCAGTCATGAGTTCAACCGTGAGGTTTCCCTCTACCAAAACAAACTAACTTGCTCGTCTGTGATAGGGCTTATATCCGGTAATCAAATCACTCTAGCGCCCTCAAGTGGCTGCTAGTGGTAACACACGTTGGCCCCTTATACACCATTCTCAAGGGAAAAATTAAAACCAATATACAAAACCAAGTAACGTTTTATACTGTTACAATGTGTGTGCCAGGTTGAAGAGTGTGTCTGCTTCTCGGACAATGTTAGGGAGACTGTTCAAAAGTTTTGGTGCTAAATAGGAAAAGGATCTACCGCCAGCAGTCGATTTTGATATTCTAGGTATTATCAACTGGCCATAATTTTGAGATCGCAATAGACGTGAAGGACTATAATGCGTTAAGAGCTCGATCAAGTGCTGCGGAGCTAAACCATTTAGTGCTTTGTAAGTAATCAGCAATATTTTAAAATTTATACGATGTTTAATAGGGAGCCAATGCAGTTTTGTCAGAACCGGGCTAATATGGTCATACTTCCTGGTTCTGGTAAGAACTCTAGCGGCTGCGTTTGCATTTATTGCTACAAACTGATAACGGTCAGATAAGTATGATTTAAACAATCCTAATGCAATTCCACTAATGCCAACATAATTTTCGAGTCTATTTAAAAGAATGTTGTGGTCTATAGTATGAAATGCAGCACTTAAATCGAGTAACACTAATAGAGAGATACAACCATGATTGGATGATAAGAGCAAATCATTTGTGACTCTAATGAGAGCTGTCTCAGTACTATGGTACGGTCTAAATACTGACTGAAAATCCTTGCAGATACCATTTTCTTTCTAGAAAGGAACATAGTTGTGAGGCATCATCGACACCCCCACCCCCAGGGCGGCAATTGGTGTTTTGCGTAAAGGACACATTTAACCAGCAGAAGCCCTGAATAGCTACCCTATTGATCAAACAACAAAGATTTTGACACTCAGGGTGTCAACATTATGTAATACCTGCTTGGGTGAATTTCACCCCCAACAATCGAAGGAAAATACAATCAGCAAGAGTTTCCCCCCAACAGACATTCCCCCGTAAAAACATATTTGACACCCACTGACCAGTAAGTTTGAGTGACACATGGATTCCCTGTCAATCATGAGTGACACTGGGGGGCATAAATCAATCAAAAGTGACATGTGATATATATCAATACTACTGAGCCATACTGGCCATACATGTCCCGTCGCCTGTCGGTTGGGCCTCGTGTTGACACCGTTCCTGTGAAGCAATTGGTTAATCAAAAACACATTGAAATACAAACCTCTCCGACACTCTGTTTAAAAGAAAAAGCGGTGACTTTGCCTCCATATAGAGGGGATTGGTCCTTGGAGGAGGAAGCACCTCTCCAGGGGCTCCCAGGGCTCCCTCTGGTGGCTGAAACTGAGCCCATATCTTACCCCTTTCCCCCAATGTCGACACCAATCGCCTTCTCAGACCACTCTCAGCACAGCGATCTTCTCTTTATGAAGAAAAGTATTAGCGTTATTAAAAAAAAATAAAAAAATATTAGTATTGGCGTGGTATTTGAACAGGGTTAGGCTAGTGGTGTACAGCTCGCACTTTCTCCAGTGTTACTTAGACCTGGGGAGAACACAAACCAAAATCCATCCAGACTGTCAACAGACACGAGCAGCAATGAGCCCCAAATTGTTGTGAGCCCATCTTCCAGCTCTCTGTTCTACTAAATCATCAATATGATGAGCTAGGAGATCCATACAGATCTCCCCATCATATTGATCATTTTGAAACAGTTGCAGGCCCTTACAGGCCTCCTCTTCAAAATGCAAAAAAGTCAAAAGAGAAAGGCTAGGGAATCAGGTCCTCATCAGGATGTAGTGGTGCGACACAAGCACGCTCGCTGTGGTTTTTTCGTGAAGCTCCAGAGACTCGAGACGAGGATGGGTTTCCTCACCCACTGTACTCTGATTTTCAGCGTAACAGACCATCCTTTAATAAAAATTACACAGGGAAATGTTTGGGGGGTCCAGGCCTGGACGCCTCCCTGAAAGTAGCTCTAGTAAATTCCCTGCCTTGATGTCTGCCATTTATGTTCTTTTTTTACTTCACAGGACGGAACTGTGGAGCTGTATTTCTTTGTCTCCTGTCTGGGAAATTCAGCTCATTAGCACGGGGACGTGCTGGTGTGTTACCGGGTGTAGACTTAAAATATCTCAAATCTGGTGTAACACTTGTATGTCTGATTTTCAGACGTGGCGTGGTTCTTTGTCTCGGTTTACCACGAAAAAAATCCATAATGGGAACTGTGTATTTTTTTGTTTGTTTGTTTGTTTTTTGGGGTAATCTGGGGATTTTTTTTTATTTTTTTATTTTTTTGGAACAAAAACAAAAAAGGAAAATAAATAAGAAATAAAATGAATGGCCAATGTGTTCAAGTCTTTCGCGACGTTTCGGTATACAGATAATACCTTCTTCAGGCTTTTGTTGACTTGAACTTTCTTAGAAATAAAATAAAGGAATAATGAACAGTGGAAGAAATGCAAAAAAAATACAATATATATAATATATATCTAGCCTATAGACTATAAAATGTACAGAAAATAATATATGTATATATATATGAATATATTTTCTACAATAAAGATAACAAGTGGAACTGTGAGTGGAGGAGCGAAAAGGCTGCGACCGGTTGGTGTTAGAGAAGAGCACAGAATGAGAACGCGCTTGAATGCGCGCTCCCTTTTTTATAGTCTAGCTCTAGAAAAAAATACGTTTTTTTCTTTTGGACAATAATCCATTTAAAGCCTTTCTAAATGAGAAAGCTTTAAAACTAGACCGCGAAAGGTAAGTAAACCTTCATATATTCAAGTGTATAATAATGTTAGTAGAGGTAATTGCTTAATAAGGATAAGAAATTAATTAAATGCATTCATGAGCACATACATGAGTCGACATCGGATGACGTTGTAAGGAACTCAGCTTTTTGGAAATATTAATAATCAATAATATCTTGTTATTATTAATTATAAATATTTGGGTCAGTTAATTGGATTAACTTGATGTGGCTGAATTAATATTACAATCAATTAATCAGTTCTTCCAACGAACTATTTTGATTATTAATTTATTCTAATAAAGGGTATCTTCCATGGCCACCGAAGAATAATTATTTCTTCGCCTGTACAGTACTTTGAGCCAGTAGCAAAAACCGTGATCGTAAAGTGACTTGTATTGCAAACAAAACA
Source organism: Siphateles boraxobius (assembly GCF_051911475.1). Classification (NCBI taxonomy): domain Eukaryota; kingdom Metazoa; phylum Chordata; class Actinopteri; order Cypriniformes; family Leuciscidae; genus Siphateles; species Siphateles boraxobius. The sequence goes on from NW_027508701.1 coordinate 3,171,400, forward strand.
GAACCAAATACATATTATGTACAAGTTTTATTAACTAAATATAGATATTTATATGAATATAAATAAACTAAACAACATACACACATGAATACATAAATAGGTTAGTGATAGGATGAAATTGGAAACCGGAAGAGGGTCTATGAGAAGAACCATCAGAATTTCATTTTCACATTTCATTGAATTGAATACTTGCATTTGTAATGGGAACAATTCTTGAAGTTGTTGAAAATTGAAGTCGTTGATGGTTCCGGCAGCGTCAAGTGGAAGTTGGTTGAGCGTTCTCTTTCTCCAGGAACGCATGATTGGAAGTGAGGAAGTCAAAAGGATGGGTGATTGGAGTCGTTGTTGGTTGGAGTCTTTGTTCCAAAACTCCTGAGATTGTCCTTGGTTCTTTGTGAGAGAGTCTTCTCTCTCCTGCCTGAGCCCACCTCTGGTTGGAATTGAGGCCTGCTGGGCCCTTGGGGCCCCCGTGGAGGGGGAGGGGGCTCCCCAGTCTCACCAGAACAGTGTTGCGGCTGGATGAAAAAACTAAGAGCGGGCGGTCACTGTTGCCTGCCTCTGATATACCCTGAGAAAAGAACCAACCCCTAAGGTTTGAATGGACCTATAAGTAAGGTGACATGTCCGAGAGGGGAAGCGGCTCTTAGTTGATTTATGGTCTTTGTCCCCAGCATGCTTAGACTGTTCATTCAAGCTCAAATAGACATAACAAATTCACATTGCATTCTAAGAGAAGGTGATGTACATCAAAGTGTGCGTCATTAAATGAGGATTAATTTGCTAGGAAGCATGATACAGGTGAGGTTATATTGACCGTTGGGTGGTTGTTCAACCACATACACCCCAATCAAACATACCATGTTGTTATACCTAATAGTACACGAGACAGTAAATCATCACAGTTTCTGTGAGGCATGTTCCTTCATAGATCAGAGTAACACCGCAAAGTTTATTTAATTAAAGATGGTCTCTCTCTCTTAAGCATGTGGCGCATGTGGCCACATTCCTTTGAGGTCGTAAAGTCTGTTATCAGTCTTAAAGTGTTCTGTAACCGGACACCCGGCTGACAAAGTAACTTCATTTGTGAGGTTAGTTTTGGGGGAGAGTTTCATAGACCTTTATATTCATTAAATATAGTGAATATGAATAATTAGTGTGTGTCTGATTGGTCCAGACCCTACATCCCCCCCTTTCGACCGTTGTTGTCCCCCTCAAGGACAACCATGATCGAAGTTGAAAGTGCCGACAGATCAGACACACCTTTGTCATAGAAGGCTGGAAGGCCATGGTGGCCTCTGGTTGCTCGCGTCTTCTGGAGTGGTGGTCGTTCCACGGCGGTTGATGTGGACAGTAGCCCAGTACAGGTCTCTGCAGCAGGTGTTGGGGCAGAAGGTGCCTTGACTGGGTATCACCTGTCATTCTGGAGTTAGGGTGAAATTGTGGTTCTTGAAGAAGGATGAGGTTTCCAGCTTTGATTCAGGTTTGGCCTCAGCAGGGCAGCGTGTGTCTTGGATCAGAGACTGCAGACCAGCTGAGTTTGAGTAAAGTCATTCTGGAAGACAGTAAACAGCTGTTTCATGGAGTTCACTGTCTGGTTCAGCCGAACGCTGTGGGTGTTGAGAATTACCACAGTTCCCTTCGATGTCTTGCCGATTGACGGCAGGGAGTCACTCTGTGTTGTGAGTTGCCCTTTTAGCTGTGGGATTTCAGTTTGAATTTCAGCCACACGTTGTCTCACAGTGGCTAGGTTCAGGCGTTGACACTGGACATGCCAATGTTAACAGAGTTCCGACGGCAGTGGCGGTTGTGTCCATCTGGCTCTGCTTGTGTGACATTTTTTTTTCAAGTTGGTTGAGCATGTGTTCGACATTGGCCTCAGCGTGGGCGAGGGAGTGGAGTCGAACATACACTCTCTGGGTGTGGGTCCTGCAGTTGGTGATAAGGAGTCCCGGTTGTTCCTTCGGGACGCTGCCTGATACCGGACCTGGTGAGATGACCGACTGCGGCTGTCCTCTGGTTGGCTGGAGGCACAGGAAGACTAACCACAGCAGCATCCTGGAACAGACAAAGGGGAGAGGGAGAGAGAAAGGGAGGAAAGATCTCAGTGACTGTCGTCCTTTGTTGGCTAGGACAGTCTTTCCGCTTCGAGGACGCCGGTATGCCAATTGCTTCGGTGTTCTGGTGCTGCGGTGTGCAGCACATGCTGCGTCATGGGCATACACTGGCATGAACCCCCCTTTTGCACTGTGGCACCACAAGCTTTGGCGCAGCGATGTCATCAGGTGCATAACACAGAGTGTTGTCCTGTGCACGCAGCGTGTGCTTGTTGATTTCAGTTGTCTGGGGCACCGGTTGTCGGTGGGTGCAGACGGCGTTCGTGGGTGGTTGGAGGGGTTAGAGGTGGTTTCTCATAGTGTCCATTGGTTTGTCATAGTCTTTGGTAAGCTGGAAGGTTGGGGTCAGGTTAAGCAGAGGCTCTGTGACATTTTGGCACACTTGTGGTGAGAGACTAATTCATGACCCTAAAAGTTCAGAACCACTGTTTAATGGGTTCGCTAGATATGTAGCATAAAGTTAGGTGTTTCATGTGTATCTAGCTAGTGATGTGTCTCTTGTATCTTTATCATCTTAGCTGTGGATGTTAGGAGGCTAAGACTTGTGTGGTTCCTAGAGTATTTCCTGGAAAGGGCATAGCCGAGATGAAATAAATGACTTAAGATGGTTCTTATGATTAAATTATTTCTCTGGACTTAAATGGTGGATCATCACTGCGGCTTGACGAAGTGAAGGATAGGAGGAAAAGGGACAGCTTTCCTATTCAAATTATGCTTATTATCAATCCTCAGGACTATAGTTATGCCCTAGTAATTGTTGAAATTACTTGTGTCGCAGGGTCACAAAAATGAGTGCACTTGTTGAAAATAAACACAATCACAAATAAAGGTGTCTCTGTTTCCTTTCTGGGCCCAATGGGAAATAGAACCACATTCGAACAAGAGAGGAAATGGAATTAAATCATATAGATGACCGAATAGACAAGGGAATAGCTGACTGCTATTATTATCAAAGTGGAAATAAAAGAATAAAATAAAAAAATAAAGTAAGTAATCAAAACAGCGGTAATGATCTGAAATTGAGAATAATCAATAGCACTAGTGACTAACCTTTAGATTTGCCTGGACCAACACTCCCTAGTGGGTCACAGCTGTTGCGTGTTTAAGACCACACCGTGTGTGTCCCTCCAAAGGTTTAGTCAATATGCTGATGAAAATTCTCATAACTATAATAATTCTTCTCTAGCTACACAGCTTACATGTAATTAAACTTGGGTTTAATTGCCAGGGCATCTACAAATTTAGCCTACAGCGCTCAGCAAGGACTATGCCTAAACTAGTGAAGGTGAAATTCAGCTGAGAAGAATTGAAAGTAAGGAAAGAGAAAAATTAGAAACCCTAAATGGGGTTAAAGAAAGTATTTTAGAATACTTTTCCCTGTATACATAAAAGCTGTAATTAAGGCTTCAAGTAAATGATGCTAACCGCTAACTGTAGAAGTTATTATGTAGCTTAGCCTAAGCTGGATGGATGCTAGGTTAGCTTAGCTTAGCCTAAGCTGGATGGACGCTAGGTTAAGTTAGCTTAGCCACCTAGGCTGGTTTGATTACAAAATGACGTCACGAGTTAGCACTTCCTGTGACAAGTCGTTGTCATGGGAACCAGTGCATGTCAGAACAATTCAACAGTACCTGAAGAATGTCTACACATTTTACTGAGTTATGCATGTTTAAACGGGTTAAAAGGGGGCGCCTATACTTTAAGTCTTTCAAGAACTTGATGTTACATTCAATAAAATGCTAATGTGTTTTGGCATTTGCTAATTTTACTCATGGAACTCTTCTCTTTACTTTACACAACTTATTCTATTCGTTTACAAAGTAAGGAAATAGATTTGCTGTAAGTCAAAGCTTGTCTAAGCCTATATAGTTACGTCCCTCTCATGCATAAATGCTGACTTTTCAGCGAGTGAACAGTTTTGATCGCTAGGTAGCTCTCTGCTTGTGGATGCAGCTAAAAATTTAGGTGAATTACATCAATCTAACAATAATTTGTAAGGCCTTTACATTGTAGAAAGGGGAGCATCACCCAGGTCTACGTATATATAACACTGTCCTGAGCTTTCTTTTTCAGAAACAGGTTTAGCAATACTGCAATTTGGATTTCTTTAACCAAAGCAGGATAGATATCGGTACAGTTTACAAGCTGCTGAGATGAGATTCCTTTGTCAAACAGACTTACGCTTTAATGCTGAACTTACTGATACCAGTTGGAAATCTAAGACTCTTTCACTTACAGTAGAGATGTCAATTCCCGCTATCGTTTTATCTGCATTTAGACAAGCCAGCAACCAGTGATCAAAATGCGTATCGCATGTTGTGTTCCAGTTGGACCGCAATGGTCAAATGCACGCCTGTAGGTTAACAGTAGTTTAAAACTCAGGTGGTTTTCCTACACTATGGCGTCAAGGTATGCCCTATTTGGAGCTAGTGTTTCCTGTAACCCTTCATTGTCATGGAAACTAATGTAGCAGTGCCAATTCAACCAGCATGTAGCAAATGTTTGTTTCAAAAGAGTTGTGCATAGTCTGTTGGCAGGTGAGGCTTACACGTCCATTCAAGATTTTCTTTATATCAGTAAAATTCTATTTTTACTAATGCAGAGTCTTGCTGCTCTTTGAGCACCCATTTTCATCTACTTTAAAAGTTTTATGTCCTATGCTGACCAGGGACTTTTTAGCAGAGTCTTGCATTGTGTTCATGCTGTGTGGCTTCTGGTTTTGCAGTTCAGGATCAATGGGGTCTTAGGAACCCTTTCTGGGGAGGCCTTCTGTGTTAGAGGCCTTCCGCATCAGGTCACACATAGTTGAGTGGGCATTGCGTGGGGGCAGGTGAAAATATGGTGACTAACTGGTTTTGGAGGAAAAGTTTCTTGAAGCTGGTGTCCTCCTCCGTCACAGGTTCGTTGTAAGTTCCACAGACAACTCGTTCGGAGTTGGTGGTGGTAGCACAGGGCCTTCTAGGTCTGTCCTGCTTGGTGTTTGGGCAGGGCCCAGCTGGGCTGGATGTGTCCAGATCAGATGGAGTCTGTCTCGGTGTGCCATACCGGTTGGAGACTGCAGGTGAAAATCAATGTCTCGTAGATTGGCAGGGATGTTTCTGACCTTTCACTTGAGATTGTTGAGTGTCACTTCATGTGCCATTTCAGGTTTTGTCTGAATTACCTTTTCATCCTGCAGCTGCAGGGGCTCTCAGGGCACTGTCTGGTGAAGTGTTAAGCCGAGGGCTTTGGCTGCTCCCCCCTTTGTGCAGGGCTGGGGAAGCTTACGCTGCTAATGTGAAGGTCAGCAGGGTCCATCTTTCTTGTGTGGTCCATTTGCAGTGGGTTGGACTGTTGCAGCTCTCTTTGGACCACATGGAGTGCGTCAATAATGTTACAGCATCGCTAAGTCAGTGTTCGGACTTCCGCTGCACATTGATGGCTTTAGCTCTCTTTGAGTTCAACCATTTCTTTAAGTTCTTTGAGTGAAACAGTTCTTTACCCGTCGGTTTGCAGGTGCTCAGAGCTGTCGTCCACCTGAAAACTGATGATCTCTTTCAGTTGCTCTGCTCTGTCAGGGTCCTTGCATCTGTCCTGTGCCTTCTCCCGTTGAGCAGGGTTCGTTCTCTGTGGAGTCCTGTGGCTGGCAGCGTTAGTTCATTTACCTCCTGTTTGAGGCCTGCGGGAGCATGGCCAAGGAGAAGATAATGCTGGTCAGCTCTTGGTGGCTCAGGCTGGGTGTCAGACGTCTGCTTTCATTGTTGCCTAACTGTTCCTTCCTCTGCCGTGGCAGGTCGTTGCCTGCTTCAGGCTGAAGGATGTCCATGACACTGCTCTGCGGGGTCTTCAGGTGGTCCTGGTGGCAGGGCTGGGTGTCTGAGGCCTACTGGAACACTTGTGGGAACACGAGAGACAAATGGCAAAGGCAAATGCAAGTTTCTACAGAGGTGGTGAGCTATCTGTGTGGGAGAATGGCTATGTGGAGCAGCTAAAATTTAGTGTTGGTGAGCACACACAACAAAAAAAAAAAAAGTTTTGAGTATCTTAGTTGACGTGCTTTAAGCAGCATCGACTGATGACTGGGCTCTTACATGTCATAACCTATTACTCAAAAATGCTGATGGTTCTTCTCACATGTTGTGCTACGAGAGTAACAGATAGAGCAAAACCAAAATAAAACAATGGGATGAAACCAGAAAAGAAGAGGAAGAAAGGAGTGTTTTACCTATTTAGGTTTAGCTAGGAGACATAGGTAAACAGGAGTCACTTATGGGTTATGCTGCTGTTAGACTAAGCTACCAGGGACACATCAGACATCTCAAGGTCCAAAAGAAGAAGAAGAAACAATGGGAAGTGTTTCCAGTTCTGTCTGGGGCCTACTGTGCGTTTGTGTTTAGCCGTACTTCATGTACTTAGCTTGGTGCTAAGGAGTGAGGATGGGTAAAACACAGACAGGAAGTAGGATATTAATGACCTGTGTAACTCGCTATGGAAACAACAGTCGCTAGATATTGTAATCCTATAGAGAGAGAGAAGATGAGGATAGTGACTAGTGATCTAAAATAAGGTAAAGGTAAAGTTAGAACGTCCTTATAGCTCTAAGAAAACTAAAAGGAAAGGGAAGCGTATCAAGTAATTTAATTAAATTTCAAATTTAGTTAAGCCCTTCTTTTTTTCTTTAGCTGAATATAAGAATTCAGGCTGAAACAAACGTAAATAACTAAATTGAAATAAAATAAAAAAAAATTAAAAAAATGTATGTAAACATTGTGTGTTCTCATAGCTCTGGTAACTAGAGGGGAACTTGACTAAGCAAATTGATTTAATTAAATTCCCAATTTAATTAAATTCAATTTAACTGAATAGGACTATCCAGGCTCAACAGGTGTAAATACACAAAATAAAATAGGGGTAGATTTAAGTAAAAATAAAAGAAACACAAATAAAAACCCAAAGTATCTGGGTTTCAATCTGAAAGTGAAACCAAGAGGAAGGGGTCGAGAGAGAGAAAGAGAGAGAGAAGAGGGTGGTTTAACCCTCTTATGAGACGTGCTTCGTGAAGCTCTGACACCAGGGTGAATCATTCGTCTCAAATCATTCGGAGTGTATCACTGCTAAGGTCACGTGATTTTATTTAACTGGGCTTCGTTACGCGTCATAGCTGTTTCGAAATTGTTTTAAATTTCAACGGTTTGTGAACCATTGTGTATCTGGTCTCTATGTGATCTCGTATCACTTTATAGATTCGTACACATTTAATGACGCATTTGATAAAGGGTCTGATTGACTTTCAAGTCAAGCTTTCATAAAACGAGCCCTACGGTTTACTAAGATATTATGCCTTGAAAGACACCTCATATTAAACGATATTAGGTAGCTCGCGGATTGCCATTACCTGATTACACCTTTTGATAAAACCTTTGCGATTGGTTTGTAAAAGGTGTTCCGTTGATTTGAGTTTCCGCTACACTTCCACTGTTTTGACCAGCAGGGGTCACCAGCGAGGGCGCTTCAAACAAAGAGTCATTTGTGACTCAGTTGACTCCTTTGATTCAAAGCCTCGAAGAGCTTTGACTCTCATTACTCGTGTTCAAATCACTCAGTTCAAATCACGCAAAATCTATAGTCTTTGGTTTAAGGTTACACTTTACGCTCTAACGTGTCTAAGTTTTTAGGCGGTGCTAAAACTATCACTCGAGGTAGAGGGTTTTACTTGTAAGTCATGCGTGTAAGTTAGGATTGAGGGAGCTATTGGCTACAACCGTCGCTTGTTTACACGAGGGTCTGTGAGATTGGTGCTGTTGTCAGAAAAACTAGATAGGAACGCCTGCTCGCGTTCCGGACGCAATGCAAACCAACAACACAGATCGTTCGGAGCAGCGATCGAGCTGTGCTGACAGTTTGCCCTGAGTCTCTCGCTTAGACACGACGTTGCGTGTGAGTGACTCTTTTTAACAAATCAAAACAGCACCGTTCTTTCACAGACAATGGCAAATTACTAGTTAGCTAAGCTAGAATTTATACCACTAATTCGACGCGATTGTTTCATATGAGCGCTTCAGCGGTTTAATATGAATACAATGACGTAACGCATAATAAGGCCTTAATCGGTGATTGAGGAACATCGCTCAGATCACATTCAAAAATGCTGAAAATGGAGATTTCTTCGTCCATATCAGGTTAATTAGTTCTGGTACCATTTATGCGCGCGGCTAATCTGAGATTTCTTTGTCAGAGAAGGCTTATGCTCGATTTATATCTGAAATTAGGCTTTCTTCGCTAATATCAGGAGTTTCTTATCGTACGATTTAAATATGCATTATAGCATTTGTGAACTTTCTGCCATTCGTAGGAAGGCATATTCAAGCTATAGTTTTGCTGATTTACTCAGAAACTTGTACGTGCATGTATGAGATGTTAATAAAACTTATGGGACAACATATGATTGATTACTGTCTGCTTGGATACAATGTTTAATACGATGCCTTAAAATTCTCCACCATTATGTAAGGAACTCAGCTTTTTGGAAATATTAATAATCAATAATATCTTGTTATTATTAATTATAAATATTTGGGTCAGTTAATTGGATTAACTTGATGTGGCTGAATTAATATTACAATCAATTAATCAGTTCTTCCAACGAACTATTTTGATTATTAATTTATTCTAATAAAGGGTATCTTCCATGGCCACCGAAGAATAATTATTTCTTCGCCTGTACAGTACTTTGAGCCAGTAGCAAAAACCGTGATCGTAAAGTGACTTGTATTGCAAACAAAACAGAACCAAATACATATTATGTACAAGTTTTATTAACTAAATATAGATATTTATATGAATATAAATAAACTAAACAACATACACACATGAATACATAAATAGTATAGTGATAGGATGAAATTGGAAACCGGAAGAGGGTCTATGAGAAGAACCATCAGAATTTCATTTTCACATTTCATTGAATTGAATACTTGCATTTGTAATGGGAACAATTCTTGAAGTTGTTGAAAATTGAAGTCGTTGATGGTTCCGGCAGCGTCAAGTGGAAGTTGGTTGAGCGTTCTCTTTCTCCAGGAACGCATGATTGGAAGTGAGGAAGTCAAAAGGATGGGTGATTGGAGTCGTTGTTGGTTGGAGTCTTTGTTCCAAAACTCCTGAGATTGTCCTTGGTTCTTTGTGAGAGAGTCTTCTCTCTCCTGCCTGAGCCCACCACTGGTTGGAATCGAGGCCTGCTGGGCCCTTGGGGCCCCCGTGGAGGGGGAGGGGGCTCCCCAGTCTCACCAGAACAGTGTTGCGGCTGGATGAAAAAACTAAGAGCGGGCGGTCACTGTTGCCTGCCTCTGATATACCCTGAGAAAAGAACCAACCCCTAAGGTTTGAATGGACCTATGAGTAAGGTGAAATGTCCGAGAGGGGAAGCGGCTCTTAGTTGATTTATGGTCTTTGTCCCCAGCATGCTTAGACTGTTCATTCAAGCTCAAATAGACATAACAAATTCACATTGCATTCTAAGAGAAGGTGATGTACATCAAAGTGTGTGTCATTAAATGAGGATTAATTTGCTAGGAAGCATGATACAGGTGAGGTTATATTGACCGTTGGGTGGTTGTTCAACCACATACACCCAAATCAAACATACCATGTTGTTATACCTAATAGTACACGAGACAGTAAATCATCACAGTTTCTGTGAGGCATGTTCCTTCATAGATCAGAGTAACACCGCAAAGTTTATTTAATTAAAGATGGTCTCTCTCTCTTAAGCATGTGGCGCATGTGGCCACATTCCTTTGAGGTCGTAAAGTCTGTTATCAGTCTTAAAGTGTTCTGTAACCGGACACCCGGCTGACAATGTAACTTCATTTGTGAGGTTAGTTTTGGGGGAGAGTTTCATAGACCTTTATATTCATTAAATATAGTGAATATGAATAATTAGTGTGTGTCTGATTGGTCCAGACCCTACAACGTCATACCCGCTGAGACGGGTAACAAACTGTAAACTGTAAACATAGTCACAAATATGAGTAAAAATTCTGTAAATGAAAATATATGACTGACTAAAATATCAAGTCAAACCCTTTCATAAAAAGAGTTGTTGTAGAAAATGTTGTGGAGTATGTGTTTGGAATTAACTCCTGCGACGACATTGTTTTTCCAGCGACGACATCGTTTTTCCAGCGACAACATCGGTTTGAGAATTTCGTCGATCTGGCCACGTCAGTGCCTATGGGACGTTATTGAGGTCCAATAATTATTTTTAATCTTGTCAATATAAACACCAAACCAATATATATATATATATCTATATATTTTTTTTTTTTTTTTTTTTTACCAATTCAATCTAGGTTTCTTTTCTCCCACTACTCTTCTGTCAACTAAATATATGATCAATATGTGTCTATATATAAAATGTATATATTGTTTTATTATGTTGATCAAGTAAAGTCATAAGGGGTAAAGGACACACCAAACGTCGACCAAGGGCTTTCCAAAAGCTCAGAGGCAGTGGCATAGGCTTGGTTAGGGGATGAAAGGTCCAAGATCTATGGTTATGCACTGTCCAACTTTCTACTGACCACTAAAGGTCACCCAAGGTCAAGAACAGAAAACGATGTCCCCATAACAATATGGATTCAGTAGGCATGTACATATGTACATAATATTCCCAACACACCGTCTTATAATGTATCTATTTGATTGTGTTATCTAATAACATTTTTTATTTTGCTATACACACGTACATCATTGTATACTTTTTGTACTTTTTCTCTCCCTTCATCTAAGGCTATCTCGAAGGGTTACCATAGGTCGGGGTGCCCCACCGAGGGCTGTCCAACCCGGGATTACAGGTAAGTGGGGTAAGTTTTAGTGAGGTAAATGATGTAGGGTAATATTATATAGGGTTTTATGCCCCCAGGTGCCACAGTTCAAACAGAAGGCCAGGTAAATACAATTGGTGGTTTCATGGTGGTTTCATGGGTGGGACTCTGAAGATTTTTTTGTTGCATCTACTCATCACCCATTTTGTTTGTATGAAATATTTACAACGACCAACACGGCCCAATGGTGCTGGTGTACGTAGCTTACTCCGAACGAGCATGTCGTTTAAATTCTCATTGCGCTTGTACGCCGCAATGGGCCTGTGGTGTTGTAGAAACTTTGTGGGTCCAAGAAACCTCAAAAAGTTCTGTTTAAAAACGTTTACAAAGCTAGATGCAGGATTTGCCATGGCAGAAAACTCGCAAAGACCACTCATTTTATTATCATTAAAAAGCGGTTATACAACTTCATCGCGATCTCACAAAGTTCAGTAAAGCTGATGCACAATAATGTCTTATTTACATAGCCTAACTGCTTATTATAACTAGAGGATTTGCGCGTGTAGAACTAATCCACTCACCGCTCAAAACACCAGAGTTTTGCCAATATTCTTTTATTATGGAGAAAACTGATCCTAGACCAGCATTTATGGACAGCTTTTCCCTCTAAAAGCAATCTGAAACATATGGAAGCTTGTTTTTTTGCCACATAATAATTTTAAAAAATATATAATTATGACTTTTTATCTCACAATTCAGACATGGATTTCTCACAATTGAGAGTTTATCTCACAATTCTGACTTTATAACTTTTTTTTACGTGGAAACAGTAGGCTATTTTTAGCTGGCAAATAAATATGTAAATTGGACAAGCCCATGGCAAGGGGAAGGTAAGCCTTGCGCAGAGCCTTACACACGCTCCGACTAATTTCCGATTCATATTTCTGAAGACAATGTGTTATTTAAAGTTACAGAGATTAGTGCTCCTGTGAGCTAAATGCTGCTGAAGAGTTTCGTTATGGAATACGTGAATACGTTTCTTTGCTCTCAATAGTAAGTTTGCTGAATGACCATATGATTAGAGCAGCTTGGCGACGGGCCTGGGTGGCATCTGTCCAAAGTAGCCAACAGTCAGTCCAAAAATGTAACTTTACTTAAGACTTAATAAAAAGGGAAACTGACAGATTGACAGGAGTTGATGCTGTGGCGGGCTTTATCGAGGAGCAGTGGGTCCGAAATTTTGGGATGAGCAAGCCAACCTTTGATATGTTGTCAACGTGTGTTCACATTCCGCTCCTAAGACGACACAACATTTCATCGGACCATCCGTCCCTTTGCAGATGCTCGTCGAGGTTTCTCTCATTATTAAAAGACAAGTTCGGTATTTTACACTTAAAGCCCTGTTTTAAGATAGTTTCTGATGAAATAGAATGGTTAAGATTGAAATTTGGACAAATGCTGCTGTCCCGAGAATTTTATGTTTCTGTGTTAGCACCCCCCCCACCTCGACAATGGTTTCATAGGAGCACTGGAAGAATCATTCATAAAACGCATTAAACTTTAGTTTACAAAGACGTGAAACTCACCGAGTGGTCTGGGGTGTTCACTGATATGCTCACGCAAACATCGCTGCAGTGCAACATATATCTACGAAAAGACTGGTCTATGCGATGAATAAACGTATCACTGTAGCACGCGTGCGATACAGTTTTGTAAACTCCGTTACTTGTGTTTGTTTTCAGACATGATAACAGTCGTTTTATACTTGTGCTTAAATGAGCTATCACGTTTTTTGATCGTGGATGATTTAATGTCTCCACAATCTGCTTTTGAAGAAATATGGCAGTATCGCTACAGCGCACATTCTATCAGCTGCAGTTGTGGCGCCTCAAGCTTGGTTTATACTCGCTGCGTCCGCAATAGGTGCGCAAGGGCCCATTTCGCTTGGTGGTGTGTGTGTCCACGGCAGATTTTGTAACTGCGTGCACGGCTCCGCATCCGAAGATGCACGACTTTGAGCCGAATCTGGCCGAGCATATACGTCTCACCACACCGGCACCCAGTTTGTGCATCTAGTAGTTGCTTAAATTTACAAAATGAGCCTACAATAGCAGACATAAGCCCTTTTAGTTATGGTCCATGTTATAAACGCGCTGTGGAGCCAGGCGAAAGTATAAACAAGGCTTAAGTCCCAATACTGTAAAACTCGACATACATTCACATCACATGCTAATGCAGCGGTTTATGCACTTTAAAGCCTTGCCGGGTAAACATTTCATTGGCCTTCTGTTCTGACATGATGCACTTTTTCTGAGCACATACCCCCGAAGCCGCCGCGCGCACTGTCATCTTTTGCGTCTGATTTTTGTTGGGTCAGACCTATCTGCTAGCGATGGGGGGACGAGACTGAGAGAGCTACATGGACATTTATGCACCAAACAAGCCACTTTGAAATGTTGCTGTTTTCATGAATACAAAAGTTGGGTGACCCCCCCCCTAGACTAAAAAAAGTTGACGACCCTCCCCTCAACAAAGAATAAAAAGACATGACCCTCCCCTATTTTCCTCCGGTGGTCCATTCCATAAATACAGAACGGTCCCTAAGTGTGTACTTTTAAAATATCTAATTCAAAACTAAAATAAATATTCTCTGTTTATGTAATCTATATAAAAAGAGAGAGATGTCAGCCGTTCTCATTATCGTTCTCGCAGCTCATTATTCAGCTAATCTGACACGCCCACGGAGAGCGCGCGCTATTCAAACGCAAATGATCTGAGGCAACACATGCAAACGTCTCAACGCCCACATCAACTCAATAAAACACACCAAGTTTAAACAGATTAATGTTGTCTTGCGAGGCTGTGAGGAATAATCCTGGGACATTTACCTCAGAACAAGTGCTGGTTTATTTTCATTTCGAGGAGCAACGGATCTAGCCGAGAATTGTGAATAGTACGTTTTTTACTCTTGTGCTTTGTTCTAATCGCGATATGGAATAGTGTCTGTAAACGCAAAAAGACTGTTTAAATTTGAATCGCGTTTCTGTAGGTGAATGAATTAAGGGCACATATGGGCGCTGTTGTTCCCTTTCGAGGGAACTCACACTGCGTCGTTGAAAACGACTCTTTAGGGACGCTCCCTTAGCGTGCGTCTATGAAGTATGAAAGAAACTATTCCAATCCTGATTTGTGTTGCGTCATGACGTAACATGTGACGGCATAACCGGATGCATAAAAGCGACGCCGGCACAAACACACACTAGCTTTCGCTCTTCAGCAAGCGCTCTCTGTTGTTCTGTTCTATTTGGTGTTGTTTGTCTGTCAAGAGTAAGATATATATATATATATATATATATAAATATATAATGGCGAGTGAACAGTTTAAACGATGTGTGCACCCCTGCCCTCGCTATATCACGGGTGGGGACACGCATCAGTTGTGTTTAAACTGTTTGGGAAAGCAGCACGCCCGGGCAGCTCTTTAGGGGGCTGCTTGTGGCGATTGTGAATCACTACCTATGAGAGTGCTGCACTCCCGGCTGGCTGTGTTCGATGAAACTGGTCAGGCTCGCGTTCCCCACGGTTCTGGTCCCGCGTCAGTTGAGGTGGCACGGCGATTAAGATCGTGGGGATCGCAAAGGGATCTTGCAGATGAGAATGAGACTGCTGCGGCACTTTCTCATTCTTCATCTGAAGATCCTGAGGCTCCTGTTCGTGGTGCAGAAGCCCGCGCAGCGGCTTTTTCTGCCCATGATCAGGGCCCGATGCTTGAGCTCTCTGCTTCCGAGGAAGTGGACGTGCTCAGCATCGAGGCGGATGATCATGAACAAGACTCGCCGGTTCACGGTCATGTATGAGGAGCTCATCGAGGTTGTGACTCGTGCTGTGGCCAGACTCAACATTAGCTGGCCACATGATGAGCAGGGAACGCAATTAAAAAGCAAGTTAGATGAGCGTTTCCTGCAGCACAGGTCACAGCCTCAGCGCCGGGGTTTGCCATTTTTTCCCGATCTCCACAATGAGATCTCAAAATCGTGGGAAAAATCCCATTCATCCCGTGTCTTTAGTCCCGCGAATGTTGACTATAGTAATGTTTTAGGGGCGAGGGATATGGGATATGGGAAGATGCCTAAGGTAGAGGAGGCACTAGCTGGATACCTCTCTCCTGAAGCAGCATCTTCCCTTAAAGCCCCGGCGCTGCACAGCAAACCATGCAGAGATACCTCTGCATTAGTCGGCAGAGCTTATATGGTGGCAGGTCGGGCTGGTTCATGTCTGCATTCGATGGCTATTTTGCCGGCATACCAGGCTGACCTCCTGAAAGATTTGGATGAGGGGGAGGGGCAGACACCCGAAGATATAGCTGAACTTCGTAAAGCCACAGACCTGTCTCTCTATGCTACTAAAGAGACGGCCCGCACTATAGGCCACTCTATGGCAGCTATGGTAGCCACGGAGAGACATCTGTGGCTGAATTTATCAGGCATCAAGGAGAAAGATAAATCGTTTCTCCTTGATGCGCCGCTCTCGTCTTCTGGCCTGTTCGGTGACGCAGTTACATCTGTCGTCGACAGGTTCCAGGAGGCGAAGAAACAATCTGCGGCATTCCAGCAGTTCCTCCCCCGTCGATCTAAATCCAAATCGAGTAGGGCGGGGCAAAGAGATCAGCCCCAGCCGTCATCGAGCTCCTCATATCGCCAGGATCAAAAAGAGAGTGTTGCCTCTAGAGCCCCTCCTCCTGGAGCTTGGCAACAGAGGAAACGCTCTCAGCCGAAATCTTCCGGCCAGAAGGGCGACTTGAGAGACGTCCTTCAGGCTAGGAGGGCTTCGGGAAAGAGGTCCTAACTGTGGTGGTAGGACCTCTGAGGGCTTTTGTAGAGGCATGGTGTCATCTTCCCAACATATCTGCATGGGTCCTGCGTATAATAAAATTATGATACAGACTGCAGTTCGGTCACCGCCCCCCCCCCAAATTCTCTGGGGTGGTGCAGACTGCAGTGGTTCCAGAGCAGGCTCAGGTGATGGAACAAGAAGTGCAATCTCTGCTGATAAAGGAGGCCATAGAATATGTTCCTCCTTCAGACAGAATGTCCGGGTTTTACAGCCGGTACTTTATAGTTCCAAAAAAGGATGGAGGACTGAGGCCAATTTTAGATCTAAGACATTTGAACCGTTCTCTGAGGAGGTTCAGGTTCAAAATGCTCACTATTCCCATCATCGTGAATCAAATCAGATCCGAGGACTGGTTTGTCACGATAGATCTAAAAGACGCTTATTTTCATGTCTCCATCCTTCCATGCCACAGGAGGTTCCTGAGGTTCGCTTTCAGGGGCGAAGCTTACCAATATCGGGTTCTTCCGTTCGGCCTAGCACTCTCTCCCCGCACGTTCACCAAATGCATGGATGCAGCACTAGCTCCATTGAGACTTCAGGGCATCCGCATACTGAATTATATCGACGACTGGCTCATTCTGGCCCAGTCTCGAGAAATGGCGGTTCGGCATCGAGATGTCGTCCTTGGCCACATTCAGAATTTGGGGTTGAGACTCAACACAAAGAAGAGCGTGTTGTTACCATCCCAGAGCACAACGTTTCTGGGCGTGGTGTGGAATTCGGTTACGATCCAGGCACTTATGTCTCCCGCACGTATCGAGTCCATTCTGGCGATGGTGTCCGGGATAAAGCTAGGCCAGGCCATCACTGTAAAGCGATTTCAAAGACTGCTGGGCCTCATGGCAGCGGCATCCAACGTTATACCTTTGGGCCTTCTACACATGAGGCCCCTTCAGTGGTAACTGAAAGCCAAGTGGTTTTCCCCCAAGGGGAATCCGTTCCGTATGATTGGAGTAATGCGCAGATGCCTTCGTTCTCTAGTAATATGGAAGAAACCTTGGTTCCTGTCCCAAGGGCCAGTGTTAGGAGCGTCATGTCGCCGGAAGTCCGTTTCGACAGATGCCTCCTTCACTGGCTGGGGCGCGGTCATGGACGGCCACTTTGCCAGGGGTCTGTGGCAGGACCATCATCTTTCCTGGCATATAAATTGAGATGTTGGCTGTGTTCAGGGCTCTGAGGAGCTTCCTCCCAGACATCAAGGGTTACCATGTCCTAGTACGATTGGACAATACATCAGTGGTAGGGATGAGTCGCGATCTTCGAATAGTCGAATAGTCGAACTGCGTTCGAAATTCGATCATAAAATTGCTTTTTCGAATATCGTTATATTTTCACGCAATTCCAATGTGTCATAATTGACGGCGAGCCAACTCTCACAGATCACGCAGCAGGGTATTTTCCTGTCGGGGACACAAGGTGTCACTAACATAAATGAAACCCCCTACTGCGCGATCTAGGATACCAGTGTTTTATACATAGTGTAAACAAACAACAGAAGAAGAGCACCGTGACCGTTAACTCTCAAGGGGGTAATCCATCAGCCGGAAGTTGAAGCCTCGCGGGAGCCGCCATTGTAGCAGAACTTCACCTGCTGTTAGCATTCCATTGACTCCCATTCATTTTGGCATCACTTTGACAGCGAATAACTTTACATCTGAGGCGTCAAAAGAGTTCATTTGTCCATTATATATTTCTAAATAAACACGACAATGTACAAAAGGCTCCATTACTTTGTATCTTACGTTATGGCCCCGTAGAAGCCGTTTTTGTTAAAAACAGGCTAACGATTGCGTCATAACCACGCGACTTTTTGTCACACAATAGAGACATTACCGTATAGATAAGAGGAGAAGCTCGCAGGCAATCGGGGGGACGTCCCGTCTAGAGTGTGGATCGGGCCGAATTTTTTTGTCTGAGCCCAGCCCGCGACCGACAGAGCAGTAACCGAACCCGAGCAGAGCACGACAGGCATTAAGATATTTATGTCCGAGCCCGACCCGAGACCGACAGGTAAAATCCCATTTTTTTTCTCATACTAATGACACATGTGCGTTTGTTTGTGTGGAAAGCCTGATTTTATTAAGCAACTGTAGGAAGACATTCGGAAATGTCAGCAGGATGAGTGCATCAGCGCGCACGGAGAAACAAGCGCACTTAACGCAGGCACGCATGCACGTGTTTCGTTGTCACGGCTACATAAACAAATTTCCGCACACAGGAAGACAGATGTTATGGTAATATTTTACATGTATTTTAATCACAAAAACGAACATTTGCATCACGTGAAAGCATCAGGCACATTGGCTACCAACATAATAAGCTGTTTTAAATTTAAAATGTTCAATGCCATATCGCGCTGATGTGACCGAGCCCGACCCGAACCCGAACATAATTTCTAAATATCTGTCCGAACCCGGCCCGGCCCGTCGGGTACCGACGGGTCCCGTCGGGCTCGGGTCGGGTATCCATCCTCTAGTCCCGTCAAGGGAGAAGCCCATAGATAATGAGTCCATAAAAGCAACGGGACAAAATATTTCAACAATGTTTTTGGGGAATTGGAAATAATTCGGTATGTGGCAAGTGAATACATATGAAGTGATTAACGTTGGCAATTTTCACGCACAGCTACTAGAAGATTTACGTCTGTCAGACAGGTTGCTCACGTCATCAAGCTTAGTTTGAGTCGGTTTGAGTCTGCGCGTCAGGAACGGAAGTGCTAAAAAAATCGCTAAAAATGGGCTTCAACTGTCTCAACTGAGTTCCAATGAGATGGCTCTGTCCACTTCTTATATTGTCTATGTTAACTCTGCGCCCAACAGAGGTGGGTAGTAATCTTTACTGTCTATGTAACCGTCTATGGTAGTAACAAAGTAGGCTACTTTACTTCCTTAAGTTGGGGCGACGTTCCTCTCGTTACTTTATTTTAATGCAATAAATGCGTAGTTTATTCCAAGAGTGCTGTATCTTTTTATGGGCATGAGCGATGCTCAATTCACAAATGAATCACTCTTTTGAGTCGATTCTGTTCAAAGACTTCATCAAACAAGTTGGCAGATCTGTCTAAATCGGTTCGCGAATCAGTTTGAATGATCTGTTCAGTTCCTCACGCACTGAATCGTCTGAAGCGCTTTCAATTCACACTCGACTCGGATTCGTAGCAGGAAGATTTAAGAACATCAAGAGCGTTGGATGTAGTGGCCGTGGGCCTACAGTCTAGTGAAAGCAAATCTGCAAATGCATCATATTTTTGCCAGCGATGAAGATCTAGTTGAACATCTTCGTATGATGTCTGTGAATGAATGATTCCACAGGACGATATATTCGAGTTAATTTCATTCAGGTAATACATTTTACAACCAAACAGATTATTACGCCACGATCGCACTGCTACAAGTATGATGACATTATCCATTTTTTGGACATATTCATTTATAGGCTACATTAAATAAGCTACCATTGTCCACAGTTTATGAAATGAACACGTAATGTGTGTGTATTGTGCAGTGGCATCAACAATAGTTTTGATTGAAACTAATTTGTTAAAAAAGTAGGCTATTGCAGTAACAAGGCAGGTTCGCATAAAATCATTATGTCATAATGTCATGATGACATTATTTTTTTATCTAACGAGCATCTGGTTTGGCGATGCAAAAACGGACTGTCGTGCTTATTGTTTTTTTTTCTTCTATGTTAACTATGTTAAAAAAAAATGACGAAAACATGTTACTTGTTCAATTAATAAACAGTTTGTTTGATGACAAATCGCTAATGATGAAATTGGCCTCCCTTTCTGTCATTGTGAGTGTGCGTTTCTTTTTCTTTCCGATTTTCGAACGATAATCGACTTTTGCTCCTCGATTTTCGAATGCAATTTTTGGCAGAAATTCACATCCCTAATCAGTGGTAGCTTATCTGAACCGACAATGGGGACTAAGAATGCGCCCTCTATAAAGATTGGCGCATCAGATTATCCTGTGGTCCCAATGGAAACTTCTGTCTATAAGGGCAATGTACGTTCCGGGGGTTCTGAATCAGGGAGCAGACATCCTGTCAAGGCAGGGGCTGAGGCCCGGGGAATAGAGACTTCATCCAGATGTGGTGAAGTTGATATGGGAGAGGTTTGGACCCGATGGAAGTGGATCTGTTTGCGTCTCGAGAGACGTCCCACTGTCCACTTTGGTTCTCCCTCACACATCCGGCCCCGCTGGGGTTGGGATGCCATGGTATAGGCCTGGCCGAGGCTACGTCTGTACGTTTTTCCCCCGATCACTCTGCTCCCGGGAGTCCTGGAGAGGGTCCGTCAGGAGGGCATCAGTCTACTTCTGGTTGCCCCAATGTGGCCGGCCCGAGTGTGGTTTTCAGACATAATATCACTCCTGAAAGGTCCACCGTGGCAAATTCCTCTGAGGAGGGATCTGTTATCTCAGGCGGAAGGCACAATATTCCACCCTCGCCCGGAGCTGTGGAAGTTGTGGGTCTGGCCCCTGAGTGGGTTCAGTACCTAGATGCTGGACTGTCAGCTGGGGTGGTTGAGACCATACTTAGCTCTAGGGCTCCGTCCACTAGGAGATTATATGGCCTCAAGTGTAATGTTTTTTCCACTTGGTGTAGGGAACATGAGTTAGATCCAGTTAACTGGAGTTAGTTAACTCCAGTGTAACTGGAGTAACTGTTAACTGGGGTTAGTAAACTAACCCCTTAAGATGGCTTTTCTCTTGGCTATTACCTCTTTAAAGAGGGTGGGAGATCTCCAAGCCCTGGCAGTAACACCAGCCTGCTTGGAGTTTGCCCCTGGAGGAGTTAAGGCTATCTTGCATCCTAGGCCTGGTTATGTGCCTAAGGTGCCTTCCAACATGGCACGGTCTACGGTCCTGCAGGCATTTCATCCTCCACCTCATGTGTCGGCAGAAGAAGAGAGGCTCCATTTGCTCTGCCCGGTCAGAGCTTTGAGTGTTTACCTTGAGAGGTCCTCTTCTTGGAGGAGGTCGGATCAACTATTGGTGTGTTTTGGGTCACCTAAGAAGGGGCTCCCTGCATCCAAACAAACTATTAGTAATTGGATTCTTCAGGCAATTGCCTCGGCTTACAAGGTGCGCAGTTTGCCTTCACCTTTTGCCGTTAGGGCTCACTCTACTAGAGACATGGCGTCCTCTAGGGCCCTTCTTTCCGGAGTGCCCCTCCAGGAGATCTGTGAGGCAACCGGTTGGGCTACCCCGCACACCTTTATCAGATTTTACAGTTTGCACCTCCCTAGTACGCCTGGCGCACATGTGCTCTCGTCCTAGCTGAGTGCCTGAAGTCAGTTTCACTCTAGGGCAGCCCTCTTTCGGTGCGTGGCCTAGTGGGCATTCGTTCCCCAAAGAGTCGTTTTCAACGACGCAGTGCGAGTTCCCTCGAAAGGGAACGTCTCGGGTTATGACTATACGTCCTGCCACGCCCCTCAGGGCCTGAGAGCGTCTTGCTTCATCGCTAGGCTAGTGTGTGCCGGCGTCGCTTTTATGCATCCGGTTATGCCATCACATGTTACGTCATGACGCAACACCAATCAGGATTGGAATAGTTTCATTCATACTTCAGAGACGCACGCTAAGGGAGCGTCCCCAAAGAGTCGTTTTCAACGACGCAGTGTCTCGTTCTCTTCTCAGGGAACAAGGGTTATAGTCATAACCCGAGACGTTTACTATGTTACAGATGAAATATGAAAGACAATATCTCATAGTTTTCGGATAGATTATATAGTTTTAATTCTAAAATAGACATCAAATAAGCTTTTGTTAGCCAGTTTCTGCACATATGTTAAATATATAGTATGTTCTGTCAAAAATAAACTCATCAATTAAGATGTTATTATAGTGTTTGTTCCAATGTAAGCTATATCAAACTAATGAATCCTTAACTTTTAAAATATGTATGATAAAATGTATTGGTCTACTTTAAAAAAGAATACTTTATAAGAAATTTATAGAAAAAGACAATTTTCTTTTCAAGACGTTTCCAACTCTAACTTTGAAAAAATTCTGTAGAATGGCCCATATAGCCTATTTGAACAGGATTTGTTTCCAGGTTTGACTATGTACTAAAAATGTCTTTCAACTTTCATTTATATTTGGATTATTTATACACTGTCATTCAAAAGTTTGGGGTCGGTACGATTTTTAATGTTTTTAAAATAAGTCACTTATGCTCACCAATCAGAGATGTATAAAGTACTAGAGACACAGACTTGAGTAAAAGTACAAGTGCTCTATCAAAAAAGTGACTTGAGTAGAAGTTGAAGTGCTCTTTAAGCACCATACTTAAGTCGGAGTACTAAAGCAGAGCTGCCAACTTTTGAGTTTAGCCTGGCGTGAGACTTCTCCAACGGGGGGGGGGGGGGGGGGGGTGGGGGGGTGGACGCCGACGACGACACCTTGCACACGCTCTCTCGCTCGCTTACCTCTCTGCCGTGCGGGCGTGCGGTTTGAAGCACAATATCTGTCTCGCATGCAGGCTCGCTCTAGATAGATTACGGGATATTTTTACTAATTTGCGGTATAACTAGTCGATCAAGAGTGGCTCAACAGGTAGATATATCGATAAACTCATCTTTCAGGCATTTGACTGACCGGGATGACACTTCAGCATGAGAAATCGGGGGTGTGGCATGAGAGCGTGAGAATTGGGTCAATTGCGTGAGTCTCACGCTCAATGCATGAGAGTTGGCAGCCCTGACTAAAGTATTCAAAATAAATTGTACTTAAGTATTGCAAGTAGTTTTTAAAAAAAATGTACTACTCAAGTACTGAAAGTAAAAGTACAAGTATTGTATTATTTAGTAAAGCATCTCACCCTTCTCTTCCCTGCTTGTGCCTTTTTTCTCCACAGTTTATTGTTATTTATCTGCATGGTACAGTGATATCTGAAAGCTAGTTGTTTATGTCAGGGAGTTCCTGGAATGTCACATATGGCTCTTCTTCATGTGTTCCATATATGGACTAAATGTGCTTATGGCGCCCCCAGGCTGCCAGTATGGATTGAAAATACAGTATATCAGAGTATCCAACGCTCATAATGATTACATCAGCCCATTTTGGGCAGAGGTGTATAAAGTAGAAGTAGAGAAAAAGTAGAAGTCCTGCCATTTGTTTATTCCAGCCATGAACTGATTGACTGTTGATTTCAGCTGATTTCTGTCTCCTGACTGAAAAACTGCTAATAAGCAAATCAAGGTGATTGGAACAAAATACTGAGGAGGACTTTTACTTTCTGAACCTGGACTTTACACCTCTGCATAGCAATGCCACATGCCAGCCAAGAGTAAAGAAATAAACCAGAACTGGACCAAAATCTGTGTATATTAAATATGGAGTCATTTCAGCCTTAATAAAGCCTGTTAACAAGCAGAATCACTGAAGGAAAGAAGAAAAGAGAAAAAAGACGAGGAGAAACACAAGAACTACAACTGACTTCAGACACAGCCTTAGATGAAATCACCTGAAGAGACAAGAAGACATTAAATCTGAAGATCTCAGCAGAGGAGGATTAAACAACTCCACAAACAGCATTACCAGCTTCACTTATTACTAACCAGATTGACTTTATTTCTGTCAGACGTCTACAGAAGTTTTATTGAGAATTAACAGAGGTTTAACTCTTTCATTTGAAGTCACCATAACAGTGATTAGTGTTTCCATTAGTTGGGCTAATAACTCTTACTATATATTTTATCTCTTTTGACTGCTGTATTTGACTGTGTGTTTGTCAAACACATTTACAGCAGTAAAGAAAGCAAAAGAGAAATGAGATCAGGTGATGATGGTTGTATAGTCGTCATGAAACAGACTGATTTGATTCACTGAGGTTTTTATAATCTAACAATAATGTTATTCCACTAATATATTTACATCACAAACCCTGTGTAACTGCAGCATGAGCAATATAACCAATGGTTTAAATATTTTAACAAACATGAAATAAATAAAAAAATGGCTTATGCTAACACACACAGATATCAACAATCAGCACATGAATCTCAACAATGGTGACAATCACAAATATTTAGATAAACAGATTAATTCAGAACATCACTGAAAAGCTACTAATTCACAACAAAAACAACAGCAAAAAATAAAAGCAAATATTTAGAATCAAACCAAATTATAGGACAATTCAGCATAATTTATTAATGTTGAAATGCATGCTGGGAGTTTTGTACTATGCTGGTACCACGCATGCATTGCAGAAATGTACTTTTGATTGTCACCATTGTTGAGATTAATACGCTGATTGTTGATGTATGTGTGTGTCATCATAAACAGTGTTATGTGCTCATGTTTGTTAAAGTCTTCTAACTTTTTGTTGTAATATTGCTGGATGTCATGCTGCAGTAACACATGGTCTGTGTTGTGTAAAAAAAAAAGACAAAATAATTGTTAAAGTAAAATTTCTCAGTGAAGCAGGCTATTTCATGATGATAATAAAACCATCAACAAGTAACCATCATCACCTGATCTCATTTCACTTTAGCTTTCTTTGCTGCTGTAAATGTGTTTGACGAACACACTGTCACAGCAGCCAAAAAAGATAAAATATATAATAAGAGTTAAGAGCCCAACTAATGGAAAACTAATCACTGTTATGGTGACTTCAAATGAGACAGAGTTAAAGTCAAAGTAGACATCTGACAGAAATAAAGTCAGTCTGGTTAGTATTAAGTGAAGCTGGTAATGCTGTTTGTGGAGTTGTTTAATCCTCCTCTGCTGAGATCTTCAGATTTAATGTCTTCTTTTATCTTCAGTTGATTTCACCTTAGACTGTGTCTGAAGTCAGTTGTAGTTCTTGTGTTTCTGCTCGTCCCTTTTTCTGTTCCCTTCTTTCCTTCAGTGATTCTGCTTGTTAAAAGGGTTTATTAAGGCTGAAATGACTCCATATTTAATATACACAGATTTTGTGGCTCAAATAAGGTCCAGTTCTGGTTTATTTCTTTACCCTTGGCTGGCATGTGGCATTGCTATGCAGAGGTGTAAAGTCCAGGTTCAGAAAGTAAAAGTCCTCCTCAGTATTTTGTTCCAATCACCTGGATTTGCCTATTAGCAGTTTTTCAGTCAGGAGACAGAAATCAGCTGAAATCAACAGTCAATCAGTTCATGGCTGGAATAAACAAATGGCAGGACTTCTACTTTTTCTCTACTTCTACTTCTATACTTCTGATTTTGGGTATAAATTCAATAAATATTATTCCTCTCTAAAGACATCTGACGTAAACCTATGAAAATCTATCAATATTTGTCAAAAATGAAGTTACAAAATGTTTAATGTTACAAAAGATTCTATTTCAGATAAATGCTGTTCTTTTGAACTTTCTATTCATCAAAGAATCCTGAAATAAAAATGTAAATAACTGTTTTCAACATTGATAATAATGATAAATGTTTCTTGAGCATCAAATCATCATATTAGAATGATTTCTGAAGGATCATGTGACACTGAAGACTAGAAAAATGGTGCGTTCACAGTGATTTCAATGATAAGTCAATGCAAAGACGCGTTA
This sequence comes from Siphateles boraxobius, assembly GCF_051911475.1. Classification (NCBI taxonomy): domain Eukaryota; kingdom Metazoa; phylum Chordata; class Actinopteri; order Cypriniformes; family Leuciscidae; genus Siphateles; species Siphateles boraxobius. The sequence continues at coordinate 3,196,737 of NW_027508701.1, forward strand.
CGCCCGTAATAAATTCCTGCAGCGCGAATGAGGCGTAGAGCGCGGCGCGGTAGACGCGAATACGCCTCATTCGCGCGAATTCGCGCCAAACGCCCGAGTTGAAAAATCTTAACTTTGGCGTCAATCCGTGCCGCGTTAACCAATCATGAGCCTGCTTGCTGCTGTCACGTGGTGAAGTGACGTTTTTCAGTTTATAATGTTATTTTATGTTTGGCCTCAATAACTTATTTTATATGTTTGGCCTCAATCAATTATTTTGTAATATGACTAAATGCCTGGTTCTTATGCACAACAAAGCAAATATTTTATCACATAAAAACTTAATTTCAATATATGAGACATATTCATTTTGTATTGAATACTATTTATTCCAAAACTAATCTAGATTATATGAAACATTATTATTCTAATGTAAAGACAACCAACATACTTTAGTGCAAGAACATAGTTCGTGTCTGGAGAGTGTTGTGTGAGGGAAAAAAAATCACAGGACAGGTTAATCACTTTTGGAGACTGGCTCCATTTATCATCAAAACAAAAATAAATGATAGATTAGGTGGGTAAGGCCGAGGGTGATCCTCGCTTCGATGCGGGACAGCAGGTCATCAACCTGGGCGCGGGACAGGCGGAAGTACCGCTGAAAGCGGCCGTCATCCAGGCGTAGCTCCTGGAGCAAATGGTGAAACTCACCTAACTTGGTTCGCCTCCGAAGGGTCTTGTGGACCCAAATACGGCGACGATGATCCCTACGCCGCTGTTCTGCTGCCCAGAGCAAATACAGAGCGGTGACTCTCTCGATGAATGCTCGATCAACATCAAGATAGCCGCCAACGGGTTTCGCCTCCAGATTTTGCTTCTGATGCGCGTAAATTTCGCTTCAAACTTTTGTTTTTTACGCGCGTCAATTAGGGGCGTAAGTCGGAGCCTTCATGACGATTCGATACGATACCGATTTCTTAAGCCAACGATTTGATTTGTACCCCTTTTCCACCAAAGCATTTTGAGAGCCGGTTCGGAGCCGGTGCCTACTCGCACAGCCAAAGAACCGGTTCTCGGCCAGGAAAACTGGTTCCAAAGTGGCACCAACTATTTGCTGGACTAGAACCGTTCTTTTACCACGTCATGCTTACGTCGGGGGCTGGGGGCGGGTTTATATGTGTTCTAAATATCTTTTCTGACTGCAAAGCCAGAAGAAACATTTGCAGAAACACGATGTAGTCCGCCATTGTAATTGTTATGCTTAAAGTTGGCGCAAGCGTTTCTAGCTTTTTTTTTATTGTAGTCACAATATAGAAGAAATAAAGGGAAAGAAAAAAAAAGACACAAGACAGGGGTACATAACTAATCAGAAAAGATTACATATCAAAGGAAAAGATTAAAAGACTTATTTCAATTGTTTTTAAAGCCTTCTTGGTAGACGAGTTAGAGATAATCTCAAAGTAATGTTGTACTCGCAAGCATTTCTAGCTAAGACGTATAGCGACGTACACAGTGACGTAACGACGACGTTCACTGGGCGCTCTAGTCAGTGGAAAAACAAACAGGTTCTGAGAAGGTTCGCAAGTTGAACCAACTCCGAACCAACTTTGAACCAGCACCAGTTCCGAACCAGTTCTTTTTTGGTGGAAAAGGGTAATGTGTGGCCCAAGGTGGCCTTGTCTCTGTGTGGTCTGTTACGGCCTTGTTCTATGTGGTCCAAGGTGGCCTGGCTCTGTGTGGCCCAAGGTGGCCTTGTCTCTGTGTGGTCCATAGTGGCCTGGCTCTGTGTGGTCCATCGCGGCCTTGTCTCTGTGTGGTCTATAGTGTTCAAATGTAATTACAGCAGCAGGAATATAAAACTGCATAAATGCATAATACACATCTTCACATAGTATCTACAGGTTCACTGCTTCTCACAATGATGAACTGGCCCTCTTTACTAATTAGTTATCGGCCTATGAGCATTCCATGTTCATGCTATTATGTTAACTCTTTTTTCTTTTTTTTTCTATGTTTAGGATCTACAGGATTCAAGACTGGTGGGTGTACATTTCTTACCGTTCTTTGGGGGTGAGCTCCGTCCCGGTGGAAGAATTCTTCCACCTATTTTTGGGGGTCGGGTGCGCCCCTGCCTTCGTCTTCAGGCAGGAAATGCAGAGTCCGGACCATCGGATTGCGAGCTATGGACGAGGCCTACGCCAAAGAACTTTATATCATAATATTGCTTGCTGGGCTGTCAATAAATGTATAATTGTTACAGTATTTATTCTCCCTAAGTCTTTCTGGTAGAAATGGAAGCTTTAGCACAAGTTCTGCCAGGAAGACTCAATTGCTACATCACTTATTACCTTCTCATCTATCCAATCGTGTTCTAATACTCGTGGTATAAAAGGTCGGTACTTACACATTACACATTTCGCAGATGCTGGCGCTTCCACTCACCTCCATCCTCCCCACCACCACCAAGACGATTCCTTCCCCTCCATCCTCCCCACCACCACCAGGATGGTCCCATCCTTCAGGCAGGAAATGCAGAGTCTGGACCCTCGGATTGCGAGTTATGGATGGGGCCTACGCCAAAGAACTTTATATCATAATTATGCTTGCTGGGCTGTCAATAAATGTATAATTGTTACAGTAATTATTCTCCCGAGTCTTTCTGGTAGAACTAGGGTTACAGTCGTAACCTGAGACATTTTTGCGTATCAATATTTTTGTGGAAACAGAGAACAGCATTTAAAGAACAGCATTTATTTGAAATAAAAATCATTAATAATAATCATAAATGTTTCTTGAGCATCAAATCATCATATTAGAATGATTTCTGAAGGATCATGTGACACTGAAGACTGGAGTAATGAAGCTGAAAATTCAGCTTTGATCACAGGAATAAATGACACTTTACTATATAATTAAAAAGAGAGAGATAAAAAAGTTATTTTACAGTGATATTTAACAATTTTCATCATAAGAATATTTACACTCTTTTCCACAATTTAAGCTTTCCCTTATTCCTTAAAATGACAGGAGATGTCAAGCTCCTGAAAGGTCAAATACTAAAACCACTAGAAAGGCTCCATAAAAACAGTCCACATTCTGCACTACATCTAGATCACACCAGAGCCTCCTGTAATATGTATATATATGATGTATATATGGACTGATTTTATGGTAGGTATTGTAGCGACTGGACCAATCACACACCCAAATTATTCATTTTATAATAATAATAATAATAATAATAATATGTTTATTTTTTATAGCCCCTTTCAAGAACCTATTCTTGAAATATTATCACGTCTGCGTTTGCGCATTAGTTTCTGCTTGCTCATAAAAGCTGAATAATTCCAAATGAACTCCATTATTTTTACAGGAAAATACAACAAATAATATAATTTCGTCATGTACACTTCAATTCTGAGTGGTATGTAAGACTCTCTCTCTCATTGAGTGTGTGATAAACATTGAGTGCTCTCAGCAAAGTGACAGCAAGTCGTGCGCCTCACACTAGTGTTTACTGCGCGTCAAATACACTGTGTATTCATTGAGATGAACTGATATAGTGGGCTTTACGGATCACTTGATGGAGAGCGAAACTCTCAAGCGCTCAGTCAGTGTTCGGCGAGATGGGCGGGGTGAGTACCAGTTGCAGATTGTAGAGGTAGTAATGGTGTGTTCACACCGAACGCGAATAGAGCGTCAAATTCGCGTCTATCGCGTCTAGTTAGACGCTTGAACATTCCAATAGCGCTCGAGTTCAAATTTTTCAACTTGTGCGGAAGACGTTCGCGGCAAACGCGTCGCCCAATTCGCTTCATTCGCGACGCCCGGTGTGAATGATGCGTCTATTCGCGTCTTTGCATTGACTTTGTATGTAATCTACTCGCGCAAATAGTTAAATTCGCGTTCGGTGTGAACACACCATTACTTGTTTAGCGATAAACTTCACCTCAGCTTCACGTCCGCCTTCCGCCATGGGCGTGAGCTGCGAATGGGTCCCATCATCAACTAGGCTTTATCGTTATTATCGCGGGAAGACTAATTCTTATCGTGAGGAAAAATTTTACCGGTATATCGCAAATGATAATATATCGCCCATCCCTAGATGATGCTAAACTAGAAGTTTTCTAAGGACCCCCAAGCTTGTGCCAGATTGTCTTCTGGCCTTGTCTTTCCATTCACCAAAGATCCTCTGACTTCCACTGGTTCTCTCTCATCAAAACAACATCAGCAAAGATCAACAGGAGCCTCGACAAATTGCATCAGGACAGTTTAATTCAAATGGGGGAGACATGCAAGTATCAAACTTAGTCTCATTATTTGATACATTTAAGGTCCCATGATATGGATTCTTTTATTATTTTATAATGTTTCCTGGTATGTCCTTATGATGTTAGTATGTTTTTTAGATCAAAAATTGTCATCATTTAGAAATAAAAGGCATTTTTCCTAGCCTGATTTTAGCCTCTGATTTGAAAGCTCTGTTTGAAGGGGCGAGTCTGCTGTGAGACTTCAGTGTAAACGCCCACTGCTGTGATTGGCTGACATGCTTGCATATGAAATGGCTAGCATTACATGTGAACTCTCTCGTAAACTTTTACTATTACAGCTATTATACGTTTTTACTATTACAGCTATCGGGATTAACAAATTGTGAGAAGTTTTTAAAGTATTTAGACCTATTCCCATCACATAAAAGGTTGCAGTGATGATTGAGTAGATGACAGACTGTTGATCGCGTGAATAAAGATCTTATCATTGCAACGCAGTTTCTGTACTCTCACTAATGCTTTCTCCAATGCAAACATGATGTAAATACAGTAAGAGCTTTGTTGTGCAGTGTAACAGCGTCATTGATTTCATAACGAGTTTTGGCAAGTTTCCAGATAAACTCACGTTGTGCGATTGGAAAGAGATTGTTCTTTGATCGCTTTCTGTATGTATTTTAATCACAGTTTAAATACGATTATTTTCATCCTACTAAGAGAAACGATGTGAAGTTGACATTTTAGTCACTGGCTTGATTTACTGATTCATAAACAGTATTGAACGATTTTGAGAGAAAGGTTATCTGTCTGAGCTTGAACAATTACACATCAGAAATTCACATAACCCATTGGTTCTTCAGAGGCTCGGATGATAGAACTAAAAAAATACCTTTGTGTTCATTTGTACATCCAAACACTGAGCAACTACCATGCTTCGCTCGTTTTCAAGCCATGATGTCTCTCGAGGAAAAAACAATATCGCGCTCGCGTAGCTCATTTTCTCATGGATGGGCCAAATTCTCTTTGCGGGCAAAGCATAGAAAGGGGAGGTAACCTTCAAGATTCAAGTTCAGTCCGTTTGAGCTTTCATTTTCTCAAATGGCAGAAAAAGATAGCCAAAGCTCGGTTTACACCGAATGAAATTTTTAGACACTGGGGGACCGTATACAGGCTAGGGGAACTCATATTAATGTTAAAAAACCTCAGAAAGTGAAAATTTCATGTCATGGGACCTTTAAGTATCCTTACACATTTTAAAGGACTTGTTAGAACTAAACTGATGGTTTGCTCAAGGCTGTTGATCTGCTGAATTTCAAACAATGCTATAACTTCTTGCTTTCCTGTATTCTTCTTCAGCTCTCTTTCCCTTGATAAACTTTATGCATGTATGTTAGAGTAGTTTAAATGTTTAGTCTTGTTAATAAAGTCTTGTTCATATCACACGTAAAGTTGTCCGTGTCTCAAGCTCATATCTGGAGTCACCAATCATATAAGATCCTGACTATTTGCTCTTAGTAGTACTTAGTAAGAAAAATATTTCCCATGCCCCGGAAATGTACATTTCTATTAATTAATTAATAACCAATATTGAGGGTTCACAGAATGAACTGATGTTAATGTTAATGTAGCTACATCAAGTTAATCTGATTAACTGACCCAAATATTCATAATCAATTTTAACAAGTTATGATTGGTTATTAATATTTCATAGAGCTAATTCGCTACAGTATTGAACTGTGCCTCTATGTAAAAGAGCTGTTCTGGATTGTTCTGGTATCCAGATAAAGGTGCTTTGGCATATTAGACTTTTCTTACTCTTGGTTTACTAATAACCTGTTTTCAAATCTGCTGCTCTTAATGATTCAAACCAACTGTAGACGATGAAAATATTTAACCATTATATACTTTTACTGGCTATGGTCAATCACTCAAAGTCAGGACTGTCTGATGTTGAATTTCAAAATAAAAGCCTCAACATAAAATGTCATATTTCAGATTGACTGATAGAAATATAGACTAACTAGTAGTTGATCATTGTTTGGACCAGATATTTATATGTGAAACCATTTCATTTCATAGTTTAAAATCATATGATTATTAATTTGCAGAAATGTAGTTTAGGGCCATTTGTCCGACTGTGGCTACTTTAAAACATAATTTGATCATTTTAATTTTTCTTCTTAGACACATTACATAAAATTTGTTTTTAGAAATGTTGCATATAGCAATGACTTTTAAATTTACACAACTAAGAATCGTGTGAAAACAGTTTCCTTTTTATATCTATCTGAATGTATTGACAAAAGAGGTTATATATGAGTTTTTGGAGTTCAACATCAGACAGTCCTGACATTGCGTGAGTGATTTTTACTATCATTGTACATTCATTCTGAAATGAAATTGATGTGTGAAACAGGGAGTTTCCTTTTATATAACTTTTTACTTTACGTTAACAAAAGAGCAAATAAATAGACACACATTCTGTCATAATGATGTTTTATTAACAAGGTTCGGGAGGAACACGTTCTAATTATCAAACAATCAAATCATACCAACCAGCTGTCAGCAATCAGTAATCAACAGGTGCAGTCAATCAGCGTGAGTAAGGCCTATAAATATACGCAGTTTTCAGCATCCCTCCACCACCTTCATCACATTTGCCAGGTTATCTTCCTAACCAGAGATAGGGGGGGAGTACTCGGGGTTCGGGCCCAATTTCCCCCAGACAACATGCCAAATACGCATAACCATTTACTCTCTGATCATTCGTAATTGTGAACTCGTGTATATACATATGCGCATATACATCCACATATACACAAGGCACACATAAGAGATGAGACAAAACAAAAGAGTTAAGTGGGGAATATTATATCAGCTTCAAGTTCACACTTACTCAACCATAATCTGAACATTAATGTAATAAAGAGAAAGTAAGAGACTCTATAACATCTCAGTGTTTATGATTTATCATGCAGCTCAAAGCATTATGGGTAGAATCTCTCAAGTCTATTCTGATTCATCAACACAGTTTCACTGATGATCCAAAACCAACCATAAACCCAGGATAGAGCGGTTGAGTGAATGTGGTCTGGACTGTGTGGATGAGGCTCATTGTGTCAGAGACGCTGTAGAAGGACAGAGTTCCTGCACTGTGATCCACACACACTCCTATTCTACTGTGATCCACACACACTCCTGTTCTACTGTGATCCACACACACTCCTATTCTACTGTGATCCACACACACTCCTGTTCTAACGCCGACGTGACGATGTAATTGGGGTCCGTTCAGGGAGCCCTATCATCATCCAGAACGAGCCAATGAACGTTGGCGTGCTAAAATCACGTTACACACCCCGCACCGCTGCACGGATATAAACAGGAAGCAGGCGCACGCACTCATTGTCTTTCACTTCGGAGCTGAGTTTCCTGTTGGTCTTCTGAGATACAGACTCCAGTTGTGTTGAAGAAATCTCTCTTCTCCTCTTCTGTTCCATTGTTGGTGTGACGGTGCGGACAGCGAGTGGCTGCAAGCTCAAAGCTCAAACAAACTGCTGTTATAACAGCACTAAAAGTGTTGTGTCAGTTCGGTGGGCATTTCCCTAAAATGTAATAGTACACAGCGACCATTCCCTGGGTGCCTCAGCACTGTAAGAGGGCACTAAGAGAGCTTTTTTTTTTTTTTTTTTACAAAAAAGAGCAACACAAGCGTGATCCTGCGTCCTTTTCAGGATGTCATTCCACTTGTGCGTTTCTGGATGCGGTCGTTCCCTGGCGCCAGCAGACAGCCACAAAAGTTGCCTCAGGTGTTTGGGCATTCAGCACGCTGAGGCAGCCTTTGTAAACAGTTCATGTTCCCATTGCGGGAATATGACTATGACAGCGCTGAGATCAAGACTCGCTTACTTCAAGGGAGGTGCAGTCCCCTCGCCTCTGCCCCGATCTAGCATTTATTCTGGACCTCAGAATAGACCTACTTCTGTGCATGGTCAGGGTGATCTGAGGATTACCGTGAGAGCTTCCCCGTCAATGCAATCTCCGTGGGTCCTTCACGCCTCACATGCGCTGCCGCCATTGGAGCCTTCAAAGGAAAGCGCTGCTGGCGCATTCTCATGGACGACGAGCCGTGTCCTTTGGAGCTCCGCCTGACGATCAGATGCCGCCAAGAAGGTCAGGCTTGTGTGGAACCCTCCACCACGTCCCCAACCTTCCCGGTTGGACGATTGGTTTCTCGGGGCGGGCCGTGCTGGTTATCAGGCGCCGTCCCGGTACCATTCTTTCCGGAACTCACTAAGACATGGACGGTGCCGTATACTGCCAGAGGCCATCCTAGTGGCTCCTCCCTCCTCACCACCCTCGAAGGCGGAGCGGCTAAGGGGTATGTGGATGTCCCGCCGGTGGAGCGTGCTGTCGCAATGCAGCTGTGTCTGGCGTCCACTTCCTCCTGGCGGGGCAATCCGCAATCAGTTCACCCGTGTTCTGGCAGACAATGCCCTTGTGTTTAGGGCAGAGATCGCTGTCCTACTGGCGAAGGACGCGATCGAGCCGGTCCCTCCAGCCGATATGAAGACCGGCTTCTACAGCCCGTACTTCATTGTACTCAAGAAATGCGGTGGGTTACGACCAATCTTGGACCTGCGTATCCTGAACCGGTCCCTGCACAGGCTGCATTTCAAGATGTTGACGCAGAAACACATGTTCAAATGCATCCGTCCCCAAGATTGGTTTGCAGCGATTGACCTGAAGGACGCGTACTTTCATGTCTCGATTCTTCCTTGACACAGACCGTTTCTTCACTTTGCGTCGAGGGGCGGGCATATCAGTACAAAGTCTTACCCTTCGGGCTGGCCCTGTCACCTCGTGTCTTCACGAAAGTCGCGGAGGCGGCCATTGCTCCCATGTGCGAGCATGGTGTTCGCATTCTCAATTATCTCGACGACTGGCTCATTCTGGCCCAGTCGAGAGAGCAGTTGTGCGAACACAGGGACATGTTGCTCAGTCACCTCAGCCGCCTAGGGTTTCGGGTCAACTGGGAAAAGAGCATACTTACCCCCGGGCAGAGGACCTCTTTTCTCGGTATGGAGCTGGGCTCGATCGACATGACAGTGCGCCTCACCGAGGCCCACGTCCAGTCAGTGTTGAACTGCGTGACTACGCTCAGACGCAGAACAGCGACACCACGGAAACTTTTTCAGAGGCTCCTGGGGCATATGGCATCTGCAGCCGCGGTTACACCGCTCGGATTGCTTCATATGAGAACACTCCAACACTGGCTTCACGATCGAGTCCCAAGATGGACGTGGCAGAGCGGCTCATGCTGGGTCCAAGTGACCCCGCACTGTCGCCAAATTCTCAGCCTATGGTCGGACCCTTCGTTTCTGCAGGCAGGTGTTCGCCTAGAACAAGTGTCCAGGCATTCTGTGGTCACCACGGATGCCTCTGCCAGCGGCTGGGGGGCCAAGTACAATGGGCATGCAGCTTCAGGTCTGTGGATGGGGCCTCAACTGCATTGGCATGTCAACTGCCTCGAGTTGTTAGCAGTACATCTTGCGCTGGGCCTCTTCAAAACACCGCTACTACGCAAGCATGTACTGGTCCGTATGGACAGCACTGCGACCGTTGCATACATCAACCGTCAAGGTGGTCTACGCTCCCGCCGCATGTCACAACTCGCCTGCCATCTCCTCCTTTGGATTCAGAAGCATCTGAGGTCGCTTCGTGCCATTTATATTCCGGGCCTGTTCAACCGTGCAGCTGATGAGCTCTCACGGCAGCAGGTGGAGAATGGCGACTCCATCCCCAGGTGGTCCAGCTGATTTTCAAGCGCTTCGGGACTGCACAGGTAGATCTATTTACCGCCCTGGACACTTCTCATTACCAGTTGTTCTATCCCCTGACCGAGGGGACCCTCGGCACGGATGTTCTGGCACACAGCTGGCCCCCGGGCCTACGCAAGTATGCATTTCCCCCAGTGAGCCTTCTTGCACAGACCTTGTGCAAGTTCAGGGAGGACGAGGAGCAGGTCTTGTTAGTTGCGCCATATTGGCCCAACCGGACCTGGTTCTCTGGCACACAGCTGGCCCCCGGGCCTACGCAAGTATGCATTTCCCCCAGTGAGCCTTCTTGCACAGACCTTGTGCAAGTTCAGGGAGGACGAGGAGCAGGTCTTGTTAGTTGCGCCATATTGGCCCAACCGGACCTGGTTCTCTGGCACACAGCTGGCCCCCGGGCCTATGCAAGTATGCATTTCCCCCAGTGAGCCTTCTTGCACAGACCTTGTGCAAGTTCAGGGAGGACGAGGAGCAGGTCTTGTTAGTTGCGCCATATTGGCCCAACCGGACCTGGTTCCCGGAACTAGTGCTCCTTGCGACAGCCCCTAACTGGCCCATTCTTCTTCTTCTTCTTCGGGGCACCCTATGGCACCCGCGTCCAGGCCTCTGGAAACTCCATGTCTGGTCCCTGGACAGGACCTGGAGGTTCTAGGTGACCTACCCCCAGCGGTAGTTGACACCATCACTTCCGCTAGAGCCCCCTGTACGAGGCGCCTCTATGTGTTGAAGTGGAACCTATTCGTTGATTGGTGTTCTTCCCACAAGGAGAACCCCTGTACTTGCTCGATCAGAGCTGTGCTTTCCTTCCTGCAAGATGGGTTGGAGCGAAGGCTGTCTCCCTCCAACCTTAAAGTGTATGTTGCCTGGTCCTTTTGGCACTTCAGAGACCACCCTTTGAGCCTCTGCAATCAGCTGAGTTAAAAATTCTGTCCTGTAAAACAGTATTCCTGGTTGCATTGGCTTCTATCAAGAGGGTAGGGGACCTGCATGCCTTTCTCAGGTTTCTTCCTGAGTGCTAGCTTCAACCAGCCGGTAACACCTAAGTTGACACCATCACTTCCGCTAGAGCCCCCTGTACGAGGCGCCTCTATGCGTTGAAGTGGAACCTATTCGTTGATTGGTGTTCTTCTCACAAGGAGAACCCCTGAACTTGCTCGATCATAGCTCCAGTCGAGTTCCCCACTCAGGTGAACCCTGTAGAGTTCCTCCGCACCCCGTTGCGAAGGGTCCAACACCGGGCCTAGTGCTTGTATGCTTGTGTAACTTGTGCTAGGCTGGGTTCCATATGTGGTGATCCCTGCGGCGATCCCATTTGCATATTCTTCAACAACCAGCTCCCTGCGGTGAGCCCGTGTCTTTCCCTTGGCAGAGTCAGCTCTGCCGTCACTTTCTGGTGTAGCCTCCCCCTTCTCAGGCTGGAGCCACCCCAGTGACATTTCATATGTTGCACTGCCCCTCCGGGGTATTCTCCACATGTTACCTCCCTTCGGGCAGGATGTGGCTTCTGCAGCATCCCTCTCCTATGGAAAGGCAGGCTTTCCCAGTGTTATCCAAGAGTTCCACTGTGTGGGGTATAACGGAACAGCAGTCCGAACTCCCTTTACGCAGGCCTTCCACTCGAGCCAGTTGGGGGCCTGAGAGTCTTGCGTAGGGCGCCGGATGTGGCAGCAACCGTAGCGTTTTCCATGGGATCCCAATTACGTCATCACGCCGACGTTACGTCTCATCGCCACAGTTGCTGACCATCGCTGTTCGGCCGTCACCCTCTCGGCTCCTCAGTGAAAAACAATGAGTGTGTGCGCCCGCTTCCTTTTTATACCCACGCACGCCAACGTTCATTGGCTCGTTCTGTAGACACGCGAAGATGATAGGGCTCCCTGAAGTGATCCCAATTACGTCGTCACGTCGACGTTACGTCTTCTGTTCCCTCCTTCAGGGAACAAGGGTTACAATAGTAACCGAGACGTTTAAATGAGACTAAGGAAAAAACAAAAATAAAATAAACAATAATAGTAATAATAATAATGTGGAATACATCTGAAACAGAAGACTTGTGTATAGATTTGTGCATTATGCACTGTATGTACAGCTCTATAAATAAATCAACTTTTATTTCCAGACTCTTGGTCCATTCAGAAGGCACAGACATAACATGCAACATACATAAATCGGATACATATACAAAGAGATAAAAAGATACAAAAAGATAAAGATTAAAAAAAAACAACTACAATACAGCATTTCTATAAAATACACTTATACCCGCCTTTCCATAGTGATGATTGGTATCGTATGGCACTAAACCTAGGATTTACTAGCAGCATCATAATGCTGTTCTGGGAGTCATTCAGGTGACAAATGAATTTGTAGATGAGTCTCCTCAGTAATGCCTGAAAGGTGCTGACCCCTGCATTACAAAACAGGTCACTTGCACTAGAGCACCTGGGTTTGTTGAGCAGTATCCTCATACAGTCATTATAAGCAACCTTAAGCTTCTGCATACTAGCCTTTTTAAACTTAGTCCATAAAGGAGCAGTATACAGAGGGGTGCAATATGCTTTAAACAGGACAATTTTGACATCAACCGTGCACCTGTGGAATTGTCTTACCAGCATTTTAGCTTAGGCATATAATATGCAACACTGCCTGTATAAATCCTCATCATCAGATAACTGATCTGTAATGTAATGACTCAGGTATTTAATTTTATTACAAACACTCATCACTTGTCCTGACAGATAAAAGTCTGGAAAACAAAGATCTTTGTCCACTTTTGTCCTGCATATCAATACAGCACTCTTTTTGGCATTATACAGCACATCAAATTTCACCCCATATTCAGAGCAGATATTCAGTAGCTGCTGAAAACCAGCACTGCTGGGAGAGAAAATGGCCAAATCATCAGCATACATAAAATGATTAACCAAGGTGTTACCAATTATACAACCCGTTTTGCATCTTGATAATTAGTTGGATAACTCATCCATGTAAAGGTTGAAGAGAGCTGGTGAAAGTAGCCCCCCCTGACATACCCCATTACTCACCCCAAATGAGGCAGATACTGTATTACCCCATTTAACCCGCATACTCTGGTTGGCATACCAGTAAGCCAGGATTCTTATAATGCTGTCAAGGACACCCCTTTGGCTCAGTTTTTCAAATAGCTTATAATGATTGACTCTGTCAAAGGCCTTTGAAGCATCAATAAACCCAATTATCATGGATGAGTTCTGAATTATGTACCCCTGTGTTGCCTCCTTCAAAGCATAGATACACCAATCAGTACCAAACTTAGCTTTCAAGCCAAATTGATTATCGTAAAATCCTTTCCAGTACTTTAGACTTCACACTGGCTAGGGCTATTGGCCTATAATTGTCCAAACTCCCAACCTTGCCAACCTTGTCCTTGACGACAGGCACAAGGGTAACAGACAGCATAGATTCAGGTAGCAGACCATGGGTCATGAATCCAGAAAAACAAATGGCAAGCAGTACTGCCACCTTAGGGCTAGCAAACTTAGGGTGCTCTGCTGTAATGTGGTCTAACCCACATGCTTTCTTATCAGATAGATGTGCTACTGCCTGGCAGACTTCACTGCAGGTGATTATCTCTGGACTACTGTAAGCAATATTTGTCACTCTGTAGGGGTCACTTTTAACACAGTTAAATAAGGCAGAGTAGTGTTGCCTCCACATCTCAGCAATATTATCAGCCCCAGACACCCCCTCCATGACACATGGAAGCAATGTATTGGCCCTGTTCAGAGCTCTCACCTCCTTCCAAAAGCCATTGACATCCTTAACCCTTAATTTCTTAACCCTTAATTTGTAAAATTTGTATATGTATAAAATTTGTATATGTCTTTAAAATTTGTATAAATCTCAGTACAGTTTACCAGATATCCTGTGCAAATCATCATTTTCATGATCAACTGTAAACCTCTTCTGTCATGTCTTCTTTCACTTCTCCAGGAAGAACATACACAGTGCTTGTTTTCTTAGTGACTTACATTGTAGGAAGTCGTTCCTGGTTCTGGGAACAATGTTGGAGAAAGTGACTGTGGAAATCAACAGACATGAAGAGTGTGATTATCATGTCAAGAGAAAATGATCCCTGCATCCATTCCTAAGACATTTCTAATATGATCTTCTACATGATCTGAGATGATGGAGGATGATTTCTGAGAGCAGAATCTCCAGGATTTTACCAGAGATCTTCTTCTCTTTGCAGAAATCCTCCAGTTTGTCTCTCAGCTGACGGACAGATTCTCTCACGCCATCAAAAGAGGAGAGAGAACTGAAGGGATTGTCATTTACGTCTGTAGATTAAGAAGGAGCTGAGAGAGACTGGAAACTCTACAGAAAACACAAATCAAAGCTCATCACCTCCACACTTCATCAATAACCTGCTCTACTGTCAGATTTGTGTTGATCTTTAGTAACTCTCCTCAATCCAGCACTTTCACAGTATCAGCTTCATTCTGCTCATTTTCATTATTTGACATTAGAGATACAAGTTCTAGCGTTTGCCATTTACACTATATGTGATCTTCCTATCAATTTAAGCTCAATATTAGCTTCAGAAATACATGATTTTATTAGAAATACTGCAATCATAAATCCAAATATTTAGTGTGTTTTAAAATGATATATTTAAAAAATAAAAAATGACAGCAACAGTGAAATAAAGCACAAAAAACTCACATTTGTCCAGAAAACATGAAAGTGATTCATTAACAACTGAATTAATCACAATTTCGTATTTTTTTGAAGGTGGGTAATGTTGGAATAACATTTCAAGTGGTCTGGTAGAGAATTCCATAATTTCACACTTTTTGTCACGGAGAGAACAGAGGACCCAAGAGCGAATGCAGGTAAATTAACAGTCTTTAATGAAACAAAGGCAATCGCCACCAAACAGGCAAAAGGCAGTAAACAGAAAAGTTCTCTTGAATAGATATGCAACGAAAACAGCAGGGATACCCTGGGCTGAGTAGAAGAGGTTGCGAGTGGTCACAGTCGATAAACATCAGGAGCCGAGTGGCAGGTAGCAGGACCGGAGACAGCCTTCAGCAGCAGGGTAACTGGGCAGAACACAGAGTAAGCATACACACAGCCAGACGAGACAAGACAGGAGACGGTAGGAAAACCGGTAGAGTATGACCTCACAAAGCTGTACCTAACCAATAACACAATAATCTGGCAAGGAAGCAGGCAAAGAGGTAACTAGAAGTAGCTAACATAATCAAAGGGAAAGAGAGAACAGGTGTGGAGATGATCAGCGCAATTGCTGATAGAAATGAGGAACAGCTGAAAGAGCGAGTGAATGAGCGTGTGAGTGTGTGCGTGAGTGTGTGTGTGAGTGTGTGCGTGAGTGTGTGTAATCAGGAGAGAAAGAGAAAAGAGGAGAGATTAACCCCGGTTCATGACAGTACCCCTCCCTCGACGAGCGCCTCCTGGCGCTCCCAAGGGTGGAGCCAGGCGAGTGCGAAAGAAATCCTCGATGAGCGAGCGGTCCAGGACGTCCGGGGAGGGAATCCAACTTCTCTCATCGGGACTGTACCCATCCCAATCGAACAGGAACTGGTGACCACGACCCTGAGGACGGACATCCAACAATCTCCAGACCTTGTAAACAGGAGAACCTTTATAGGCAGAAAGAGCTTTTAGGTGATCAAAAGCGGTCTGGGTGAATTCGGACCACACAAAACAAGTCTTGACAGAAGTGAGTGCTGTCAGAGGGGCGGCTACCTGGCTAAAATTACGTATGAAGCGACGATAAAAGTTAGCGAATGCTAGAAACCGCTGGAGCGCGATTCGAGAATCTGGTACTGGCCAATTAGAAACCGCTTGGACTTTAGAGGGGTCCACGCTGATCCGCTCCGCCGAAATGACCGAACCGAGGAACGTGACAGACTGGGCATGGAAAGTGCATTTCTCTGCTTTGACAAAAAGCTGATTCTCAAAAAGGCGCTGGAGGACGCGCCGGACGTGCTGCACGTGCACCTGGAGAGAGGGTGAAAAAAATCTAAATTTCATCCAGATAAATAAAAACGAAGATATTAAGCATGTCTCTTAACACGTCGTTAACGAGCGCTTGAAAAACGGCAAGGGCATTTACGAGACTGAAAGGTAAAACCCGATATTCGAAGTGCCCAAGGGGAGTGTTAAACGCCGTCTTCCATTCATCCTCCTCTCTGATACGGACAAGATGATACGCATTGCAGAGATCCAATTTAGTGAAAATCTTTTCTCTTTACAAGATCTCAAAGGCTGAGGACATAAGTGGCGAGGGATACCGGTTCTTGACAGTTATATCTTTAAGACCTCTGTAATCAATGCAGGGACGCAAAGAACCATCTTTCTTCTTAACGAAGAAAAAAACAGCACCGGCAGGAGAGGAGGAGGAAACAATAGTACTGGCGGCGAGAGACTCTGAGAGATATCTTTCGAGAGCCTCGCGCTCAGGTGTAGATAAGGAATATAGCCTTCCACTGAGTGGAGTGGTACCCGGGAGGAGATCGATACCGCAGTCATAAGGTCGATGAGGAGGGAGAGAAGTGGCCCGGGATCGACTGAACACAGCTCGCAGATCGTGGTATTCCTCTGGCACCCCAGACAAATCGCCAGGTTCCTCCTGAAAAACAGAGACAGAGAAAATGGGAGGGACAGCAGACACTAAACATTTTACATGACAAGCCAATTTCCACGAAAGTATGGTTCCTTTGGACCAATTATTCTGGGGATTATGTTGCACTAACCAAGGATGGCCCAAAACAACCGGGGTAAAAGGAGAATGAAAAATTAAAAAGGAAATAGTCTCTTGATGATTGCCCAAACCGGTGAGACTCACCGGAATGGTCGCTCGACGAACCTTAGCAAGAACACTACAATCAAGAGCAAAAACGGAAGTGGGCTCCTTAAAATCAATCAGAGGGATTCCCTGTTCAAGAGCCCATGACTCGTCAATGAAGCTTCCCTCGGCTCCTGAATCGATTAAGGCCATAGAAGATGCTGAGGAACCAGGCTAGCGGAGTACGGTAGAAAAAGTAATGCGGATTCTAGGTGGAGGGACTAGAGCAGTAGCGCTCACCAGTAATCCCTTCTCTACTGGCGAGCCTTGGCTTTTAACTGACAGGTAGATACAAAATGATTAGCAGAGCTGGAGTAGAGGCAGAGACGATTGACTATCTGTCGCTGACACTCCGCGGTGGAGATGCGATCCCCCCAGCTGCATAGGTTCCGACTCCGAACCACCAGTCTCGGGAGAAGAGACAGTGGGTGGAGCTACAAGAAGTGTAGTTTCCAGGCTCTGAGCTCGACGACACAGATCAGAGTGTTTATCAATGCAGATTGCCAGGTCGATAAGAGGGTCCAGAAGAGCTGGGGGTTCACGGGAGAATATCTCGTCTTTAATATCCACGTTAAGTTCTTCCAGGAAACGTGCGACTAAGGCCGGTTCGTTCCAGCCGTATGTAATAGCCAGGGAGCGGAACTCAATAGGGAAATCAGCGACAGAGCGCTTCCCCTGGCGAACAGTAGAGAGAAGGCGTGAAGCCTCGCGTCCGTAGGCGGAACGGTCAAAGACCCGAATCATCTCCTCCTTGAACAGCGTATAATGGTAACAACATTCCACCTCAGAAACCCAGATAGACATTCCCCACTCACGAGCCCGTCCGGTCAGGAGGGAAACCACAAAGGCTACTCTGGCACGATCCTCAGCGTAGGTGACGGGCTGAAGAGAAAACACCACTTGCACCACTTAACACATTGTGTTAAGAATGAACAACATTCCGTGGGCTCTCCAGCATAGCAGGGCAGATTATTGACCCTGGGCTCGGAGACGTCGCGAGTCTCCGGGGAGGATGGTGGATCCAGCCGAAAGTGATGGAACTGTCTTGACAAGTCGGACATCTGGGTAGCTAAACCCTCTACTGCTTGTCTAGCCGCTGACAACTCCTCTTCGTGTCTGCCCAGCATGGCTTCTTGAAGTTCGACAGCCGTATGAAAGGGAGACTCGTTCACTGGGTCCATCCTGGCCAGATAATTCTGTCACGGAGAGAACAGAGGACCCAAGACCGAATGCAGGTAAAATAACAGTCTTTAACGAAACAAAAGCAATGGCCACCAAATGGGCAAAAGGCAGTAAACAGAAACATTCTCTTGAATAGATATGCAAAGAAAACAGCAGGGATTCCCTGGGCTGAGTAGAGGAGGTTGCGAGTGGTCACAGTCGATAAACATCAGCAGCCGAGTGGCAGGTAGCAGGACCGAAGATAGCCTTCAGCAGCAGGGTAACTGGGCAGAACACAGAGTAAGCATACACACAGCCAGAGCGTACCAGACGAGACAAGACAGGAGACGGTAGGAAAACCGGGAGAGTATGACCTCACAAAGCTGTACTTAACCAATACCACAATAATCTGGCAAGGAAGCAGGCAAAGAGGTAACTAGAAGTAGCTAACATAATCAAAGGGAAAGAGAGAACAGGTGTGGAGATGATCAGCGCAATTGCTGATAGAAATGAGGAACAGCTGAAAGAGCAAGTGAATGAGCGTGTGATTGTGTCGCTGAGTGTGTGTGTGTGAGTGTGTGTGATCAGGAGAGAAAGAGAAAAGAGGAGAGATTAACCCTGGTTCATGACACTTTTACTGAAAAGGCAGTTTGGGCAAATGATGTTCTACAGAAAGGGAAACTACAATTGCCTTTTAACGCTGCTCGGGTGGTGGGTCTGGTAACACTTTGCTGTCTTGTTCTTGTTTTGCAAAGTGGTGGATGAGCAGCGTTATTTAGGCATTTGAAGACCAATTTAACAAAGTGCAGGGAGATAAAAATTAAGTAAGTAAGTGAGTCAAGTGCAAATGACGAACACCTGTGTCTGATTGCAGTAATTGGCGTGGAGAGACCGCATATAAAGCCGGCTGGAACAAGAGAGAGTGACTGAGAGAAGGACTTGGGACTCGTACACCACAAGCGGAAAGAGTGAGCGCTGGAAAGTGGACTGAGAGCTGATACAAGCGGGAAGAGTGATTGCTTACGAGCTGATTCAGCGGGAAGAGTATTTGGTGACAGAGAACTGTTATTTTTGTGCTGTAGCACAGCTACGGTGAATGCGCCGTGTGCGCGACTTTTGTTTACCCTTTTGAGTTAATACATTTAAGAGTCCCAGTCACGCCGACCCTTGTCTTCTTCCTTCATCCTTGAACCTCATCACATATACTAATATCAATGTGTACTTGTAGTAAACTTGTAAGTGTACTATTTCAATACCGCTTGGGACTAAATTAGCCCACTTTTAGTATATAAAAGTATACGTTTAAGTGTACTATAAGTGTAACAGTAGTAAACTTTAAGTACACAACTAGGTTTCACATTTGTAATGCATCTGCACTACAAGTTAACTTATAAGTATACTAGCAGTTTACTGTTTTAATACAAGTAGTACATTTTTTAGTTTATGAAAGTACACACTGAAAGTGTACTCTCAGTAAACTACTAGTTTAGTAGTTTATACTGCAAGTATACTTGTAAGCTTTCTTTAAGTGAACATAACATTATACTTATAGTTTATATATTATTATTTACAATATATACTATTTATATATTATTTTTGCACTTGCACTATGTTCAAATGTCGATATTATTTTTTATACTTGAAAAATACTTTTAACTGTACTTTAATTTTAAAAACATATTATTGGCTTCATGCATTATTTTTAATCAACACTTGAATGTCGGTAAGTTTCATAAAGAAAGGCAACATTTTAAACAAAAAAGTTGAGAAAATCACATTTTTGTCAAAGACAACGCCTTGATCAGAATCAGAACGATGATCAAAACACAGATGGAGTAGATCGAGTCTAACTCCCCCAAAGCTTCACAGTCGTTTTCTCTTCATGGGTTACTGTTCATTTTATTTGGTAACATTAAGCAGTTTTGATTTACATGCTGTTTAATGTTTGATGATCACATTATTTTACATTTGCGTGATTAATCTTCTCTCACTTGTTTCAGCTTCTTCTTCTCCTGTGTTTTGATCCGGAGATTCTGTACAAGAAGATGTGTCATAGCGCCCCCTACTAGCCTGGGAAAACCCAGAGGAACTTCCGGCAAACGTTGAGGCGGGCTTTAAAAGATGACGATCGATCTGATTGGTTTTAAGGTCTATCCAATTGCGCCCAGAGGCATTTGAGCGATGTCCGTTGGGGACGCCCCTTTGTAAGTGACCTGTGAATGAACCTTCCCCAGACCCTAACTCAGTTATGACTGAGAAGGGTCTGGTTTTAACCAGGCTAGCCCCCTATTGTATAACAGTGAAAACATGGATAGCTGGAAAATTCAGTCAATGGTGAGGAAAGAGTAAAGCAGATTTAAAGTAAATTCCTATGTACACTTTCAGTGGACTAGCCTACACAAAAATTCAGATACGCAGAATTAGAAACATATGTGTTTTATATTAATATTCTTATCAATATTTTCAAACAATGTAAGTTTCATAAGACTGTTTATGAAAAAAACAACTACAAGCCAAGTATACTTTGAATACTTAATTATACTTTTAAGTATATCTCGATTAAAAGATTGAGTTAATGTACAGACCAAATGTACTTGGACTTAGTATAAGTCAAGTACAACCCCAAATCAGAAAAAGTATAAAATGCATTAAAATCAAGAATCTGTGATTTGTTAATTCTATTTAAACGTTTTTTAACTGACAAAAGTACAAAGAAAAGTTTTCCAATGTTTTCACTGACCAACATAATTGTATTTTGTAAATATGAACAAATTTTGATTTTGATTGCTGCAATACACCCCAACAAAGTTGGGACAGAGACAAAATAAAATGGAAAAGATTATCCAAATTAGATTATCCAACTCTTTTGAAACAGTCCACAATGAGCAGGTGAATTGGTAATAGTTGAGGGTATCGTGTTTGGGTGTAAAAGTGCTTCTCAGTCTTTTTAAGCAAAGATGGGTCATGGCTCATCACTTTGCCAAATAGCATGAGAGAATTGTCAAACAATTACAAAAATCACATTTCTCAATGCAAGATTGCAAAGAATTTATGTATTTTATCGTCTTCCATACATAATATTGTCACAAGATTCAGGGAATCTAGGCAGTAGACCTCTGTTGAATGTGTGTGACCTTTGAGCCCTCAGATGGCATTGCACAAGATACCATCATGCTAATCCGTTAAAAACCGTTTTCACTGAACACAGTCTGACTCTGCATTAAGAAATGCCACTTGAATCTCTGTTACGCAAGGAGAAAGCTTTACATCAGCTCTATGTGGAGATGCCGGCGAGTTCTCTGGGCCTGAGCTCATCTCAGATGGTCTAGAACAGTGGTTCCCAAACCTGTCCTGGCGACCCACCAACACTGCACGTTTTCTCTGTCTCCCTAATCAAACACACCTGATTCAACTCATCAGCTCATTAGCCCATGTGATTATGAGCTGATGAGTTGAATCAGGTGTGTTTGATTAGGGAGATAGAGAAAACGTGCAGTGTTGGTGGGTCGCCAGGACAGGTTTGGGAACCACTGGTCTAGAACAGGGGTAGGCAAGTTCGGTCCTAGAGAGCCACTGTCCTGCAGAATTTAGTTCCAACCCTAATCAAACACACCTGAACAAGCTAATCAATGTCTTCAGGATTACTAAGGCTATAGGCAGGTGAGGTTTTTCTCAGTGTTGGAGCCAAACTCTGCAGGACAGTGGCTCTCTAGGACCAAACATGCCTACCCCTGGTCTAGAAGACAGTGAGTGGAAATGTGTGCTGTGGTCAGATGACTCCATGTTTCAACTTGTTTTTGGAAAAAAATGGAGTTCTCAGTCCCAAAGACGAAAGGGACCAACCAGACTTTCACCAGCGACAGGTGCAAAAGCAAACACCTGTGCTGATATTGAGGTGCATCACTGCAAACGGTATGGGTAACTTGCATTATTGTGAAGGTATCACTGACATGGAGGCATATATTTGGATTGTACAGAGACATAAACTGCCATCAAGATGACATCTTTCCTGGGAAGCAAGACAATGCCAGGCCTCATTCTGCCCATGCTAAAACTGAGTGGTTTCTAGACACTCTGCACCATAGAAGGGATGTGCCTGCCTGTTTACTGCAGTCCAGATATGTCTCTTATGGAAAATGTATGACCCATCATGAAAAGGAGAATCAGGCAACGATGACCACAGACTGTTGAGCGGCTGTCTTGTATCAGACAAGATTGGGCAAATATTCCACTAGCAAAACTCCAACAATTAGTTTCCTCAACTCCCAAATGATTAAAATGTGTAATTAAAAGGAAAGGTGAAGTGACACAGTGGTAAACATGTCTCTGTACCAACTTTTTTGGGGTGTATTGCAGCCATCAAAATCAAAATTTGTTCATATTTACAAAATACAATTATGTTGGTCAGTGAAAACATTGGAAAACTTTTCTTTGTACTTTTGTCAGTTAAAAAAAGTTTAAATAGAATTAACAAATCACAGATTCTTGATTTTAATGCATTTTACAAAATATCCCAACTTTTTCTGATTTGGGGTTGTATTCTGAAGTGTAGTTTTAAGTATATTTCTGAGAAGTACATAAAGTATATTTTTGAGAAGTATATAAAACGTAATCTGAAAGTATACTTTCTTATTTTTTAGTTTAAAAGAAGTATACTAATATAACACTTGAATAAACTTCTTTTTCGTAAGGGCAGCCAAGATGATATTTGGTCTAAGGGGGCTTTCACACTGGCAGTTTAGTTCGGAACGGGGCACGGTTCGCATGAAAAATCGCTAATGTGAACGCTGTCATGGGACCCGGGTGCGCACTGGGTCCCGAACCCGAGACTACCTGGAGTAGGTGGTCTGAGTTCGGTTGCTCCCGAACCGTGCTGCGATTACATCTGTAGACCTATATCTGGACAGAATTAAAAGGCAAAGTTTGCTAAATTCATATTTGTGTGATGAGAAGGCATGATTATGTGATATTTTTGTTTTCTTTAATTTACTATGGAACGTAAAGTAGTATTATTATACAATAATTTAATATATGCTTGAATTTGGGGTAATTTAACTTTTAATAAAGCCCTTTGAGTTTTATTGAAAATATAATAGGCTACTGTTGCGTTATTGAAAGTGTAGAAACAATACTGTTGTATTAAAGGAAATAATATAACATTTCTCATTTTATTCTAAGCATTGTCCACTTAATTTTTCATTGAATACATTATGTGTCCAGAGATTGGCATTATTTAAAAGCACACTGAATTAATTTTGACATGGAGTGAATACAGAGCAAGGTTTTTTATTAGTGATCGGGCAGCGAGTGATGAGGAGAGGGAAATGATCCACTAGAAATCTCTATAGAAAATAAACTGGACAATCAATTTACTATAAATGAGTTTAGATTTGGATACTGTGCACTAACCTGTCAAACTTCCATTGCTAACAAATTACGCTGAACCACCGAACGCTAATGTTGTTCTTAGAACCAATATGAGAGCAGAAAAAAAATGTACATCAGTTGGGAGTAGTATATATGCCATAGCAGCTGCCAAAATGATTGATGACCGTATAATTGATTAACATCTTGACCTTGCCCCGCCCCGTGCATTAGCAATGACCTTGGGTATCCTCCAGGGGGTGAAAATGACCTATGACCATTGACTAATTGGCTAATGTCTATGACCTCGTGAGTATAAGGCGTCTATTGATTTTTTTTTTTAACTTTGACACGTTAGGGTTAATCTAAAACTAAAATAATTGTTTCAGTAAATTTAGAAAAGTGTTTATTTTTATTTTACAGACTTCATGTTTAGGGTCTTCATGGTCAAATTCATCAATGTATTAAAGGCAAACAATACTGAAAATACTGTCAATTCTGTCAAGTTTGAAGATCATCTGATGCAACTTTGATGATTATTACTCAAATTGCTACCATCAAGTTCACTGATTTCACCATGATGTAAGAAAAAAGAATAACCGAACACACAGATCAACACTTCAGTTAGCGGCTCATTCTGCTCTCATTAAATGTTTCTGTGAGAGTCTCTTGCTCAAGTTCACTATGATCGTGTTCTTCTGGATCTCTGTTACCTGTAGGAAATGTATGTGATCCTGTGTGTGTGAAAGCTGCTCCAGCTCAGCGTCTCTCCTCCTCAGATCATTGATCTCCTGCTCCAGTCGCTCCAGTCGTTCTTCAGCTCGACTCACTGCAGTCTTTTCCTGATTTCTGATCCGCTGTGTCGCCTCAGAGCGGCTTCTCTCAATGGAGCGGATGAGCTCAGTGAAGATCCTCTCGCTGTCCTCCACTGCTGTGTGTGCAGAGCGCTGTTAGGACACACATCACAACCACACAGTGAGCTTCAGTGAGTCCTGACTGAGACTTATCTAACTTCTCTTAGACTCACCTTATGAGACTCTACAGTCTCTCTTAGCTGCTGAAGATCTTTCTCTCTCTGCTGGATCCTCTGCTGGAACGACCTCTGCGTCTCCTTCAGCTGCTTCTGCAGCACAAACCAATAACAGAGATGGCACTTTATACTGTCACTATATCATCATGTGAAGAGTTGAATCCAGTGACAGTAGAATTAATAACCAATGGCTGGAGGTTCAAACTCCTGAAGGGATGATTGATCAGTGACCACCATTGCACATGAATTTACATGAAGCATAACGCCTGTTTCACACTGCAAGCATAAGCATCATAAAAATGAAGCTGACACAGATGTAAAGCTTCACAATGACAGAGTTTCTGCTGAATAACAGACTTGCGGCTCTATATAGTTCAAATGGACTGAATCAGATTTACTGAACAGAAACGATACTCGGTTACTAACGTAACCTCGGTTCTCTCTAGAGGAGGTTGTCTAGTATTTCGTAAGCTAGCTTACACTA
The DNA here is from genome assembly GCF_051911475.1 of Siphateles boraxobius. Taxonomy (NCBI): domain Eukaryota; kingdom Metazoa; phylum Chordata; class Actinopteri; order Cypriniformes; family Leuciscidae; genus Siphateles; species Siphateles boraxobius. Next base: position 3,221,710 of record NW_027508701.1, read on the forward strand.
CGGGTAAAGTCATCTTTGCTCGAGATATTGAAGCCAAAAATTATCTTTAATTTTGTATTTATTGTCAACGCATTGCAGCAGCCAGCAGGCCTAGTGCAGGCCATCTTGGGTGCTCAGTGGCTGCCCTGCGGCAACTGCTGTAGCCTACCACTGAGCCTCGCACGTGACATCACGTCCAATGAGGGCCTTTCTCGCCCTTACGCGTCATAGCCCGCCAAAATGGGGTGGCTTAGCGTATAAAAGCCAGGCTTGCAGGCTGGCGCCCAGCCTCCACTTCATGAGTCCCAGGGATTCCCGGGGAACATAGATAAGTGGGAACAGGTGGCCGGCAAAGCGGGCCAGCACATGTTATAAGCACATACAGGGTATACAGAGTGGCGTCGCCGGTCCATATAACTATTCACCATATAGTGCAGCTCAACCAGGAAAGCTAACGTCGAAGTCAGCGCATGATTATCTGGGCAGGACAAACACACTGCTCACACTGACAGAAGTCTAGCCTGCAAGGCGGGAACTTCCAGGTTATAAAACCTAACAAATGTGGACGGAGAGGCCCAGCCTGCTGCCTCACAAATGTCATGCATGTAAATTCCGCTGGACCAAGCCCACGACGAGATGGTGATATTTATCGCGAGCGGAGCCTGGGGCCAAGTGTTTGTCAGTAAGCGTGAGCGCTCGTGGGCGGGCACGTGACTTACATTAATAACATGGCCTCTGTGAGGCTGTTGCCGTGTAACAGAGCGGGTAGCGAGTATGTGTGAGCACAGATTTGTGGGCACATTCTCTACATCTCTACACTCGAGCGGCATTTGCCAGCTTTATGAGAGTGGGCTCTGTGAGTGTGAGAGACACGGGGGTAACGTGCTTGCGTGTAGGGGTGAACAATGAGATGTGGGCACATTGCTACACTTAGAGCACCACGGCATGAGCCGGATAACCAGACGTTATACTCTTGAGATTTTGCAGATTAACGGGTTGCATTACCGGCTCGTTGGCTGCCGAATACATTGCTGCAGTAGCCTTTTCTTAGGGGACTGACAGGGCGAGATGTTTCAATAGTGGTCCGGCCACGGCGGGACTCAACCATCTTTTGAGAGATTCGTCTGGGTCGCCGTAGCAACGGCGGTTGTGTGCAGGCGAGCGGGTTGTTTTACCAGCTCGTTGGCTGCCGAATACGCCGCTGCATTAGCTTTTGTAGCCTCCCTGGATTGAGGAGGAGGCGGAGTGATAAGAACTCGACCACTCCTCACTGTCCGATGTTAGGATGGAACAGCTGTCACCTAGGTCCGTTCCTTCAGCTTCGTCCCCTGAGGCGGCGGCAGTGCGGGCCGAAGCCGGCAGCTGCGCGTCCGAGAGGGGCGGAGAAGGAGAGAGAGAAGCTAGCAGGATGTAACGTAATCCGGCGAGCTCCGGGGTGACAGTATTCACAGCGAAGGCCTCGAGTCGAGCCCGCAGGGTCGACTGCGGAAGCGCTTCCCATGTTCCGGGCCCAGGCAGAGAGCACAGATCACATGGCGGTCTCCGGCGCTGGGCGGGGCTCTGCACGAGCCACAGGAAATGCGAGGCATTTTTAGAAAAACGCCTCGGCTCTTTTAGAAAGAACACAGAAAGCAATAGCATTAAAAGGATATTCGTCACCGGATGGCGTAGCAGGCACGGAAGGCTGAAGGCGGCGAAGACGGCCGGCTTCCTCAGGCTCTTTCCTCTGCTTGCTGGTCGCTGGTTTCAACGGCGGCGCCTTCTCTCAGAGTCCAGCGATGCGGAGAGCTTCGCTGAAGATGATGATATCAGTGACGCAGCCTACGAGCCTGGCTTTTATACGCTAAGCCACCCCCATTTTGGCAGGGTATGACGCATAAGGGCGCGAAGCACCCTCATTGGACGTGACGTTACGCGCGAATCTCAGTGGTAGGCTGCAGCAGTTGCCGCAAGGCAGCCAATGAGCACGCAAGATGGCCTGCTCTAGGTCTGCTGGCTGCTGCACTGCGTTGACAATAAATACAAAATTAAAGACAATTTTTGGCTTCAATATCTTGAGCAAAGATGACTTTACCCGTAGCGTAAGCTAGCTTACGCAATACGAGAGAACCTCTTGTAAGAGAACTCTTTGAGTATGTCGCTGCATTTAACTTGCGTTATTCTTGACAGAGATTTATTTTCCATTATTTATTTATTAAAGAGGTCATGAACTGCATTGTTTGATCATTTTATAATGTTTCCTGGTATGTGAACTTTTAATGTTAGTATGATTTTCATAATTTAGAAATAAAAGATATTTTTGCTACCCTGATTTTAGTCTCAGAGTTAGTCCAAACCGTGGGTTCGTGGAAAAACGCCCATACAAATAAGCTGCCATTGGGCGCACTGTGGGTCGGAGGGATCGTAGGGTGAATTTGGATGACAATTGCCCACAGACTTGTAGAGAAGTGGGCCTTTATTACTAACCCCCCTATTCGCGGTTTCTTACCTACTTGCCACGGAATAGGTGGTTTTCGGACACCTCTAGTGGGCGACAGAGAGCATATCCCCCCCCCCCCCCCCATCCCACGAACCCACTATTTGTCCAATAACCCACTATATTGGGCAAATGCCCCCCCACACCCCCCCACCCACCCCCCACACACCCCCCCCCCCGTCCCACGGACCCACTATTTGTCCAATAACCCACTATATGGCGCAAACTTCCCGTTGAACAGACAGACAGACAGAGAGATGGATCAAAGCTGATAAAAAATACTTTCTCAGGCCCTAGGCCCGGGCCCTTTCGGTACGTCGCTCGGGGCGGGCCCAGGGTTCACCGTGCAGAGTTTGGGGCCCCTGGGACATTTCTACAAAAATCCCACTCGCCCATTAAATGAATGTATTCGCCGCAGTGGTTTCGCGGACGCCGCTTCGGAAGGGCCGACCGACTAGGGGGCGCCGTTTTCCGACTCGCCACGGCCCCCTGGTGCGGGCGGGAAAGCTCGGCGGCCCTAGGGCCTCGTTCAGGGGCCGAAAGGTCAAAAAAGGGACCGTGAGTCAGGGTTAGCGTGACGGTTAGGGTTAGAGGCTGAAAATGTTTTGCCTTCGCTCAAGGGCCCGGTGCTTTCGGTACGTCGCTCGGGGCGGGCCCAGGGGTCAGCATGCCGAATTTGGGGCCCCGGGGACATTTTGAAAAAAATCCCACTCGCCCATTAAATGAATGTATTCGCCGCAGTGGTTTCGCGGACGCCGCTTCGGAAGGGCCGACCGACTAGGGGGCGCCGTTTTCCGACTCGCCACGGCGCCCTGGTGCGGGCGGAAAAGATTGGTGGCCCAGGGGCCTCGTTCAGGGGCCGAAAGGTCGAAAAAGGGACGGTCGTCCGCGAACCCGCTGCGCCGTTAAATGGCCCGTGGGACGGCCCCCGTACGGAGACGCGGGGTCGTGGCGCATTGAGATTTGAGATTCTGACCCTCCAGGGGCCCCCGAGTCACGGCCCCGAAGCTTGAAAATCTGGGACCTTCCTAAAAAAAGTTTGCCACTTATAACCAACTTTCACTCAAAAGGCTCTTAGAGTACATGAGTGAAAGACACACAAGGCCGAGATTAGTGTTAAAAGGGTGGGAAAGTGTTGCCTTCGCTTTAGAGCCTTGCGCCTTCGGTACGTCGCTCGGGGCGGGCCCAGGGGTCAGCATGCCGAATTTGGGGCCCCGGGGACATTTTGAAAAAAATCCCACTCGCCCATTAAATGAATGTATTCGCCGCCGTGGTTTCGCGGACGCCGCTTCGGAAGGGCCGACCGACTAGGGGGCGCCGTTTTCTGACTCGCCACGGCCCCCTGGTGCGGGCGGGAAAGATTGGTGGCCCTGGGGCCTCGTTCAGGGGCCGAAAGGTCGAAAAAGGGACGCTCGTCCGCGAACCCGCTGTGCCTTTTGAATGGCTCGTGGGACGGCCCCCGTACGCAGACGGAGGGTCGCGGTACCCCGATGCTTCAGATTCCGACTCTCCAGGGGCCCCTGACGCGGGGCCCCGAAGCGTGAGGCCCTGGGGCCTTAAAAAAATCGCCCCTCCCCCGAAAAAAAATGAAAAGCCTGAAAGTGCCTTTTCAGTCTGAGAGGGAAACAGCCCTGAGAGAGGATTTCTGCACAGAGGCTGAGAAAAATTTGACTCTGCTCTAGCGCCCCCTGCTTTGGGTACGTCGGTCGGGGAGGGCCAAGGGGTCAGCTTGCCGAATTTGGGGCCCCTGGGACGTTTTCTGTAAAAATCCCACTCGCCCATTAAATGAATGTATTTTGCCATAGTGGTTTCGCGGACGCCGCTTCGGAAGGGCCGACCGACTAGGGGGCGCCGTTTTCCGACTCGCCACGGCCCCCTGGTGCGGGCGGGAAAGTTTGGTTGCCCTGGGGCCTCGTTCAGGGGCCGAAAGGTCGAAAAAGGGACGCTCGTCCGCGAAACCGCTATGCCTTTTGAATGGCTCGTGGGACGGGCCCTGTACGCAGACGGAGGGTCGTGGAACCCCGGGACTTCAGATTCCGACTCTCCAGGGGCCCCTGACGCGGGGCCCCGAATCCTGGGACTCGAGGACCTTTGCATAAAATCGCCCCTCCCCCGCCATCAAATCATTCAAAGGCCTGAAAGGCTCTTTCAGTGTGAGAGTGAAAAACAGCCTCGAGGGAGAGATTTTGCATAGAGGCTAAAAAATACTTGCCTTTACTCGAGGGCCCGGTGCTTTCGGTACGTCGCTCGGGGCGGGCCCAGGGGTCACCGTGCCGAATTTGGGGCCCCTGGGAGCTTTCCAAGAAAATCCCACTCGCCCATTAAATGAATGTATTGACACAGTGGTTTCGCGGACGCCGATTCGAAAGGGCCGACCGACTAGGGGGCGCCATTTTCCGACTCGCCACGGCCCCCTGGTGCGGGCGGAGAAGTTTGGTGGCCCAGAGTTTCGAGAAGATCGGAGAAACTTTTTTTTCCGACTCGAAAAAACCGAGTAAGTAAAAAAAGGGGTAAGTACGTACTTACCCCTGTCGGTTTTTTCGGGTCAAGATTTTGAGTTTCTCCAATCTTCTTGAAACTCTGGATTCTGATAGAGGGTGATGAGACTTAGACCTGAGTGCAAAAATGGAGGCTCTAGACCCTTCCTGACCAGAGCTATGGACATCCCACGTAGCATTTATTACATTATAAAAAATCGGTTCGTGGACAGTGGAATTCTGGGATGGGACTTGGTGCTACGGACTCTGGGGGGCCCCCTGGGTGCAGTAAAATAGTTTTTATCAAGAAAAAAACTTTTAAAAAATTGCCTATCACAGAAACTGTCAGATCCCACGTAGCATTTGTTCCATTGTAAAAATAGTGGTTTCGCGGTCAGTGGAATTATGGGATGGGACTTGGTGCTACGGACTCAGGGGAGGCCCCTGAGTGCAGTAAAATGGTTTTCATCATGACAGCAACTTTAATTTAAATGTCTATCAGAGAAACTGTCCCAATCCCCATTCAATCGATGGCAGGTGGGATTGTGTCCGATTGCAGCTTATTGCATGTAGGACGGGGTTAGTACTTTTCAAAAATAGTGGGTTATTGGACAAAAAGTGGCTTCGTGGACAGTGGAATTATGGGATGGCACTGGGTGCTATGGACTCTGGGTGGCCTGCTGAGTGCAGTCAAATAGTTACCATCATGACAGGAACTTTAATTCAAATGTCTTTCAAAGAAACTGTCTGAATATCCCCATTCAATCGATGGCAGGTGGGATTGTGTCCGATTGCAGCTTATTGCATGAAGGCCGCGGTTAGTACTTTTCAAAAATAGTGGGTTATTGGACAAATAGTGGCTTCGTGGACAGTGGAATTATGGGATGGCACTGGGTGCTATGGACTCTGGGTGGCCTGCAGAGTGCAGTAAAATGGTTTTCATCATGACAGCAAAGAAACTATCAAAGAAACTGTCTGAATATCCCCATTCAATCGATGGCAGGTGGGATTGTGTCCAATTGCAGCTTATTGCATGAAGGCCGGGGTTAGTACTTTTCAAAAATAGTGGGTTATTGGACAAATAGTGGCTTTGTGGACAGTGGAATTATGGGATGGTACAGGGTGCTATGGACTCTGGGTGGCCTGCTGAGTGCAGTCAAATAGTTACCATCATGACAGGAACTTTAATTCAAATGTCTATCAAAGAAACTGTCTGAATATCCCCATTCAATCGATGGCAGGTGGGATTGTGTCCGATTGCAGCTTATTGCATGAAGGCCGCGGTTAGTACTTTTCAAAAATAGTGGGTTATTGGACAAATAGTGGCTTCGTGGACAGTGGAATTATGGGATGGCACTGGGTGCTATGGACTCCGGGTGGCCTGCTGAGTGCAGTCAAATAGTTACCATCATGACAGGAACTTTAATTCAAATGTCTATCAAAGAAACTGTCTGAATATCCCCATTCAATCGATGGCAGGTGGGATTGTGTCCGATTGCAGCTTATTGCATGAAGGCCGCGGTTAGTACTTTTCAAAAATAGTGGGTTATTGGACAAATAGTGGCTTCGTGGACAGTGGAATTATGGGATGGCACTGGGTGCTATGGACTCTGGGTGGCCTGCTGAGTGCAGTCAAATAGTTACCATCATGACAGGAACTTTAATTCAAATGTCTATCAAAGAAACTGTCTGAATATCCCCATTCAATCGATGGCAGGTGGGATTGTGTCCGATTGCAGCTTATTGCATGAAGGCCGGGGTTAGTACTTTAAAAAAATAGTGGGTTATTGGACAAATAGTGGCTTCGTGGACAGTGGAATTATGGGATGGCACTGGGTGCTATGGACTCTGGGTGGCCTGCAGAGTGCAGTAAAATGGTTTTCATCATGACAGCAACTTTAATTCAAATGTCTATCAAAGAAACTGTCTGAATATCCCCATTCAATCGATGGCAGGTGGGATTGTGTCCGATTGCAGCTTATTGCATGAAGGCCGCGGTTAGTACTTTTCAACGGGTCAATGGGTCAACGGGATGTTTGCCCAATATAGTGGGTTATTGGACAAATAGTGGGTCCGTGGGGTGGGTGGGGGGGCATTTGCCCAATATAGTGGGTTATTGGACAAATAGTGGGTTCGTGGGATGGGGGCGTGGCCCGGGAGTGGGGGGGGAGTGGTCCCGGGAAGTTTGCCCAATATAGTGGGTTATTGGACAAATAGTGGGTTCGTGGGACGGGGGCGTGGCCCGGGAGTGGGGGGGGGGAGTGGTCCCGGGAAGTTTGCCCAATATAGTGGGTTATTGGACAAATAGTGGGTTAGTGGGACGGGGGGGGGGTCTGGTCACTCTAGTGGCCAATCGGACAAATAGTGGGTTAGTGGGACGGGGCAAGTGTGGCGCCCCACCAAGGACGAAGGCAGAACTGCTTTGGGTGGCCTCGGGCTTCGGGGCACTCCCGTCGGGACCCTGAGGGGGTCGGGGCACCCCGACCCCGCCCACGTGGGTCGGGGGCTCGGGGAGGGTCGGCCTGCGGCGTCGGCCGACCCCCCAAAAATTTCGGGGGGGTCGGCGCGCTCGTCCGCCAACCACCGTCCAATTCCCATCGGCCCAATGACCGAATGGACGCTTTTTATTTTCATGGACTAGCTAGAGTAAGTCACTAATAAACTCACGCTGTTTGATTGACAGTTCCAGCGATTGAAGGGAGCATCCTTTGATCACTTTATATATATATATAATTTATTCACAGTTTAAATAACAGAATATTTTCATCCTACTAAGAGGAACTATGTGAAGTTGATCGTTTAGTCACTGGTTTGATTGACTCACACATAGACAAAGAACATCTGACTGTACATGAATCCTTATATCAGAAATTACTGGTCACAGATCAGGAATTAGAATTAACAGTTACTTACATGTTGTGGCATTACTGTGGAGTCCATATCGTAAAAGTCTGTTTGCAAAGCCTGTGCCGAAATTGCTAGTAATTTACTAAAGAATCCACAGTGAACTGTAGTGAATACAAATAAATAATGCTCAACTGAGACATTCACATAAATAACCACATTCCTAGCATTAGGATCCTTTGGAAGGTAATGTTGTTTTTAGTCAAGTGATCCTGAATCGTCTCTCCTCGTGATCTGATCTCACTAACACGCCAGTGGGCCAACGTTACGATGATGAAGTAGGCGTTATGATGATGAAGTAGGCATTGATTTTCTTCTGCAGAGGCGTCTTTAGTTGCACTAGTACGTCATAAAGAGGCACATTCCACAACCAGTTGTTCGCTGGGCTTGGGTACAATAAAAGCTGTTTTTAGACTAACAAAGGAAGTATTCAGTTCTGAAACCTACAGGACATTCTTACAGTATGATGACATCTTATATGTAAGAGGCTCAAGAAAATTTTGATTTCTCAGTGACTGACCCCTTTAAAGCCTATTTAACAAAGTTTGTGTTAGTAAATGTTTAAGGTTAATTTCAACATTTTCTGTTAAGTTAAATGCGAAGCACAAATACGCTCAGCAGTGAAAGTCCACTAACAGCTACTCTTCACTTCTGTGACGTCTGCAGTGTGAATGATGTTTCCTGATCATATGGTGCCATTATAAACAGTGTCAACATTATTTCGTCAGTGTTTAGTTTCATACCTGTTTCTCTGTCCTCTGTGCTGCAGCTGATACAGTGTCGTGGTTTTTATGTTCGTCCATCGTACACAGCACACTTATAAACTTCTGGTCAGTGCGACAGAAAACCTCAAGGAGTTTATTATGTGTTTGGTAGATCATCTCCTGCAGTCGTCCAGTGTCATCAGTCAAATTGTGTCTCTTTCCTTTAAACAAACTCTCATGTTGTTCAAGGTGACTTTCACAGTAAGAGATCAGACACACCAGACAGGACTTGACGGCTTTGTGTTTTCTTCCAGTACAGACGTCACACTGCACATCTCCAGCTCCAGCGTAACAGTCAGCAGGAAGTTTAGTCTTCAGTTTCTCCACCAGTTCAGCCAGCATGGTGTTTTTAGCTAAAGCAGGTTTTGGACTGAAGGTCTGTCTGCACTGAGGGCAGCTGTAGACTCTCTTCTGATCCTCATGATCCCAGCAGCCTGTAATACAGATCTTACAGTAACTGTGTCCACAGGGAATGGCCACCGGATCCTTCAGGAGATCCAGACACACTGGACACAGGAACTCATTCTGATCCACTGAAATTCTGGCTTCTGCCATTTTACTGCATGAGACACACAAACGCAAAACAGCTCAACTGCACTTCAGTTTCATTGAACTCATGTGATTCCTGATTCCTGGATCTGTGTTTGAGTGACGTGTGCAAAACATGTTTATCTACAAGTCTATAAAGCAGGTCCCTTATTCCTGGTCCTGGAGAGCCTTATTCCTGTGGAGTTCAGTTTCAACCATACTCCCACACACCTGGATGTTATTTTAAATGCAAAAACCTTTCTTAGTTGATTTGGGTCTGTTCAATAACAGCTGGAACAAAACTATGTTGTGTCTCTCCAGGAATAGAAAGAGGAACCCTGCTGTAAAGCATAAAACATCCACTAGATGTCAGTCTCAGACACTCAAAACACTAAAAAAGTTACTGAGAATCAGGAAGACTGCATCCTAATGACTACACTTGTACGGGATTAAAAGTGTGCCTAGTTCCAGAGGTGAAAAGTAAGTAATTATAAATACTTCCATTACATTACTTGATTACATTTTCCAATTCTTATTATAATTATATAATTAAATGGTGATACTTTTACTTTTACCTGAGATGAATAAAAATAACCAACAGTACAGACGGAGCGATAGGGCGAGCTGGAGCTTTTCAAACTACTGCGGTGAAGCCCTGCGCTTTCAGCCAATAACTGACAGGTCTGAAGCGCTTCAGCCAATAACTGACAGGTCTGAAGCGCTTCAGCCAATAACTGACAGGTCAGAAGCGCTTCAGCTAATAACAGACAGGTCTACAGTGCTTCAGCCAATAACTGACAGGTCTGAAGCGCTTCAGCCAATAACTGACAGGTCTGAAGCGCTTCAGCCTATAACAGACAGGTCTGAAGCGCTTCAGCCAATAACTGACAGGTCTGAAGCGCTTCAGCAAATAACAGACAGGTCTGAAGCGCTTCAGCTAATAACTGGCAGGTCTGAAGCGCTTTAGCTAATAACTGACAGGTTTGAAGCGCTTCAGCTAATAACTGACAGGTCAGAAGCGCTTCAGCCAATAGCAGACAGGTTTGAAGCGCTCCAGCTAATAACTGACAGGTCTGAAGTGCTTCAGCCTATACACAAGTTTTTGAGCCGTTTCCGCTCTACATCCTAAACTCCTCCCGTTTATGCAATCCACTTCCGTTCTGGCGGGTTGGTAATGCTACCTAGCTCCGTTGTGCCGACAAAGCACTGATATCGCAGTGACAAAGAGGATAACAATTAACTTACAACATGAATAAAAGTGGTTCGGGAACAACGTGTGCGGTAGTGGGGTGCAAAAACTCGCGAAAGCACCTGAACGAGTGGTTAGATAGAGAGTGTTACGACCACAAACCAGCTACGAAGAGGCAATGTCCATGCGCTCCATTGTTTACATTTTTTCGCAAGCCTGATACCGACTCAGAATCAAGGACCTGGCTGAAGGCATTGAATCTAAAGAAACCACCCCGCACCGTTTTTGTTTGTTCCTATCACTTTGTTGACCAAAAACCAACCAAGGATAATCCCCGGGGCCAATTATCTCAAAGGACCCTCTATCACAATTTTTTTCCTGTTGTTTTAGCTGCGCGTTCACAGTAGCTAATCCCCTGCGCTAAAAAGACAGGCCTATATTGTAGGGTTTACAGAATCGGGGCATAGGATAATAATCATAATAATCAACAATGGACTACATTGAGGTGTATGAAACACGTATTTATTGAATTAACTTCAGATATACACTAAACACTATACACAATTAATTAAAATACATTTACAATGAAAATGCATACAATTAAAATCAATTAAAAACACCGTTATTGCATCACATGAATAAAAATGTATTCACATTAATAAAAAGTATTTGTTACAATAAAAAATAACATGCCTGTAAAGTTTTCTCTCTCTCTCTTTCTCTCTCTCTCTCTCTCTCTCTCTCTCTCTCTCTCTTTCTCTCTCTCTTTCTCTCTCTCTCTCTCACACACACACACACACACAGTTACGTTCGCGCCCGCACATCTCAACCGCCTAATTATTATCATCATGGCACACACACTTTGCACTCTAGCCAAGTCGCCTATGATGTAGTTCGGATACCAACAATAAAAAAGGCTTAGGCTACAATGGTCAAATAATCTAGTTACCTTCCACAGAATCGCAGCTGAGTGGGAACAAGATCTACCTGGTCCAGCAACACACGTACATCCCGTAGTTTTAACTTCTCCAGCTTCAGTTACCAGCACCCAAGCATTATGCCACGCATTGCTCAAACACTGGCTAGGCTCTACATTTGCTTTAAGATAAATAAAGTGATCATGTTTGTATGAAATAACACAACCGACTTTGTTGCTGTGCAGATATTGGTACGCCTCGGAGGCTTTCAGATTGTCCATTGCTTTTCCGTCTATTGCCATGGATTGTATAAAGTAGGAGCAAATATTACTGTACGTTATCCTGGGCCACGTCATCGTGTTATCCTCCCAGTTCTGTACTGAATTCGGGTGGGGGATAGTAACGCCATCTCCAGTTAAAGTAGTGGAACCGTGTTCCCAAGCTAGCATCTTAATAGCTGTGTTTACACCGGCAGACGCTGTGCAAACCACTTCCGGCGGAAATGAAGTGCATATGTGTAGAGTTATGGCGCCGCCCACGATTTGCCGCGTAAACTTGTGTATAACAGACAGGTTTGAAGCGCTTCAGCCAATAGCAGACAGGTTTGAAGCACTTCAGCTAATAACTGACAGGTCTGAAGTGCTTCAGCTAATAACAGACAGGTCTGATGCGCTTCAGCCTAAAACAGACAGGTCTGAAGCGCTTTAGCTAATACCAGACAGGTTTGAAGTGCTTTAGCCAATAACAGACAGGTCTGAAGCGCTTCAGCCAATAACTGAAAGGTCTGAAGCACTTCAGCCTAAAACAGACAGGTCTGAAGCGCTTTAGCTAATAACAGACAGGTTTGAAGTGCTTCAGCTAATAACAGACAGGTCTGATGCGCTTCAGCCAATAACTGACAGGTTTGAAGTGCTTCAGCTAATAACTGACAGGCCTGAAGCGCTTTAGCTAATACCAGACAGGTTTGAAGTGCTTCAGCCTATAACTGACAGGTCTGAAGCACTTAAGCTAATACCAGACAGGTTTGAAGTGCTTTAGCCAATAACAGACAGGTCTGAAGCGCTTCAGCCAATAACTGAAAGGTCTGAAGCACTTCAGCCTAAAACAGACAGGTCTGAAGCGCTTCAGCCAATAACAGACAGGTCTGAAGTGCTTCAGCCAATAACAGACAGGTCTGAAGCGCTTCAGCCTTCCGTCCGGACCAGGACGTGGTGACCTGCCAGGTGTGGTAGGAAGGTTTTGAGGGCCAGCAAAACCACCAGCATTTCTAGGCAGTTGATATGCAACCGTCCCTAAGTGCTCATCCAAGAGCCGGATGCCGGTTTTCCCTCACACAGAGCACCCCACCCTGTGTTGGAGGCATCTGCGATGAACACCATCCATCTTGAGACTATCCCCAAGCTTACCCCTGACTCGAAGAGGTTGGGTTTTATCCAAGGGGCCAGGGCTCTGGTGCAGCCGTGGTCCATCCTGATATGAAGATGGCCTGATCGCCATGCCTGGAGAGGAACCTGCGATTTGTGAGAGTTCAGTTCTGTCTCCGACTGGGCCAGAATGAGCCAGTCGTCCAGGTAGTTCAAGATGCGCATTCCCTTCTGTCTCAAGGGGGGGAGGAGTGCGTGGGGCCAGGGACAGCCCGAACGGCAGGACTGTATACTGGTAGGCTACCCCTTTGAACGCGAATCTCAAAAACAGTCTGTGACGGGGGGCTATTTGGATATGAAAGTAAGCAATCTTTCCGATCCACTGAGAAAAAACAATCCCCTGTGCGAACTAACGTGAGGATTTGTTTCAGGGTTAACATCTTGAAAGGCTGTTTCATAAGGGCTTTGTTTAGATGTCTGAGATCTAGGATGGGCCTGAGGCCACCACCCTTTTTGGGAACGAAGAAGTAGCAACTGTAAAAGCCTGACTCGCTGTGGGCTTCATCATCGCCCCTTTTTCCAGTTAGCTCATCACTTTGGTGCGGAGGACATGAGAAACGTTGCTCTTCAGGACTAGTTCTTGGGTTCAGGGTCCAGCGTATTCCTAGACCAGGGTCCCTGATGCTTAGGCGGGAAGCGTTTTGCCTGATGGGGGCACTACCGCTGCCGCTGCTCAGGCATTGGATGAGGACAGACACAGCCTCACAACCACACAGAAAGCATTGTAGGCTATGCGACACTTCCTGCCTAAGCGCTCCAGCTTAGGCAGAAAGTGTTGCATAGCCTGCGATGCTTTCTGTGTGGTCGTTTAAGCACTCAGCAAAACCACCCACAGCAGGGCCGAAGAGACCAGTGAAGGAAATAGGTGAGTCGAGGTAGGTGGTTCTATCTGCGTCCTTAATCTCTGTCAAGTTAAGCCATAAGTGGCGCTCCAGCACCACTAAACTGGCCATGGCCCTCCCAATGGCCTGGGCGGTGGCTTTCATGGCGCGTAGAGCCAGGTCTGTGACGCTACGGAGGTCGCAAAAAGCTTCTGGGTCTGGTCCAGACTGGTCCATGGATCGGAGGAGCTTAGCTTGGAACACCTGGAGGACCGCCATTGAATGGAGGGCGGAGCCTGCCTGGCCAGAGGACGTGTAAGCTCTGCCAGCGAGGGATGAAGTCGTCCTGCAGGGTTTGGATGCAGCGGCATCCACCTGGGCCTTTCCCAGGCAGGCGACACACTTGATGTGTCTGTCCTCGTGATGCAGAGGGGCTCAGCACAATGCGACAGCTCGCTGTGAAGATCCGCCGGCTGATTGAGCGTACTGGATCTGATTGCAGTCCGCTGGCTTGCTCTCTGTTCCACTGCTAGTTCTGCTTTTCTCAGCGAAGAAGGTTGAAGGCTTGTAGTCGAGCAGTTCTGCGAGGTCCGTAGGGTAAAAGGAGTTTTTCCCATAGCGTTTAGCTACGCAATACGACTGACCATTCGAAAGGGAACGATGGAAGTTTGGCAGGAATAGTCAAATGCTTTCAAGTCATCACACATCTTTTTCCAGCACTTCAAAACTCAAATATTATCATATAATGTTATTTTTAATTTGATGACCAAAACATTATTTGTTCATACTTCAAAGATGCCCCATTTATAAAACTAAAAGTTTCAAGATGTTGGAAAACTCACACAAAATATTTTTTTTTATAAATAATTTTTATTTGAAATTCAAGGAAATTTCTCTGCATTTCTTACTTTTTGCTGTATCAAAAGCTGTACCGAACTGTGACACCACTGTGTCGGATTGAACCGAACCATGAATTTTGTGAACCGTTACACCCCTAATATATGTATTCTATGCATAAGAATACAATTACCCTGCCTCATTGTTTGATGTATTTAGCTAATATATCTGTTACGACCGCTAGGGGTCGGCCGCAGCAGGAAAAGGAAGAAGTCTCACTACCAGAGAGAGATCAAAAATAACATGCGTTTATTTCCAAAAGGGTTTTGGCGTCAGGGGCAGACAAGGCCAAAATAACAAACAAAAACAATCTTTTGTTAAACCTCTACAATTCCTAAAACAAAAGAAAACAAAATACAATTTAGACTTACCTACCTCCCTAAACCAAAAACAATGTGAAAAGATACAAAATAAAATGGCGTCAAACCCCCTACCTCCCTTATTTTGGCAAAAATATATACAAAAATATTTACAGTAGTTAAATGTACAAGACTGTAGCAAACAAAGCAAGACGTAATCCAAAATCGTAGTCAGACAGGCGTGGGTCAGTTAACAAGGATAAACAAAGGTTCAAAATCACAATCTCCAAAATTACTCTCAACACAATCTCAAATAAACACTCACAAACTCTCTGATACTACACTCTAGAATTGACGATGATACAAGACAATAGCAAAAAGGTAATGATCAACAATGGCACAATAGTGGGACCTCTGGTATAGTGTTTGGGGCGGTCCTTATATGTGGATCAGGTGTGGAGGAGAACCAATCGGAGCCTCCAACAAATTATCACCAGATCCGCCCACCTGTAACACAAACAAGCACATGCACATACACAGACAATAATACACAGGACAGAATGGAATCAATGAGCAAACATTAAAATGACTCAAGCTCATAACACCCCCACCCACAAAATAAAACATACACCGTTTTACTGATTGACACGGGATAGTGAATCAGTAGTGACATTGTCGATACCCTTTTTATGACATATCTTCAAGTTGTAACTTTGGCAGATTAGTGACCATCTCATAAGACAATGATTAGCATTTGACATGCGTTGAAGAAATATAAGAGGGTTATGGTCAGTGTAAACAGTAACAGGCTGTGAACTCGAACCAATGTTGACTTCAAAATGTTGGACACCGAGAATTAAGGCAGGAGCTTCTTTTTCGATTGTACTGTAGTTAAAGGAACACTCCACCGTTTTTTGAAATAGGGCTGTGGCATCATGAGAGGTAGGGTATCACCAAAGTGTGGGTTGGTTCACAAATTGAGTCCAGGCAGAGATCAAGTCACTGGTTTCTTTTAATAAATCAACTCAAAACTCCAAAGCGTTCTTTTTCATAACCAAAAACTCTTCCAGCTTCACTTTATGCTCTCAAACAAAACAGCCAGTCTCTCTCTGTTCTCAGCTCATTAACAGCTTTTCTCCTTCACTCACAACAGCTGTGTCCCCACCGCTGAGGAATCTGGTAACTGTAGTCCGGGACGAGGTGGCCATCTTGGTTTGTAGTCCCCATGCTGTAACCACCTAGATGGCACATACCTTGCGTCTATGACATACCCTCTCATGATGCCACACACCCCCCTTCTCTGCTCTGTGGCTCTTGGTTGCGGGGAGAAGGTGTAGAGGGCATCTCGTCGTGAGAGGGCATCAGCGTTGCCATGGCAAGGTCCGGGTCTGTGAATGACAGAGAAATTAAATGCTTGGAGACTCAGGAACCATCGAGTTACCCTCCTATTGGTCTCTTTATTCCTTGCCATCCACTGTAACGGGGCATGGTCTGTTACCAGGACAAACGTCCGCCCTAGAAGGTAGTACCGAAGGGTCTCCAACGCCCATTTGACTCCTAAACATTCTTTTTCCAATGTGGAATAATTTTTCTCATGCTTTGCTAACTTCCTACTTATATACAAAACCGGATGTTCTGCTCCCTCTTGCGTTTGGGATAATACTGCCCCAAGACCCACCTCTGATGCATCCGTGTGTACTATAAAAGACTTCTTAAAATCAGGTGCCACCAGGACAGGATGAGATGTCAGGGCCCTCTTTAGTTGTGCAAATGATTCCTCTGCCTTTTCGGACCATTTCACCATCCTGGAGTGTTGTTTCGTGGTCATTTCTGTAAGGGGAGCAACCAGACTAGCAAAGTTAGGGACAAACCTTCTGTAGTAATTTGCAAGGCCCAGGAAGGACTTAACTTGGGTCTTCGTGGATGGCCTTGGCCAGTCTTGTATGGCTTTGATTTTGGGCTCTTGTGGTTTAACGAGGCCTCGTCCTATGGTGTATCCCAGGTAGTTTGTTTCACAGAAGGCTAGTTTACACTTTTTAGGGTTAGCAGTGAGGCCCGCCTCTCTTACTGAATCCAACACTTTCTGTACTTGCATTAAGTGGGTTTCCCAATCCCGGCTATACACCACAACGTCATCTAAATATGCTGCAGCATACCTTTGATGAGGCCGGAGGACGCGGTCCATCAGCCTCTGAAAAGTCGCTGGTGCCCCATGCAGGCCGAAAGGTAGACAAACATTATGGTACAGCCCCTCTGGGGTAGCAAAGGCTGTCTTTTCTTTGGATGCTGGAGAAAGAGGAACCTGCAAATATCCTTTGGTTAAATCAAGGGTGGTAACAAATCTGGCCTTGCCCAGCCGATCAATCAACTCATCTACATGAGGCATTGGATAAGAATCAAACTGTGACACTTCATTTAGTTTCCTGAAGTCATTACAGAATCTTATTGTTCCATCTGGCTTGGGAACCAGCACAATAGGGCTTGACCAGGCACTCTGAGATTCTTCAATGACCCCTAGTTTTAGCATTTTTCTTACCTCCTCTTTGATAGCTTCCCGCCGGGCTTCAGGGACTCTGTATGGACGTTGGTGTATGACTTTGCCAGGTATCGTGCGGATTTCATGTTGGATCATGTGGGTGTGACCAGGCTCAGAAGAAAAAACATCTCTATTCTGCTCTACTAACTCCGATGTTTCCTGTAACTGTTGTGGTGTCAGGTCTGGACTGACTTGGACTTCTTCTCTTGGACCATTGACCTTCTCTGTGGTTAGGCCTCCACCAAACAATGCATCTCTTGCATGCCACTTTTTCAGGAGGTTAACGTGGTAAATTTGTTGTAACTTCCTCTTACCTGGCTGGTTCACTTTATAATTTACTTCTCCAACTCGCTCTGCTATTTCAAATGGCCCTTGCCAGGTGGCGAGGAACTTGCTTTCCGCAGTGGGTATGAGCACCAACACCTTATCTCCTGTTTGGAACTCCCTAGGTTGTGCAGCCCGGTTGTAGGTGGCTTGTTGTTCCCTTTGGGCCTTTTCCATGTGCTCTCTGACAATGGGGAACACTGCTGCCATCCTCTCTCTCATAGTTTCCACATGCTCGATTAGAGTCCTATGTGGACAGGGCTGTTCTTCCCAAGATTCTTTGGCAATGTCTAAGAGCAACTCAAAAGGGGAGAATCCCGTAGAGGCCTGGGGTACCTCTCTCAGTGAAAACAGAAGGTAGGGTAGAAGCTGGTCCCAGTTTCGTCCATCTTTATCAATGACTTTGCGTAGCATCTGCTTGAGCGTTCTATTGAAGCGCTCTACAAGTTCATCTGTTTGGGGATGGTAAACTGAGGTTCTGAGTTGTTTGATTTTCAACAGGCTACTCATTTCCTTAACAACACTTGACATGAAGGGGGTCCCCTGATCTGTTAGGATCTCTTTTGGGATCCCTACCCTACTACTGAGGAGAAAAGCTCTTTGGCCACCTGTTTGGCTGTGGCTTTTCGCAGGGGAACAGCTTCAGGATACCGAGTAGCATAATCCAGCATCACTAAAATGTATTGATGTCCCCTAGAACTCTTGGGAAGGGGTCCCACAATATCCATTCCAATTCTATCAAACGGGGTCTCAATTATTGGAAGGGGAATTAGGGGGTTCCGCTCTGAGGGTTTTGGTGCTACTTGTTGACATTCTGGACAGCTACGGCAGTAGTTTTCTACCTCTTTATGAATGCCGGGCCAAAAGAAACGCTGAAGAATCCTCTCCTTAGTTTTATTGACCCCTAAGTGGGCTCCAAGTTGGTGGGTGTGAGATAGATGCAACAATGTTGATCTATGAGACTTAGGAACTAGAAGCTGTTCCTGGATGTCCTCTCCACTTTTGTTTACTCGATAAAGCAGACCGTTTTTTACTGCAAAGTAAGGGTATGTAAGGTGTCCCTGTTTCTTATCTACCCCTTCCACCATTCTGACATTTCTCAGTGCATTAGTCAATGTTTGGTCATTTAACTGTGACGTACCATATTGTCCTCTTAACGGCACAGCCTCTGCTTTGATTCCAGGTTCACCCATGCTCTCTTGTGATGACTCCTTCTCAGAAGTGGTCTCAGTCTCCTCTGGAACATCCCTTGTTTCTGCACGAGTCTGAACTGGAAAACAATATTTGGTCATATATTTTACATCCTGAATCCCTTGGGCAGAGTCTCCCCTAGATTTGGTTTTACCTCTAGGCCTTTCGGTATCTCTCATCTTTTTTTCCGATATGTCTTGCCACAAAGCATGGAACACTGAGCAATCCCTGCCAATGAGCACACTTACTGGCAACGAGTCCACTACTCCTGCTTTAACATCACATCTCCCTTTGGTGGTGATGAGGGTTAATGCAGCTGTTGGGTACTTCTGAGTGTCTCCATGCACACAAGACACAGGCACGGTATCTTCCTGAGAGATCTCAGCTGGGTTGACTAGTGACTTGTGGACCAAGGTAATCATGCTCCCTGAGTCTAACAAAGCCTCCACATCCTGGCTATTTATCGTCACAGGGCAGGCCATGGCTGGGAAGTTTGTGGCTCCCATCAACGCAGCAAAGAAATTAGTCTGCTTGCTCCCTGAAGAATCTGCTGTTGGCATGGGTTCATCTGGTTTGTCACACTGCCAAGAAATATGACCAAGTTCCCCACATTTGTAACATGTTCGAGGACTGTAATCTGGCAATGCTTTTTGTTGTTCATAGGGACTATTGTTCCCCTTCTTCTGGCTAAACCACTGTGTCGACCGACCTTTGGGTGTCTTCCTCGTCTGTGGAGGGGAGTTAACTGGTGTCCGGTAACTTAACATATTTACATTAGCTTGATATCTTTCAACTGACTCTATTAACTCCTCTGCCGTTATTGGGTTACTCTGGCTGACTACTTTTTTTGCTTCATATGGAAGGGCTCTTAAATACTTATCTACCACCACTTTCTCGACCACAGCTGCTGCCGTGCTCTTTTCAGGTTGTAGCCATTTCTTCGTCAGGCGCATCAGTTCATGAAACTGTGCACGAGGAGGTTGGTCTTTCTGAATAACCCATTCATGTACTCGCTGGGCCATTCCAAATGTGGTGAGACCATTTCTGCTGAGAATCTCTTTTTTTAAACTATCATAATCATTTGCATTTGTAGGGTCCAAATCCAAAAAAGCTTTTTGTGATTCACCTGATAAAAATGGTGCCAATATCCTGGCCCACTGTTCTTTTGGCCACTTTTCTCTATGCGCTGTTGTCTCAAAAGCATACAAGTATGCCTCCACGTCATCGGTGACCCCCATTTTAGGAATGAAGTCACTAGCTCTGACTTTGTTGCTTTCTTGGTTCATTCTTAATTGAAGCTCTCTTGTTTTCAAGTCATTCGCCCGTCTTTGTTCTTCTACTAACGCAGCATTAGTTTGTTGTTGGATTTGGTTAGATTCTAGAAACGCTTTCAACAACTCCTCCATTGTAATGTTGTGTTCTTTTGTACTTAGCTTAGCAAATTTCACCGTCAGATCTTCCCAGTCTCTGTTGGACATCAGCAGTCACACCATTGGAACAGCATTCTCCACCATATGTGGCATCGTGAGAGGTAGGGTATCACCAAAGTGTGGGTTGGTTCACAAATTGAGTCCAGGCAGAGATCAAGTCACTGGTTTCTTTTAATAAATCAACTCAAAACTCCAGAGCGTTCTTTTTCATAACCAAAAACTCTTCCAGCTTCACTTTATGCTCTCAAACAAAACAGCCAGTCTCTCTCTGTTCTCAGCTCATTAACAGCTTTTCTCCTTCACTCACAACAGCTGTGTCCCCACCGCTGAGGAACCTGGTAACTGTAGTCCGGGACGAGGTGGCCATCTTGGTTTGTAGTCCCCATGCTGTAACCACCTAGATGGCACATACCTTGCGTCTATGACATACCCTCTCATGATGCCACAGGGCTTATTCACCGTCTCCCCTACATTAAGCTAGCAAACTAACGTAAGCCATACAGTTTGAGATATATAGACTTACCTTCATATCCGTGGATATATGAAGAGGCATACATTTTAAAGCCCTTCTCTAATTTGCTGGTATGTGATTTGGAGGAGGACTTACAAAGGCGATGTACGCCCGTTATTGTAAGTTTCGGCAACTCTTGTAAACATCTAGTGTAGAATAGCGCCATGTTTAGACCTGAAAAGACGAGGCCGCATTTCCGGTAAGGAAGTAGTTACGTGCAAGGAGCTAATAAGCCCTATGGGGTACGTTAGTGTAGATTGTACCTTGGGGGACAGAAATGGACTCCTACTGTACCCCTATTTCTGACAGTGTATGAGTCTACCTGCATAGGTTCTGGAAGGGCGACAGATGATACTGAAGGTGGAGGATGCAGAGCGGGTTGAGGCAGTGAGCATGCTGAGAGGAGTTGGGAGACTCTAATGGTCTTTTGGCTGAAATTCTCTAATCCCATACAATCATCGGCATCCTAAACCTTGACGATAGGCAGTGAGGAGGGCAGTTTCATTTCATCCGCTTGCAGCTGCGACAGTACGGAATTGTAATGAGTAGGAACTGACTGATTGATTACCTTGACGAAGTTGAAAAAGTGGGCAGATGTGGTTTGGCCAAAGACTTCTTTGAAGTGAAGCAGGAAGGCAGACAAGGAATTTGTGACTGGAGCGTTAGCTTGCCATAACGATTGAGCCCACTGAAGAGCGCGTCTGGAGAGAAGAGAGATCACAAAGGCGACGCATGCTTGATCTGTAGTAAAGAGATGAGGTTGCATCTCGAAATGGACATTGCACTGCAATATAAACCCACTAAAATCCTCGCCTCAACGCTTTATGTCACTGGTCGGGCCATGGGACCGGCAGAGGCAGCAGGTGAAGAAGTAGATGTTGACGGAAGGAGTGACTGTCGTACTGTGTGAACCAGTTCAGTGAAGGGATCTTCAGTGCATTCCCCGCTCGTGCTTATGCTCTGTATGTTGATGGTCTGGTCTTCTGTCACAATCAGAAGAGGACAGACAAGGTATTGATGAATATAACAAGTTTATTAGAAGTGGAGAGGGAAGAGCAATGCAGGGAAGGATGGCAGATGCGATGGATACTGATAGTAGATCTGGTGAAGACTTAGTTGACAGTAATAAAGAATAACTTAGCAGTTAGATGAGGATGAGAAGAACCAGGATGATGATGATCA
Organism: Siphateles boraxobius; assembly: GCF_051911475.1. Taxonomy (NCBI): domain Eukaryota; kingdom Metazoa; phylum Chordata; class Actinopteri; order Cypriniformes; family Leuciscidae; genus Siphateles; species Siphateles boraxobius. The sequence continues at coordinate 3,243,559 of NW_027508701.1, forward strand.
GCGATGATGAGAAGATCGGGACTTCAGGTAAGTAGAATCGAGATGAGGTAACTCGAGTGAGCAGTCTGTGGCGGTTGTCATAGATGAGACCAGACACTGAGGAGAAGGGATTATTGGAATATAAAGGATGTGTGATGATGAGATGAAGGTGATCAGAATACATACATGCATACAGTTTCCCAAGGGAAAGAGAGCCGAAGCAGAATACAGGAAAGCAAGAAGTTATAGCATTGTTTGAAATTCAGCAGATCAACAGCCTTGAGCAAACCATCAGTTTAGTTCTAACACACCCTTTTAAAAAGGGGTAAGGATACGTAATGTATCGAATAATGAGACTAAGTTTGATACTTGCATGTCTCGCCCATTTGAATTAAACTGTCCTGATGCAATTTGTTGAGGCTCCAGTTGATCTTTGCTGATGTTGTCTTGATGAAAGAGAGAACCAGTTGGAGTCAGAGGATCTTTGGTGAATGGAAAGACAAGGCCGCAGCCTGGCACAAGCTTGGGAGTCCTTGAGGGACTTCTAGTTCAGCATCATCTTCACATTAGGACTTCTCAGGAAGGACCAAGAGAGTAGTCAACGGGGGCTCAGAGAGCCAAGAGCGTCCAGAGAGTCCAAAAGCCAAGAGAGAGAGAGGGACTGATCTTGATCAGTGATTTAAAAGGGTGAAGATGTCACACCCTCTGGGGGTATCTGAGCCAATCCGAAGTTGTCCCTTTGGAGGGATATTTTATGACTCTTTGTGTTCAGACAGCACATTTGAATCTGTAATTTCATTGGGTGTTTAAAAGAAAGAATCTTCAAGATTCTTATAATACCCATGCGTCACAGAGTTAACAAAATGTAATGTAAATTAACAAATGGGGAACGAAGATTGGAATTTATAGAGACCAAATACGGTTCACATATTTGTATGCAAAGTAGAAAATGCCTTGTTGATGCTAGAGGTCAGAGGAGAATGGGCCGACTGATTCAAGCTGATAGAAGAGCAACTTTGACTGAAATAACCACTCGTTACAACCGAGGTATGCAGCAAAGCATTTGTGAAGCCACAACACGCACAACCTTGGATGGGCTACAACAGCAGAAGACCCCACCGGGTACCACTCATCTCCACTACAAATAGGAAAAAGAGGCTACAATTTGCAAGAGCTCACCAAAATTGGACAGTTGACGACTGGAAAAATGTTGCCTGGTCTATTGAGTCTCGATTTCTGTTGAGACATTCAGATGGTAGAGTCAGAAATGGGCGTAAACAGAATGAGAACATGGATCCATCATGCCTTGTTACCACTGTGCAGGCTGGTGGTGGTGGTGGTGTAATGGTGTGGGGGATGTTTTCTTGGCACACTTTGGGCATCGTTTAAATGCCACGGCCTACCTGAGCATTGTTTCTGACCATGTCCATCCCTTTATGGCCAACATGTACCCATCCTCTGATGGCTACTTCCACCAGGATAATGCACCATGTCACAAAGCTCAAATCATTTCAAATTGGTTTCTTGAACATGACAATGAGTTCACTGTACTAAAACGGCCCCCACAGTCACCAGATCTCAACCCAATAGAGCATCTTTGGGATGTGGTGGAACGGGAGCTTTGTGCCCTGGATGTGCATCCCACAAATCTCCATCAACTGCAAAATGCTATCCTATCAATATGGGCCAACATTTCTAAAGAATGCTTTCAGCACCTTGTTGAATCAATGCCACGTAGAATTAAGCCAGTTCTGAAGGCGAAAGGGGGTCAAACACAGTATTAGTATGGTGTTCCTAATAATCCTTTAGGTGAGTCTATATGATGTATATATCAACTGATTTTATGGCAGTTATTGAACTGTTCTATGTAAAAGAGCTGTTCAGGATTGTTCTGGTATCCAGATAAAGGTGCTTTGGCATATTAGACTTTTCTTACTCTTGGTTTACTAATAACCTTGTGGCGAGCCTGACGAGGCCGAGGGACGTGAGAGAACGGAGCGAGGCCGGTGGTGTGAGTGATAATGAACGTCACCTGTGAGACGCACCGGTCTTGCATCTCTCACGGAGAAGCGGAAGCATAAAAGGAGGAGCGATGACGCTGAAGATCGAGAGATGAACAGGCCTGATTTTATGTTGTGTTTCTGTTTATGTGGCCAGCAGTTGTCCGTGCTCTTAATGATTCAAACCAACTGTAGAAGATGAAAATATTTAACCATTATATACATTTTATTGGCTATGGTCAATCACTCAAAGTCAGGAATGTCTGATGTTGAATTTCAAAATAAAAGCCTTACAAAATGTCATATTTCAGATTGACTGATAGAAATATAAAGCAAATAGTAGTTGATGTTTGTTTGGACCAGATATTTGATATGTGAAACCATTTCATTTCATAGTTTAAACTAATGATTATTAATTTGCAGAAATTTAGTTTAGGGACATTTGTCTGACTGTGGCTACTTAGAATTTAAAAAACATAATTTGATCATTTGAACTTTTTTTTCTTCTCAGACACATTACATAAAATGTGTTTTTAGAAATGTTGCATATAGCAATGACATATAAACTTACACAACTAAGAATCGTGTGAAAACAGTTTCCTTTTTATATCTATCTAAATTTATAGACAAAACAGGTTATATATATATATATGACTTTTTGGAGTTCAACATCAGACAGTCCTGACATTGTGTGAGTGATTTCTACTATCATTGTACATTCATTCTGAAGAGAAATTGATGTGTGGAAACAGGGAGTTTCCTTTCATATAACTTTTTATTTTACTTTTCGTGAACAAAAGAGCAAAGAAATAGACACACATTCTCTCATATATACATATGCGCATATACATACACATTCACACAAGGCACACATAAGAGATAATGAGACAAAACAAAATTTAAATGATTGAGTTTAGCGGGGAATATTATATCAGCTTCAAGCTCACACTTACTCAACCATAATCTGAACATGTTATTAATGTAATAAAGAGAAAGTAAGAGACTCTATAACACCTCAGTGTTTATGATTTATCATGCAGCTCAAAGCATTATGGGTAGAATCTCTCTACAGTCTATTCTGATTCATCAACACAGTTTCACTGATGATCCAATATTATAAACCATAAACCCAGGATAGAGCGGTTGAGTGAATGTGGTCTGGACTGTGTGGATGAGGCTCATTGTGTCAGAGACGCTGTAGAAGGACAGAGTTCCTGCACTGTGATCCACATACACTCCTATTCTACTGTAATCCACACACACTCCTGTTCTACTGCTGATGGGCTTTACAGGGAGTTTAGTCTCTATGTTATTGTGTCTGAATGAGTAACTGGAGGGAGAGCAGATCAAACTCCAGGACTGATCATTACATCCAAACTCACACTCTTTACCCCGTCCCTTCCTGCTGATGCTCTTATATGACACTGATATACACACACATCTCCCACTCCACTCAATCTCCCAGTAACATAGTCCACACACACTCTCTCTACACAACACCTGAGCATAATGATCAAATCTGTCTGGATGATCAGGATACGACTGAAACCCTAGCTGAAGCTTTAGCAACTGTCGGAAAGTGAAACTGTCAGTAATCACTCTGTTCCTCTCAGACAGACAGAGGAGTTTATTCACTGTGTTCAGATCCAGATTGAGCTGATGGGAATCTGATGGAGATAAAACACATCAGAATCAGGAATTATGAATCTGTCTGATCTTTTAATGAAGATGATCTCTTCATTTTCAATATATCATCAGTGTCTCAGAGTCAGAATGAGCTTTATTTGCCAAGTGTGCGCAAACAAACAAGGAATTTGTTGTGGATTTTACAGGAGCTCTTAGTACATGCATAAATACATATATACATTCAAATATGACATGAGATCAGACACTTAAATGAGACTAAGGAAAAAACATAACTAAATAAAATAAAAAATAATAGTAATAATAATAATAATGTGGTATACATCTGAAACAGAAGACTTATATACAGATTTGTGCATTATGCACTTTATGAAGCCTACAGCTCTATAAATAAAATTTGTATATATGTTTCAAATTTGTATAAATCTCAGTACAGTTCACCAGATATCCTGTGCAAATCATCATTTACATGATTAACTATAAACCTCTTCTGTCATGTTTTCTTTCACTTCTCCAGAAGAACATGAACACACTTTTCTACTTGTTTTCTTAGTGACTTACATTGTAGGAAGTCGTTCCTGGTTCTGGGAACAATGTTGGAGAAAGTGACTGTGGAAATCAACAGACATGAAGAGTGTGATTATCATGTCAAGAGAAAATGATCTCTGCATCCGTTCCCCAAGACATTTCTAATATGATCTTCTACATGATCTGAGATGATGGAGGATGATTTCTGAGAGCAGAATCTCCAGGACTTTACCTCTGTCAGAGATCTTCTTTTCTTTGCAGAAATCCTCCAGTTTGTCTCTCAGCTGACGGACAGATTCTCTCACGCCAACAAAAGAGAAGAGAGAACTGAAGGGATTGTCATTTACGTCTGTAGATTCAGGAAGAGCTGAGAGAGACTGGAAACTCTACAAAAAACCAAAATCAAAGCTCATCACCTCCACACTTTATTAATAACCTGCTCTACAGTCAGATTTGTGCAGCTCTTGATGATCTTGTGGTGGCTTTTTTAATAGATGAAGATTAATAATGTTACTAACCATAAAGATCTGAAGTATATTAACATTTCATGATAAACTTTAACACTTCCTTTTCTCCCTATGTCTGAAGATGACTAAAATTTCCATTCCTGATTTTAACAATAAATCTAAATCAATCTTACTTCCTTTTTCTCTAGGATGTAGCCATTAGACAAACTCTAACCTCCTAAAACTTTTGACTTAGTATAACTTTGGTCAAAGGAACTTTGAAATTAGACTAACTGTTATATTATGAAATGATTGATTAAAATATTAACCCCTCACAATGCTTTTGATGATACAGGATATTTTTGCTAATGTTACTAACAGACATGTTTTGATATGTCTGGGTTTGAAAATGTCTCGGGTTATGACTATAACCCTTATTCCCTGAGAAGGGAACGAGACACTGCGTCATTGAAAAGGACTCTTTGGGGACGCTCCCTTAGCGTGCGTCTCTGAAGTATGAATGAAACTATTCCAATCCTGATTGGTGTTGCGTCATGACGTAACATGTGACGGCATAACATGATGCATAAAAGCGACGCCGGCACACACACACACTAGCCTAGCGATGAAGCAAGACGCTCTCAGGCCCTGAGGGGCATGGCAGGACGACGCAGTGTCTCGTTCCCTTCTCAGGGAACAAGGGTTACAGTCATAACCCGAGACGTTCCCTTTCGAGGGAACTCGCACTGCGTCGTTGAAAACGACTCTTTGGGGAACTAATGCCCACTAGGCCACGCACCGAAAGAGGCCTGCCCTAGAGTGAAGCTGACCTCAGGCACTCAGCTAGGACGAGAGCACAAGTGCGCCAGGCGTACTAGGGAGGTGCAAACTGTAAAATCTGATAAAGGTGTGCGGGGAAGCCCACTTGGCTGCCTCACAGATCTCTTGGAGGGGCACTCCGGAAAGAAGGGCCCTAGAGGATGCCATGCCTCTAGTACAGTGAGCCCTAACAGCCAAAGGTGAAGGCAAGCTGCACACCTTGTAAGCCGAAGCAATTGCCTGAACAATCCAATTACTAATAGTTTGTTTGGATGCAGGGAGCCCCTTCTTAGGTGACCCAAAACACACCAACAGTTGATCCGACCTCCTCCAAGAAGAGGACCTCTCAAGGTAAACACTCAAAGCTCTGACCGGGCAGAGCAAATGGAGCCTCTCTTCTTCTGCCGACACATGAGGTGGAGGATGAAATGCCTGCAGGACCGCAGACTGTGCCATGTTGGAAGGCACCTTAGGCACATAACCAGGCCTAGGATGCAAGATAGCCTTAACTCCTCCAGGGGCAAACTCCAAGCAGGCTGGTGTTACTGCCAGGGCTGGGAGATCTCCCAACCCTCTTTAAAGAGGTAATAGCTAAGAGAAAAGCCATCTTAAATGTCAGGTCCTTGAGCGAAGCCGACTGAAGGGGTTCGAAGGGGGCCAGGGATAACCCTTCGAGAACCACCGTCAGGTCCCAGGCAGGAACCCTGGATCTGGTTGTCGGTCTCATCCTCCAAGTACCACAGAGAAAACGAATGACAAGCTGGTGCCTCCCCAGAGGCCCATCACTCAGTGGTGCATGGAAAGCCGCAATGGCAGCCACGTACACTTTAAGTGTCGAAGGGGAGAGACCCGCAGAGAAACGATCTTGAAGAAACTCCAGAACTGAAGCCACTGGGCAATTAACTGGATCTAACTCATGTTCCCTACACCAAGTGGAAAAAAACATTCCATTTGAGGCCTTATAATCTCCTAGTGGACGGAGCCCTAGAGCTAAGTATGGTCTCAACCACCCCAGCTGATAGTCCAGCATCTAGGCACTGAACCCCCTCAGGGGCCAGACCCACAACTTCCACAGCTCCGGGCGAGGGTGAAATATTGTTCCTTCCGCCTGAGACAACAGATCCCTCCTCAGAGGAATCTGCCATGGTGGACCAATCAAGAGTGATATTACGTCTGAAAACCACACTCGGGCCGGCCACATTGGGGCAACCAGAAGTAGACTGATGCCCTCCTGACGGACCCTCTCCAGAACTCCCAGGAGCAGAGAGATCGGGGGAAAAGCGTACAGACGTAGCCTCGGCCAGGCCTGTACCATGGCATCCAATCCCAGTGGGGCCGGATGTGTGAGGGAGAACCAAAGTGGACAGTGGGACGTCTCTCGAGACGCAAACAGATACACTTCCATCGGTCCAAACCTCTCCCATATCAACTTCACCACATCTGGATGAAGTCTCCATACCCCGGGCCTCAGCCCCTGCCTCGACAGGATGTCTGCTCCCTGATTCTGAACCCCCGGAACGTACATTGCCCTTATAGACAGAAGTTTCCCTTGGGACCACAGGATAAACTGATGCGCCAATCTGTATAGAGGGCGCGATCTGAGTCCCCCTTGTCGGTTCAGATAAGCGACCACTGATGTATTGTCCGATCGTACTAGGACATGGTAACCCTTGATGTCTGGGAGGAAGCTCCTCAGAGCCCTGAACACAGCCAACATCTTTAGGCAATTTATATGCCGGGAAAGATGATGGTCCTGCCACAGACCCCTGGCAAAGCGGACGTCCATGACCGCGCCCCAGCCAGTGAGTGAGGCATCTGTCGAAACGGACTTCCGGCGACATGACGCTCCTAACACTGACCCTTGGGACAAGAACCAAGGTTTCTTCCATATTACTAGAGAACGAAGGCATCTGCGTGTTACTCTGATCATACGAAACGGATTCCCCTTGGGGGAAAACCCTTTCGCTTTCAGCCACCACTGAAGGGGCCTCATGTGTAGAAGGCCCAAAGGTATAATGTTGGATGCCGCTGCCATGAGGCCCAGCAGTCTCTGAAATTGCTTTACAGTGATGGCCTGGCCTAGCTTTATACCGGATACCATCGCCAGAATGGACTCGATACGTGCGGGAGACATAAGTGCCTGCATTGTAACCGAATTCCACACCACGCCCAGAAACGTTGTGCTCTGGGATGGTTCCAACACGCTCTTTGTGTTGAGTGTCAACCCCAAGCTCTGAATGTGGCCAAGGACGACATCTTGATGCCGAACCGCCATTTCTCGAGACTGGGCCAGAATGAGCCAGTCGTCGATACAATTCAGTATGCGACGGAATGCTACGGGCCGAACGGAAGAACACGATATTGGTAAGCTTCGCCCCCGAAAGCGAACCTCAGGAACCTCCTGTGACATGGAAGGATGGAGACATGAAAATAAGCGTCTTTTAGATCTATCGTGACAAACCAGTCCTCGGATCTGATTTGATTCACGATGATGGGAATAGTGAGCATTTTGAACCTGAACCTCCTCAGAGAACGGTTCAAATATCTTAGATCTAAAATTGGCCTCAGCCCTCCATCCTTTTTTGGAACTATAAAGTACCGGTTGTAAAACCCGGACATTCTGTCTGAAGGAGGAACATATTCTATGGCTTCCTTCATCAGCAGAGATTGCACTTCTTGTTCCATCACCTGAGCCTGCTCTGGAACCACTGCTGTATCCTAATTTTATTATACGCAGGACCCATGCAGATATGTCGGGAAGATGACACCATGCCTCTACAAAATCTACTAAGGGAACCAGACTCTCGGGGCTGGCCTCGGGTGTTTTCCGAGCACTGTTCTCGAACTCCTGAAGCGAGAGACCGGCAGGATTTAGTCGATACGGATTTTGTGACCATAATTGATGCTTGTTTTTTATTCTTTGACACGAACGACATGGTGTGCATTTGCTGGAAATTGATGCGGCCTGAAGCATCAGAGACAGCGGGAACCCAACATCGATTCCCTGAGGGCTCCGCTGCGAGCCCTCAGAGGGCCTACTACCACAGTTATTTCGGCTGACAGCGTTTCCTCCGTTGCCAAGCCCCAGGAGGCGGGGCTCTTGAGGCAACGCTCTCTTTTTGCTCCTGGCGATATGAGGAGCTCGATGACGGCTGGGGCTGATCGCTTTGCCCCACCCTACTCGATTTGGACTTGGATTTCCGGGGGAGGAACTGCTGGAACGCCGCAGATTGTTTCTTTGTCTCCTGAAACCTGTCAACGACAGATGTAACTGCGTCACCGAACAGGCCAGAAGACGAGAGCGGTGCATCAAGGAGAAACGATTTATCTTTCTCCTTGATGCCTGATAAATTCAGCCACAGATATCTCTCCGTGGCTACCAAGGCTGCCATAGAGCGGCCGATAGCGCGGGCCGTCTCTTTAGTAGCACGGAGAGACAGGTCTGTGGCTTTAAGCGGTTCAGATATATCTTGGGGTGTCGGCCCCTCCCCCCGGGAAAAAAGGCAAACCGGCGCTGAGGCTGTGACCTGTGCTGCAGGAAACGCTCATCTAATTTGCTTTTTACTTGCATTCCCTGCTCATCATGTGGCCAGCTGATGTTGAGTCTGACCACAGCACGAGTCACAACCTCGATGAGCTCCTCATACGCATGACCGTGAACCGGCGAGTCTTGTTCACAATCATCCGCCTCGATGCTGAGCACGTCCACTTCCTCGGGAGCAGACAGCTCAAGCATCGGGCCCGGATCATGGGCAGAAGAAGCCGCAGCGCGGGCTTCTGCACCACAAACAGGAGCCTCAGGATCTTCAGATGAAGAATGAGAAAGTGCCGCAGCAGTCTTATTCTCATTTGCAAGATCCCTTTGCGATCCCCATGATCTTAATCGCAGCGCAGCCTCAACAGACGCGGGACCAGAACCGTAGGGAACACCAAGCCTGAACAGTTTCATCTAACACAGCCAGACGGGAGCGCAGCACTCTCATAGGTAGTGATTCACAATCGCCGCAAGCAGCCCCCTCAAGAGCTGCCTGGGCGTGCTGCGTTCCCAAACAGTTTAAACACAACTGATGCGTGTCCCCACCCGTGATATAGCGAGGGCAGGGGTGAACACATCGTTTAAACTGTTCACTCGCCATATCTCTTTATATATATATATCACTTTTTGACAGACAAACAACACCAAATAGAACAGAACAACAGAGAGCGCTTGCTGAAGAGCGAAATTTAGTGTGTGTTTGTGCCGACGTCGCTTTTATGCATCCGGTTATGCCGTCACATGTTACGTCATGACGCAACACCAATCAGGATTGGAATAGTTTAATTCATACTTCAGAGACGCACGCTAAGGGAGCGTCCCCAAAGAGTCGTTTTCCTCGAAAGGGAACTCGTGGTAATGCATCATGTCATCCTATAAAAACTGTTGTATTCATAATAACTGGAAAATAATTAGGTTCCAGGTATGCAGTTAGGTTTAGGGAAAAATCTACAACAATTTTGGCGAGCCAGCCAGGAGTTTTCGGAATCTCCCTCTGTCGGATGGACGGGGACGAGGAACGACGTTGTCTTCACTCTGCCAGACTGCAGAACCCTGTTCGACAGAGGGACCCATTTCCGACGGGCTAAAAGGACTTGAAGTATTAAGGTAGGATGAGAGACCTCAGCACTTTTCCTTAAAATGCTTCTAAATTAATTAAAAGGTTTAACTGAAAATTGGCTGTTCAGTTAAGTAAAATGTGAAGAAAACTGGTTGTCACATTTAAAAGATTTAAGGATTTTGAAAAAAGAACACTTTTTTTTTTACCTTGTCTAAGGGCAATGAGCAATGATTATGGTTAAATTCAACCAAAAGAATTTGTTGAGTATTTTATTTGTTGTGTTTGAGAGTGCGCATAGAAAGCTGTCAATAAAACTTCCTGCAAAGAGAAACTTATCATTCTGAATTTCAGAGAAGGGGGGGGAATACCCCGAGATGCTGTAATGCTGCAATTTGCTTTTTGTTTGAATAAAAGTTTAGTTCTGAGAGAATATAAAGATACAATTGAAAGAGTTGAGACAAGATACATAGATCAATATTGTTAACATGAGATGTATGAATTTTTACATTTTGAAATCAATTTAAAAATTACAGAAATTGTTAAAGTTATAAATCATAATAATAAGAATATGAATTCTGAGATAATTAGGAAATTTTTAATCATAAAGAAACTTTTATGAGTTAAACTTTGATTTATTTATGTAGATGAGATATATAAGATTGAGCAATTAGGTGCTCTTAAAGTAATAAATAAATAATAAGATATTAACTGCACGTGTTTAAATATTATACTTTCTATCTGAAGGTGTCTATAATTTGTATCCCGTTATCCCTGGGAGACAGTGTGAAAAAAAAAAGATCCATTGCAGAGATTCTAAATTATGCATAGTATGAGAATGAGGTTGGGTGACCAATTTAAATATAAATTGTGATTTGTAAAAGCACATAACATATATCTTACAGTCATTTTAGTTTGGTTTCTTGGCGAAAAAAGAAAAGACAAAATAAGGACATTAAAAAAGTTTTTCCTGCTTTTTCCTGCGTCTTGCAACGGAGAAATGCTTGCTATTTTTCCCGCAATGAAGAACGCTTTTTAATAAAATGAGGAACTGCTGTGTTGATAACCAGATGAGATTTTTAGTTATTAAATTGTAAGTTTAATTTGAGTTTTGCAGTTCTCTAAATGTTCAGAATTTCAGACACCTGCCTTTAAAAGTTGGATGACTGCAGAGAGAGAAAGAGGAAGTGGTGCCTTCAGCTCCCTAGCTCCTGAAAGAGGAAGTGGACACTTCTGAGGGGTCAACTGAGACAGTGCAGGAAAAGGTGACAAATTCACTTGAGACTTTTCCTAAAGACAATTTTGCCATGCATTATGGAATTTTGTGGCAGGGTGGATCAAAAGCCAGACCGAGAGTGCCATCACAGCCTGATGATCAAACATATCAGCCCAACAAGATCAACTGAACGACAATCCACACAGAAAGACTTCCATCCCCAAACTTGTGGGCCAGGTGCTGCATTTTCAATGATCACTACAGAGAACATTTCAAATTTAGTTAATTATTACACTGACTTGATTGTTTTGGATTATCCACTGTTTTTTCTGCAATTCTTCATATCTTAAACTAACACTTTGAATCTGCTTTCAATAAGGACCAGTCCAGCCGCTCTACCACAGGAAGTTCAATAGCAGAAATGAGAGATTGACTCACTAATCAGTTAAAATACTGAGGCTTGATAGTGAGGGTTTTTACTTAAACAATAGTGGTAAAAGCATGTATTTGTTGAGATTGGATTATTGACTATGCAGAATTCTCTGGAAAAGGAAATATAGAGCACAAGGTGTCCCAAAGAGACATTATGGCTAGAAAAGCAAAAATATTGGTCACTCCATTTCATTTAAAGGTAATTTTCTGGATTCAATAAAAACAATGAATCTAATTATAAACTTTTTGAGGGGTACGAGATAGAAATGTTTTTATTTTTGTCCATGGATCCGAGATTGTAAGAAAGATCTCCAAATCTTCTTTTAAATAGCTTATGAGCAGCAACAAAAAATTTGAAAATTGAAATTGTGCAATGAATGACAAATTGCATTTGAGAAATTAGAACGGGCTCTCTCAACTGCAACTGTAGGTCTATATGGTTATTATTTTAAAGTGTTTAATCTATTTGATTTTGAAAAGTTAGGTGTAAACTTGGCCACATGGTGACTCCATCGGACAATTGATATTCTAACGTTTAGACACTGTTGCAAGGGGAATGCCACAGTGTGTCTACGTTCAGTAGCTTCTGTTGTAAATGTTGTTACCGTTCTGATTTGGTGGTATTCCACTCCATAATATACAGTTGGTATTCAACCAGAATAATACTTTTACCGCCGCCGTTCCCGTGGCGGTAAAATTCGGGTGTGTATTTGCTGCCTTTTACCGCTAATAGGCGCTACAATGAGGTGCTTTCCTCAGTGCTTCTGTCAGCAATCTGTCTCGATTGCTCCTGTCTGCCATGCTGCAGCTGGTTGATTTGCATCTAGATCTGCCTATCATCCTCCAAAAAGGAACCTTCTGAACAGATTTTGTGATTGATGTGTAGTCATTTGGATGGTTTTAAGCAGTGGATTGAGGAACTGAAGGGTGATATTTGGTGGATTGAGATTGGGCCTGCCGGTGGTAGTGGAGCCATCTTCCTAACCAGCTCCAGGCTTTCGCCACCACCACCAGGCCGGCTCCAGGCTTTCAGTCACTACCACTAGGCCGGTTTCAGGTTTCCAGCCACCACCACCAGGCCGGTTTGAGGCTTTTAGCCACCATCATCTGTCCGGTTCCAGGCTTTCAGCTTCCAGGGTTAGTGAACATGGCTCCTCCAAAGTTGAGGAACACAGAGGAGGAATATGCAACCATCATTCATGTAAATCAACTGTTACAACAGCAAAAAGATATGTTCATGGCTCTGTTACAGCAACAGCTGGAAATGTTCAAGGATTTTGTTAAAATTATTATGGACTCAGTGAACACCAGAATGGATAACGTTTCCAAAGAATTACAAGAGCTAAAAGCAATACACACAGATACACACAATACACACAGAAGGACGTAGATTAACTTAAAGTCACTCAAGCTAAACAGTCTGAGTATGGAAAAATCACAGAAAATGATATAGAGAAAATCTGTGAAAATCTGCAAGTTATGTGTGAAAAACAAGAACATCTTGAAAGTCAATCAAGGAGAAATAATATTGTGATTGATGGAGTTCCTGAATCCACTGGCGAATCCTGGACAGATTCTGAAGAAAAAGTGAAGGACATTTTTAAGCAAAAACTACAACTACAAAGAGACATGGACATGGAGCGTGTACACCGAATAGGAAAACCTGAAACTGCTAGAAATAGACCGAGATCTATGGTTGTTAAATTTCTGAATTTCAAGGACAAAGCTGCTGTTATGCAAAGAGCAAAGAACCTCAAGGGCACAAAAAATTTCATTAATGACGATTACACAGATGCTGTGCGGGTTAAAAAGAAAGGAACTGATGCCAAAGTTGAAAGAAGCATGTGACAAAGGAGACATTGCCTACCTCAGATACGACAAACTCATCATCCATTCCCGCACTAGCACCCCTGAGTAATCTCTGCGCAACTCTGAAGGTATGATAGCACATAAAACTCATGTACTCATTACCAAGAAAAGGCTTAAGACTAGCACATATTAATATAAACAGTCTCAGGAATAAAATCAATGAAGTTGCTGAACTGCTAAATGAGTATAAAATACACATTCTTGCTATCTAGGAGACCCACTTGGACTCCTCCTTTGATGACACAGAACTATTTATTGAAGGTTACAATATACACTCACCTAAAGGATTATTAGGAACACCTGTTCAATTTCTCATTAATGCAATTATCTAATCAACCAATCAGTTGCATGGCAGTTGCTTCAATGCATTTAGGGGTGTGGTCCTGGTCAAGACAATCTCCTGAACTCCAAACTGAATGTCAGAATGGGAAAGAAAGGTGATTTAAGCAATTTTGAGCGTGGCATGGTTGTTGGTGCCAGACGGGCCGGTCTGAGTATTTCACAATCTGCTCAGTTACTGGGATTTTCACGCACAACCATTTCTAGGGTTTACAAAGAATGGTGTGAAAAGGGAAAAACATCCAGTATGCGGCAGTCCTGTGGGCGAAAATGCCTTGTTGATGCTAGAGGTCAGAGGAGAATAGGCCGACTGATTCAAGCTGATAGAAGAGCAACTTTGACTGAGATAACCACTCGTTACAACCGAGGTATGCAGCAAAGCATTTGTGAAGCCACAACACGCACAACCTTGAGGCGGATGGGCTACAACAGCAGAAGACCCCACCGGGTACCACTCATCTCCACTACAAATAGGAAAAAGAGGCTACAATTTGCAAGAGCTTACCAAAATTGGACAGTTGAAGACTGGAAAAATGTTGCCTGGTCTTATGAGTCTCGATTTCTGTTGAGACATTCAGATGGTAGAGTCAGAATTTGGCGTAAACAGAATGAGAACATGGATCCATCATGCCTTGTTACCACTGTGCAGGCTGGTGTTGTAATGGTGTGGGGGATGTTTTCTTTGCACACTTTTAGGCCCCTTAGTGCCAATTGGGCATCGTTTAAATGCCACGGCCTACCTGAGCATTGTTTCTGACCATGTCCATCCCTTTATGGCCACCATGGGCCCATCCTCTGATGGCTACTTCCAGCAGGATAATGCACCATGTCACAAAGCTCGAATCATTTCAAATTGGTTTCTTGAACATGACAATGAGTTCACTGTACTAAAATGGCCCCCACAGTCACCAGATCTCAACCCAATAGAGCATCTTTGGGATGTGGTGGAACGGGAGCTTCGTGCCCTGGATGTGCATCCCACAAATCTCCATCAACTGCAAGATGCTATCCTATCAATATGGGCCAACATTTCTAAAGAATGCTTTCAGCACCTTGTTGAATCAATGCCACGTAGAATTAAGGCAGTTCTGAAGGCGAAAGGGGGTCAAACACAGTATTAGTATGGTGTTCCTAATAATCCTTTAGGTGAGTGTATATAGAAATGACAGAAATGGTTTTGGTGGTGGAGTTGCTTTTTATATACAGAATCACTTACCAGTAAAAATAAGAACTGATTTAATGAGTTTTAACATCGAAATATTATGGTTGCAAATGCATCTACCTCATCGAAAGTCGATACTTCTGTGTTGCTGTTACCGGTCACCAAGTGCCAATTGTGAATATCTTGACACTATTTGTAAAATGTTGGAAATAAATACTAATGTAAGTCAGGACATATATTTCATGGGTGACTTAAATATTGACTTGTTTTCTAAAGACTGCCACTTGAAAAGAAAACTGTTAACTACTGCATAGCATGTGGACTTACTCAACTGATAAATAAGCCTACAAGAACATGTTTCAAGAGCGATGGCTCCAGAACATCTACCTGTATAGATCATATTTTCACAAATCGTCCTGAACTGTGTAAAAAGGTACTGTCTATTCCCACTGGTAGTAGTGATCATAATTTGATCATTTCTGCGTTAACAACCAAGTTGAGTGGATCTGGAACTGCAGTCTTATTTAAAATATCTTATAAATTGTTTAAAAATGACAAGTTTATTGAAAATGTTCAAGCTATATGCTGGTCTGATGTGTTGGCTGCTGGTAATCCGGAAACTGCTCTCTCTAAATTTAACAATCTATTCTTGTCATTGATTGAGAAACATGCGCCTTTAAAGAAGTTTACAGTCAGGAACACCGTTACACCTTGGTTGGATGATGAACTGAAAAAATCTATGAAAATAAGAGATAAAATGAAAAGAACAGCAGTTATTACAGGAAATAAATGTGATTGGGACCTATATTTTGTAAAATGAGAAATTCTGTTACTAAAATAAAAGGAAGAAGAAAATCTATTTTGATATTCATGTTAAAAATATAGGTAATGATAGTAGGAAGTTATGGAATGTTTTAAATCAATTGACTGGTAAGAAAAATAAAATAAATCCATCTTTTTTGGAAACAGGATAAATTTATAATTAAGCCAATTGATATTGCAAATTATCTTAATGATTATTTTATAAGAAAATTAGATAAACTAAGAGAAAATATGCCTAATCTAAGTAATGATATATCTTACCGATTAATAAGAAATGAACTGATGAAAAATAAAAACTTAAGGTTCAAATTAGAAAGTGTAAATACAGATCAAGAAAAGAATCTTTTAAAATCCTGTAAAAACAAACCACCGGGTGTTGACGGTCTTGGCAGCAGGCTTCTTAAACTATACTGCTGACTTTATTGCCCCTGTTCTAACCCACATCATTAACCTTAGTTTTATCTGCTGTACCTGCCCACAGGCATGGAAGCAGGCTAAAATAGTTCCTCTGCCCAAAGATAAAAAACTGCCTTTCTCTGGTCCCAATAGTCGCCCGATAAGTATATACCTGTATTATCTAAAATAATGGAATCTATAGTATACGATCAAATTAATAACTATTTTTATACAAATGATTTATTAACAGATTTTCAGCATGCATACAGAAAAAGTCATTCCACTGCCACTGCACTGACTCATATGTCTGATGATTGGCTTAGAGAAACTGATAAGAGAAATATTACAGGTGTTGTATTTTTAGATTTTTCTGCTGCCTTTGACATCATAGATCACGACTTGTTATTAACAAAATTATCTTGTTATGGTTTTGAGCAATCAGCAATCACATGGATGCACAGTAACTTGTCAAACAGAACACAGACAGTGTTTTTTAATGGCAGTCTCTCAGGTATCAGAAATATTACATGTGGAGTACCCCAAGGCAGTTGTCTGGGTCCTTTATTATTTAATATCTTTACTAATGATTTACCATATATTTTACATAAGGCTAACATTGTCATGTACGCTGATGATTCAACTATATATACATCAGCAAGTACACAAATGGAATCAGAAACTGTTTTAAATATAGAATTACAATATGTAGTAGATTGGATCAAATCAAATAAACTGGCATTAAACACAGTAAAAAATAACTGCATGATTTTAGGTTCAAATTATAACATTAATCAAAATCCTGTAATTAATATTAAAATTAATAACGCAATTATTGAACAGGTGCATGAGACCAGACTGCTGGGTGTAATAGTTGACTCTAGATTATCATGGAAAAAACATATTAATAATATTATTAAAAAATGGGAAGAGGCATATCTATTATGAGAAGACATGTAAATTTTTTAACTTCAAATATTATGAATTATGCGATGAAAGCACTAATATTGACATACCTCGACTATTGCCCAGCAGTTTGGTCAAATGCCACTGGTGAATATATGATAAATTACAACTTATACAGAATAGAGCTGCTCGTGTAGTACTTAGGTGCAGCTATAGGAGAAATATTATATTAATGCACAAAGATCTTAATTGGCTGTTGGTCGAAGATAGACTGTTGTATTCACTGTTAATTTTCATAAGTAACATTTCCATCTCAAAATTGCCTTCTGTTTTGTTCAAGCATCTTTCTTTTAGTGTAGACAATCATCAGTACAGTACCAGACATGCAATTAAAGGCAACTTCACCTTACCCATAGCAAGAACAAATGCCATAAAAAACACTGTTATGTTTAGAGGTATGAAGGAATGGAATAAACTGCCAAAACATATCATGCTTACTAATAATGCCAACAAATTTAAATTATATGTAAAACAGCATCTATCAAAATAATACATCTGACTGTTTATATTTATTTATATATGTGTGTGAATATGTATGTACATGCACATGTGTAGGGCGTATGTGTAGAATGTGTTTTTATATTGTGTGTATATTTCATGCCCATATGAGGGTATATATGTACGTTGATATGTGTATATACATGTGTATGTGTGTATGTGTTTGTGTATTTACCTTTTCCATTTATTTGTTGTATTTTAAATGTACATATTTTTCAGGACCCCAGGAAGAATAGCTGCAGCATGGCTGTAGCTAATGGGGATCCTTTCAATAAAACATAAATATAAAACATACAATCACAGACTTTGAAAAGTGTCAGTTTATTCTATCTATTGCGTAATCTGCCGCCGCGGCTCATTTCAGAGCGATTGAAAGCTGGTAGCAGATGAATTCAAGTGAAACATTGCAGTTAAAATAATTCATAATCACAATACTGAAATTAAATTGAATAAATAATAAAAACATTTCAACATAAAACATTGCAATAGAAACATATTAGGCTACATCAGTGAGGCTTTGCAAGAGCATAAGATGTTAACTTAACAACGTTCAGATGGTAGCTCTGTGATTAACGCAACAACATAAGCCTCGCGGAGCTTCAAGCGATCCGAGATCAAATCTCATTGTAGCCTACAGCATGTAACCAATGACAGCATTTATGTTTTACCGTTCTTGATGCTTAAATAGGTAACTGTTTATTAGCGAGTTTATTAACTGTTTATTTATTTAAAGTCAAGCGTTTTGTTTAATTAGCAATGGCACATTTCAACAAATTTGCAACATTCCAGTAGAGCCGCTGCACAGACAACAAAACTGATGAAGGAAGATTGTCAGCCGATCGCGTCAGAAAATGAAAATGAAGAAGCTTAACTTGGCTACTCAAAATGTCAGACTTACTAAATAGTATTGCTTTCAATATAAAAACAAATGAAAATGTTTGAAACCCCGTCGAACATTTCAAGGTTTAAATAAAGTGTGGGGACAGTTTTTTTATTTAAAACAGCTGCATCAAGTTTAGAGTTTATTTCCTTTGCGATGCAAAATAAGAAACACAAAATTTTATTCTTGCGACATTTTAAATTTGTATTGCTGAAGAAATTGCAGCTAAATTAAACAAATAAAACAGTACAAAACAAAAATAGTCCAAAGCAACATCAATTAAAAACATGCGTTTTTCTTTGCCTTTCTCGAGCTGGATCTCTTTTTAGCAAGTTTATTTAGTCTCCCTCACTGCGCGTGCCGGGTCTTCAATTGAAATTTTGTGTGAAAAAACTTTAAATAGGGTACAATAAATAAACTACAATATTTATAATTTCATAAGATATGGGGCCTACATTTGGACACATCGAAAGATTTATCCTTAAAATAATTTTGCCTTTGCCTTCTCATCAGGCTATCATACACCTCCATATGAAAGAGGAACATTAACACCTATTGTCCTGCACACACGATAAAGCACTGAACTGTCCCTCCAAACCCCCACAGGCTATCTGAGTTTGAGACTGACTTAAAATAAAGAGAAGTCGCAATTCACACTTAAATCGCTCTTCAAACGCATGTTCATTTGCTGTCATGAACAAAATGTTCAACTCAATATTAAATTCCACAGGGATCTTTGGATCCTTACAACCAGGGTGCATGCAATTTGTGAATTAAGTTTTTTTTTTTATTATTATTCAAATAAATCTCGAACCACAGTGCTTTGTGGTACTGCTGCTAAACTAAATAACATTTATAGAATAATTATGAACTTAAATGAAACAATATCGCATCATTTCGACAAATACATTATTTGATCGGTTTTTACATTTTAATTCAGGGCAATTTAGCCTACATTTAATTAGAGCGAGATTTTCACCCTTGTCATTTCCTCATTGGGAAGCGTTCGTCGCGTTCGTCGAACACTAATTCAACATGCCAGAATAAAACCCGACTTTAGGAAAATGCATATGGCCACTCGGCGTGGTGTGCCAAAACACTTAATTATAAACTTCAATATTTCATTCAAAATAATCTCAAAACGCTTTGTGACATTTTGAAAAGCCGTGCATGCAGTAAGGCCACGGGAACTAATGAAGAACGGAAACGCTGGTTTTGATTTTATTGTTTGTCGTTTAAACGTGCCTGTTGCATATCTCTATTTTATATATTTTATATGGTCTATTGATGAAGTAGCCTTTAGCATTGATTACTGTGGAGGGAGGGGGTGCGGGGTTAAAATAATTCAGCAGAGGGATGTTTAGACCAGAAGGAAATCCCCGTCCCCTCTGGCAAATCGCACCTTACTTAAAACCATGTTTTTAAAAACTCTATGTAGGCTATAGGGAATAAAAAAAAAAAAAAAAAAAAAAAAAATATATATATATATATATATATATATATATATATATAATTTTTTTACTTTTTTTTTTACAGAACTGCTTTTGAAATTACAATTGGTATTATTATACAGATTCTTATGTTCATTAAAGACCTTTGCATTTAGTTTGTTATTTTCTCCCCCTAGTGGTCATCTGGGAGTAATTCATTGTGTTCATATATAATTCTTACATTGCTTTCATTGGTTGATTTTATCACATGATGCAGTTTGATCAGGAAGCACATTAGTAGTTATATTCCATGCGGTCAACTTGCAGCTACAGTCACCTTATCCTGTTCCCTCTCTGCTCACACTGTTTGTGCCTTGGGAAAGCATCGCTTGTAAGTTGTATTTGAATTTATAGTTAATCACTTTGATACACAAGTATCATGTAAGACATTCTGTGATGTTACTTGAATATTTATTTGTTAACATGTGAAAACTACTATTGCATATCCTTTCAGCTAAGAGTTTGCCAATAGTTCGTTAGTTTAGCTGTTAAGCCGCATATACTATATTTACAAGTTATTTACAGCTATAAGCATACCAGCTGAATGTAATATATATATATATATATATATATATATGTTACAACTTTGTAGCTTAATGGTATATTGTTTTATGTCTGTTAATGTATGACGTGTTTGAATAGCATTCAGTGATTGGTGCTATCTTTCTGTATCATTTCAGTTTTACAAAAATTCCTTCATGAGAAATTACGACATCAGTAAAGAGCCTTAAACTTTACTCCAGCCTCTGACTTTCTCTTGAAGCCTGTTAGCTATCTGTCGATTTGTGTACAGTCACACACACTGAGGACAGAATACAGATGTTAAGTCGTTCTGTTGGATACTATTTGTTCCTTAGTGTAAAATGGAAATGCATGGTAATTTTATTTTATAAATATAAGCAAAAAACGATATGGTGTAAATCACTCTGCATTAATAAATATAATATTAACAGTAGTCCATGTTTGTTCAGGATTTGAACCCGTGTCATCTTAATGTTCAATCCGTAAGTTCTACCACTCGGCCAAGTCTTAACTCATTGAGAAATGCCCAAACATTTGTTCCTCCAGTGTGTGTTCGCTCGCATGAGCGAGAAAACGTTTTGTCGTTAGCCTATTGTGAGTGTAGGCCTACTTTACATGAATAAAAGTAGACCTTTTACAGTTTTAAAAGATGATATCTTATCTGTATGAGCAAAAATTACGGAGTAGGCTATAGCCTAAGTTATTTTAGCTGTTATGAGAAAAATTTATTCAAGTGAACGCGCTGCCGCGTTTGTCGAACACTAATTCAACATGCCTGAATAAAACCTGATTTTAGAATAATGTGTAGCGCCACTTGGCGTGGTGTGCAAAAATACTTAATTATAAACTTCAATATTTCATTTAAAACCATCTCAAAACGCTTTGTGACATTTTAAAAAGCCGTGAATGTATTAAGGCCACTGGAACCAGGATCGTAACTGAAACGCGCTGCATGTTATCTCTCAATACAGGAGCAGAAGCGCTGGTTCAGATTTTATTGTTTGTTGTTTAAACGTGCTTTGCATGGGTGCTTAGGCTCGCTGCGAGAAAAACCACTCTGAGGACACAGTTGCATCGCAACAGAGGGTTCAACTGGGGGGAGCCCAGTGTACCCACGGACAGTTGCCCCATCGGGGGAGGAAAGGCAGATGAAATCAACGAGCGGTCGCAAGAAGACATGGGAGTCTTCCAGGACTTCGAGATTTCATCATGCACGTCCGGGAAGAAAGGTATTGGGGCAGGCTGCGGACGGGAACCAGCAGCTGCACCCAAAAACCAATCGTCCAGCCGCGAGTGCTCGGGACAGGGCGGAGGGGTCCACTCTAACCTCGCCCGGGAAAGCATGGCCGTCATCTCTGGATCAGACTGAACCACAGCAGTATTCACACCCGAAGGTGGCAGCTGTGACGAGTCGTCACTTCCAGATGAGTCAGACCCGCCTTGTGATGCTGCAATCGACATGCGTCTTCCTTTGGAGCGCCAAAGGAAACCCGCGGGGCACCCCAAGATGGTCCTGCGGCAATCCCCTGAACACTCGCGGGTTGCAACACTGAGGAAGGTGCTGTGGGGCACGGACAGATAGTCGGCGCTTTGTTCCACACAGTCACCCTCGGATCACCCTGGCCACCAGCCGAAGTAGAGCCTCTCGTGGAGGCGCTAGATCGGGGTGTGGATGAAGGGACTCTCACTCGTACGAGGTCATTGAGTCTCGATCATGGTGTTTCGATGGTCATGTTCCCACAGAGAGAACATGACTCATCCACGAGCGCTGCTCTAGCGTGATCAATGCCCAAACACACTAGACAGCGCTCGTGCCCATCAGAGTCAGATACAAGTCGACCGCAACCAGAAGTGCACGGGCGAGGCATCTTTAAAAAGACGTGCTTTTGTGAGAAAAACTCGAGTGCTGAGTTAAAATATGCTAGCTATTCCAGCATTACATCAGTAAGAATAAAAACCTTAGTTGTCTTTTGGCTGACTTCAGAAGCCACAGGAAATACAACAGCAGTTAGCATCCATCGCTCATCCAGCTCAACATAGCCAACGTGAAGGCCTTTAAAGCAACTTCTCTACAAAGACAGTAATTTGTCTTAATACATAAAACAAAGGGTTTTCACTGATCACTTCACACAAAAACACAAACCCGCCTGACAATGTCACTCACGTGCTGTAATGGTAATTCTGTGTCCACCATTCATCCAGCCAAACCTTATCAGCATTAGGACATTTAGACCTCACATCTAAAACAAACCAGCTACATAAAGAGACAATGAATTGATTCTAAAAATCACTGGCTCTTGGCCAACACATCAAAAATGTTCACAAAACATCATAAATGAACATTAAAAACACTCTTCTCATAACACCTATTAAAATAAACCTAGCAGATCTTGTTCTTCCAGCAACCATGCCAAACAATTCAGATACTGCAACCATTCCACTCATAGGAAGTGGCATATTTAGAGGGAAATGACACCCTCTGCAGATACCCTCAGCAGCGCCCTCTATTGACTTGGCTACACTAATTTGTGATAATTTTGCACAATGCAAAGATTTACTATTGGATTAGACACTATTGGCTGATTCAGTGGCTGAGGGCGGCCATTTTGGGTTGACCTCATTGTAGTCCTTAGTTTACAACACTTAATTCCCACTTCAGAAAGCACTTAAGAATCAGTCTTAGACTTTGCTGAAAGTTGCCTTTAGCTTCATCATAAAAGTCTCCAAATCTTAGAGTCCTTAAAGTCCTGCTTTATGCTAAGAATTTTTTTACACTTAAGTCAAAGCTTAAGACTATTCTTAAGAGCATTTCGGAGAAGTTTTATATATATGGGCCCAGGATCATAGTGGACAAGAGCAAAAGACTCACAGAGAAACATTTGATGAGAGCAGAATGTTGATCTGTGTGTTCAGTTATTATATAATCATCAGTCAGACTCTAATCTGATCATATTCACTCAGATTTCAACTTTTTTACATAATTTTTTCCTTCTGATTTCTTACATAATGGTGAAATCAGTGAACTTGATGGTAGCAATTTGATTAATATTTAGCAAAGTTGCATCAGATGATCTTCAAACTTGACAGAATTGACCATATTTTCATAACTGTTTGCCTTTAACACATCGATGAATTTGACCATGAAGACCTTAAACATGAAGTCTGTGTATTAGCAATGCTTCAACATACTGAAACCACACAAAACATGACCTTGGGATCGTGTCCAAAGAGTCCTTGGGAATTTCAGTGCCACTAACTGCTCAAAAGTTATAAATAATGTTCAATCTGCTCGTAGTTTTTGAACTGCTTTTCCTGATTGAATCTACTCAAGTCTTCAAAGAGACCAGGCCGTTTCTGAACATTTTGCCCGCTTCCCAAAACGTACACACTCAAAACTTAAATAGCAACGTTTATAAACGTTGATATTTTTTTATTATATGAATAAGTTATTTCTTAACATTGAAATGATTCCCAACTGATGTACATTAATTATTTTTTCTGCCCTCATATTGGTTGTAAAAGCAACATTAGCATTTGGTGGTTCAGCGTAGTTTGTTAGCAATAAAAGTTTGACTACAGATGAAATAAATAAATCAGTATAATAAATCAAATGAAAATGCTAATGAAAATTAGCATTTACACTGTAAAATCCAACAGTGATTCTTACTAAAACTTTTTAGTTAACTTTACTTAATGTCTTAATTTAATTGTAAAAATCTAGTAATCTGTACTATTCACTTACTATGCTTTGTTTACTCAGAAAACCCAAGTTAAGATTAATTGATTGGTTTGAGTGCTTTTTTTCCCTTTTCACTCATTTCCTCCACTTCTGCAGTTATTTTTCTCTGTTTGCATTCACTCATTTCCCAAAGTCATCTTGAATGTTGAATTGTCAATACAACTGAAAGATTTGAGAGAAAATCACATAAGTTGACTTCATAAATTGATGTTGATTTCCTAAAATATTTTAAGTCACCATTATAGCGATTAGTGATCCCTTTGGTTGGGCACTTGGATGCACACATTTACTTCATTGTAATTCTCATCCCATTGATGCAGCAATGGAACAAGACATCAGTTATTTGGTGTCAAAGAAAGAGAAGATATTTATTTATATATATATATATATATATATATGTGTGTATACACTCACCTAAAGGATTATTAGGAACACCTGTTCAATTTCTCATTAATGCAATTATCTAATTAACCAATCACATGGCAGTTGCTTCAATGCATTTAGGGGTGTGGTCCTGGTCAAGACAATCTCCTGAACTCCAAACTGAATTTCAGAATGGGAAAGAAAGGCGATTTAAGCAATTTTGAGCGTGGCATGGTTGTTGGTGCCAGACGGGCCGGTTTGAGTATTTCACAGTCTGCTCAGTTACTGGGATTTTCACGCACAACCATTTCTAGGGTTTACAAAGAATGGTGTGAAAAGGGAAAAACGTCCAGTATGCGGCAGTCCTGTGGGCGAAAATGCCTTATTGATGCTAGAGGTCAGAGGAGAATGAGCCGACTGATTCAAGCTGATAGAAGAGCAACTTTGACTGAAATAACCAATCGTTACAACAGAGGTATGCAGCAAAGCATTTGTGAAGCCACAACACGCACAACCTTGGATGGGCTATGTAAGAGAAATTTTTATTTTAGATATAATATTAGATGTGTTCTTAAGAATATAGATGTGTTTAAAGAAACTGCAAGTTGCATCATCTTCTATACAGTAGAAAAACGGGTCAAAAGGACGTGTGCAGAAGAACAGTAAGTTCTGTTCTTCTCAAAAATAGATAAGCCTGCTTGCACCAAGAGCAAAACATATTCGTATTTAGTTGATTTTAAGAGATTGTTTTTGAAATGACATGTGTGTGTATATACTTAGATAAGAAGTGTTAGAATATGGGGAACTAAGAAATGTGTACGTGCAAGCGGCGTCAGGCTAGGAGAAAAGATGAGCTCTTGAACAAAGATAAGCAAGGGAGGAGTATGTTTTTGGGGATGTTCTTTTGTATATAAACTGTGCAAAGTGAGAAGACCTTTGCCCTTCTCATGTCAGACTCTGTCTGTGTGTGAACTGCCTTTCTTGCAAGAAATAAAGTACTTATGATTTTCGAGATCTCCAGTTGTCTTTCAATTGTTATTTAAGGTCTATAAAAGAATTTCCACGACAGCTACAACAGCAGAAGACCCCACCGGGTACCACTCATCTCCACTACAAATAGGGAAAAGAGGCTACAATTTGCAAGAGCTCACCAAAATTGGACAGTTGAAGACTGGAAAAATGTTGCCTGGTCTGATGAGTCTCGATTTCTGTTGAGACATTCAGATGGTGGAGTCAGAATTTGGCGTAAACAGTGCAAAAATGAGAACATGGATCCATCATGCCTTGTTACCACTGTGCAGGCTGGTGGTGCTGGTGTAATGGTGTGGGGGATGTTTTCTTGGCACACTTTAGGCCCCTTAGTGCCAATTGGGCATCTTTTAAATGCCACGGCCTACCTGAGCATTGTTTCTGACCATGTCCTTCCCTTTATGGCCACCATGGGCCCATCCTCTGATGGCTACTTCCAGCAGGATAATGCACCATGTCACAAAGCTCGAATACGATTTGCATATTCAAAAATATATATATATTTGATATGGTCTATTTAGGCTATAGCATTGATTACTGTGGAGAGGGGAAATCCCCCACCGGCAAATAACCTTGCTTAGGTTACAACCATGTTTTTAAAAACTCTTTCTGTAGCCTATATGGAACCCCATAAAGTTTTATTTTCTATTTTTTTTTAACATAACTGCTTTTGAAGACGTAAATTCAGTCAATCTGTTGGATAAGATTTGTTCCTTAGTGTAAAATGGAAATACATGGTCATTTTATTTTATTAATTCCATGTTTATTCGGAATTTGAACCCATGTCATCGAAATTATTGAAACCTAAGTTCTACCACTCGACCATGACTTGTTTTTTTTTACAAGACCTTTTTGCTGTGTTTTTTAATAAACAGATAGCCTACAAACAGAGATATATAGTAGTTTACTGTTTGTACAAATAAAAGTATATTACATGTATACTATGTATACTATAAATTGTAAGATCGTTTGTTTAAATAACATTAACCAAATTGTCTTTCTTTAATTAATAATACAATTATTACATGCAGTTTCAACTCCACCAAATCTTTGTTTCATTATTGTACAGCAAATGTCAATATCTCTTGTTTTAATTTTTCATGTTTGTTGTAGGCTTATTTGGAAATTACCATAGTTGTAATGTTTCATCCTTACTTTTAATTGACATTAGCCCCACTTAAGTTTCAAAATGCGCAATTGCTGCTGTTTTGCTAAATGTCCCTTTGCGTCATCTGGCGGTCATTTCGCGAACGACTTTGAAATGCGACCGGTTTATTTTTATCGCAGTGGATTTGCCACGGCAGCTGGCACAGCGGTAATAGGTATTCTGGTTGAGTATCTACTGTGTATATATATATATATTCCCCATTCAGTTCATAAACTACTATGGCAGACAAAAAGGTATGATTCTCTGGCCAGAGAGGGTTGTGTGAAAGGTGTTCTGAGAAACACAAAGACAATAAAATGTCAATCAAAACAGCTGTATCTAAATTTATTAAGTGGGCCCACAGGTTAAAATATGACCACAGGGTAAAATATGACCCGACAGGAGGAGAAGAAAATATGCCCAATAAATTAACGGCCATGGATGATTTTGGCTAACTATCCTGAGATGGGTTATTGTAGTGGCAGAAAGAAACAATGCCACACATGCGCAGCGGTAAACTTTGGGAGGGCAGAGAGCAAGCTTGTTCTGTCCTCCACATACTTAACTTTTTCCTTTTACAGAATGCCATGATGGATCTCTTCGAACAGAACTGGTTCTGTTCCAAATTTATAAAATATTGTCTTGTTACTGTTTAACATGAAATTTCACAGGTCTCATCAAATAAGGAAGACCGGCCAGACAAGCAGATGAGTTAATAGATGTTGTCACAAACAAAAATAGTTAAGGTCTTGTGGTGGATTTTATAAATGAGATAAAGATTAATTATGTTTCTAACCACAAAGATATGAATTATACTAACATCTCGTGATAAGTTCTAACACTTCCTTTGGTCCTACGTCTGAAGATGACTAAAACTTCCATTCCTGATTCTAACAATAAATCTAAATTGAGCTTACTTCCTTTTTCTCTAGGATGTAGCCATCAGATGATGTCTAACCTCCTAAACATTTGACTTAATATAACTTTGGTAAAAGGACTATATATTTGGACTACCCGTTATATTGTGAAATGATTGATTAAAATATTAACCCCTCACAAGGTTTTTAATGATACAGGATATTTTGCTGATGTTACTAACAAAGGGTAATGAAAGGGGGGGACTTGCTTTGACAATCTAAACAATCGTGATGATGGAGAGCGTGATATGTTAGTCATGATGATTCTGTTTTGAGATGTCTGGGTTTGAAAGCATGTGATAATGTATCATGTCATATTATAAAAACTGATGTATTCGTGTTGACTGGTGGGATTCTCAATGGGAATTGTCTGAGATCCACCGGCCTTGCTTCTTCTAGGGAGATTCTCTGAGAACTGCTTGAGAACTCTCCTGGCCGTGATTAAAGCATTTAAAGGACATTTGCTGTAGCCTGTCTGTTATTTTCTGCTGCGCAGCAGGCTAGTTTAGGGTAAGTTAGGAAACAAGTTAGAATTGATGCAATGGAAACTCATGCTGTAGTCGACTGGAGACTCGCTGGAGTATAGGAGTAGATGGATGCTGTAGTCGACTGGAGACTTGCTGAAATTTAGGTAAAAGGCTGTAGTCGACTGGAGACTCGCCGACGTTTAGATTTAGGTAAAA
This sequence comes from Siphateles boraxobius, assembly GCF_051911475.1. Lineage (NCBI taxonomy): Eukaryota > Metazoa > Chordata > Actinopteri > Cypriniformes > Leuciscidae > Siphateles > Siphateles boraxobius. The sequence continues at coordinate 3,272,034 of NW_027508701.1, forward strand.
GGCTGTAGTAGACTGGAGACTCGCCGACGTTTAGATTTAGGTAAAAGGCTGAAGTCGACTGGAGACTCGCCGAAGTTTAAGATAGAGTGGTTAGGTTTAGGGAAAAATCTACCAGCGTCTCCATTAACAGGTGAAAGCAGCCAGGAAATGGTTCATTCCACAAACAGGGTCCAGTGCGTGCGGCTGTGATCTGAGGAGAAATCTTGCAATAATCAGCAAGGTTGGAGAGTGTGACACCTCCATCCAAGCATCTCACCTTAAACTACACCAACCAGCCTTCAGCAACCCCAAACCCAAACGCAGACGACAATGCACAGCTTGAAGTGGGGGATTAAAGGACATGCTAGTAACGTACCTCCCTTGCCGACGAGGGAAAGACCTTGCTACGGTTCGCAAAGAATCATCCTGGTGAAGATGGAACGTCAATGGGGCAACAAGATGATCAACACACCTGGCTTAGCATACACATAACACATTATAGACTTCTATAATTCAATGTTAGGCTGCAAAGATTAGATCAGCCGGACCCGGGAACACTTCCCATAAATCCTGATGTACTTTGTACATCATAAGAAGGATGGCGTCTACGCTAATATTTGTCTCTCTGTTTATCCCGAGGTTTACCGCAGTCCGCCGGATCCAGGCCATATCCGGATCTGATGAAGGACCTGCACCTGGACACGACGACAACGCATCCCTGAAGTGTCCACTAGTCTCTCCCTAGTGAAGGCCTCCTTCCCTTTACCTCTGTACTGATAAAACGTTGTCGGGATAATTCCGGTTCACGGAAGCGATAAAAAATTCACAGAGCCACCAGGCACTGTTTTATGCAAATGAGCGGCTGGATCGCATTAAAGAAGTTTCAGTTAGAACGGTGTCGTGTTAGCGCCCCCTAAGTTAATAGCTAATGATCGTTGCGACGGAAGTGAATCAATCAAAACTAACTTTAGCTGGACAATAACTTTTGTTCTAGAGCTGCTGTAAAGCCAAAACAATCTCTGTTACTTTAATTTCCTATTATCACTGTAAAGCTGCTTTGAAACAGTCCATATTGTTAAAAGCGCTATATAAATGAAGGTGACTTGACTTGACTTGACCAACTAATAGTTTAAGCTTATTTGTGTGATGTTTATTAATGTTTTATTTGGTTCAATCAAACTGTACGACTGAGTATTGAGATAGATCTCATGATTTGATTAATTACTGATTAATTTGAAATTATTTCAGGTACACGTAAATTGAGAAGAAAAAAATATTTTAATTCTGTAGAGTATAGGGACTCTAACTAAGTACATTACTGTTAAAATAATAAATAATCTAGGGACTATCGTTGAAGTAACTTGAGGGGTTTAAAATTCTAAGACAAACATCATGGATGCTAAAAAATTTACATAGTTGTAATAGTTGTTCTCTAATAAGAGAGAATAGGTGATAAGTTACTTTGTAACTTTGTTATATACTTTGTTGTAACTAAGTTATATAGCCTATTTATATATTTAAAGTTTGTTTCAGTTGTTTGTATTGTTTGTAGGCTATTGTTAAAAGACTTGAACATTAAAGGTTGATTTGAATTCCCGTCTGCTGGTCATGATAATACGTGTATGAGAAAAAAAGAAAAAAAAAGAAAATCGGCGTCGGGCCGCGGGCCGGGTAATAATTCGGGCAGATAATTCATGTTGATGTGTCGGGTTACATCGGGTCCGGGCTTTAAAAGCCACGGGCCGGGTCGGGTTGTAATTTTCAGGCCCGTTGAGAACTCTACTCTTGTTCCTGCAAAGGGGCGGAGTTCCCGTGCCTCTGTCTCGTTCCAATCCTCCCCAGAGGGTTGCTACGGGCAGTGATGCGGGTGACCTGAGGATTACCGTGAGCGCGCTTCCTTTGGGGAACCAACCCCCTAGGAACCCTCACCCCTCTCATGCTCCGCAGCCAGTAGAGCTAGCAGCTGTACGCGCTGGACCATCCTCGAGGTGTGTACCAGTCGTTTCTTTTGGTGCTCCCCACGACGACCAGATGTCGATCGCTGCATCGGAGGGAGCGTCAGAAGTCTCTGCGGACGACGGCTCTGACCCACTGCCTCCTTCGGGTGTGCCAGCGATGCCCGAGTCGGGCCCGGAGATGATGGCCATGCTTTCCCGGGCCGCCAACAGGATCGGGCTCGTGTGGAACCCTCCACCGAGAGCCCTCGAGGCTGGATGATTGGTATCTCGGGGTGGCGAGCACTGGTTCTCAGCAACCCATCCCAGTGCCCTTCTTCCCGGAGGTGCATGAGGAGCTCACGGGGACGTGGACGGCACCTTTCACTAACAGAAACCGTTCCGGTGGCTCCTCCTCCCTCACCACCCTTGATGGCGGGGCAGCTAAGGGATACAAGTGTCCCGCCAGTGGAATGGGCCGTTGCAATGCAACTGTGCCCTAACTCCACTTGGCGAGGAGAAGCGTGTCTTCCTTCCCGGGCCTGTAAGTACTCGTCGGATCTAACCGGCAAGGCTTACAAGGCCTGTGGTGAAGCTGCGTCTGCCATGCACGCTATGGCGTTGCTGCAGGTCCATCAGGCCAAGGCACTGTCTCCAGGAACTTCGTACCGCGACGGACCTCGCGCTTCGTGCGACGAAGGTTACCACGCGGTCAGTTGGTCGTGCGATGTCATCGTTAGTGGTCCAGGAACGCCATCTCTGGCTGTGTCTGGCTAACATGCGGCCTCTTCGGCGACGCAGTCGAGAACTTCGCGCAGCAGTTCTCGGCTGTACAGAAGCAGACTGGGGCCATCAGACACATCCTGCCGCGGCGGTCAGCTACTGCCTCCACCCCACCGCCCGCGGCTCCTCAGTCTGCTCGTTGCCGGGGGGGTCCTCCTACTTCTGCCCCTGCTCCCACGCCGCAGCACCAGCCTCCACCTAAACGGCGCCGCGGAGCCAGTCGCAGACAGGCCGCCCCGCCCGTCCAGGCCCCCGCCAAGAAGAGCGGCAAAGCCAGGGGCAAGCGGCCCTAGGACGGGCAACCCAGAGATTGAGGGGACTGCTCTCAAGGAGACGATGACCGCATCGCTCCATCCCTCGGGAGAGGGCCGGGTGGAGAATCTTATGTTTAATTTTCTTTATGTTCCGCCGCTGGCCTTAAAACCAGCGGTACCCAAATTCTCAATAAAAGAGCAGTTTCTACCATCTCTGGGTCCGAAGAGGACCCGGAGAGCAGTGGGGGGACAGAATCCTCACCACTCTCATCCGTCTCCTCTGTCGCCAGTGGGCAGCAGTGTGCAGTCCGAGAACGCCACCGAGCCGCCTCCTGCACCTCCTGCCCAGTGGAACCAGGTAAATGCTGCACAGCACACACAGACCCCACTACGGGCCGCCTCCCAGAGAGAGCCTCCCGAGCCGCGTGCTTGTGTTCCACCTCGTAGCCCCACTCCGGGTACGCCTGCAGTCCCTTTGGTCCCGCTTGCACGGTCTCTGAGAGCCTGGTTAGCGCTCCCCAGTCCGTCTCGCTGGCTCATTCGGACCATCAGGCTCGACTATGCGATTCAGTTCGCCCGGCGTCCCCCCAAGTTTCAGGCCATCCACTCCACTACAGTGAGAGCAGCCGATGCCCATGTCTTGCGTGCGGAGATCGCAGTCCTACTGGCGAAGGACGCGATAGAGCCGGTCCCTCCAGCCGATATGAGGTCAGGGCACTACAGTCCCTACTTCATTGTACCCAAGAAAGGTGGTGGGTTACAACCAATCTTGGACCTGCGAGTTTTGAATCGGAGCCTCCACAAACTACCGTTCAAAATGATGACGCGGAAACGGATTTTCGAATGCATCCGTCCCCGAGATTGGTTTGCAGCGATCGACCTGAAGGACGCCTACTTTCATGTCTCAATTCTTCCTCGACACAGGCCGTTCCTGCGCTTTGCGTTCGAGGGTCGAGCATATCAGTACAAGGTCCTACCCTTCAGGCTGTCCCTGTTCCCTCGCGTCTTCACGAAAGTCACGGAGGGGGCCCTTGTTCCCCTGAGAGAACAGGGCGTTCGCATCCTCAACTATCTCGACGACTGGCTCATACTAGCACACTCTTGAGATCAGCTATGCGAACACAGGGACCTCGTGCTCAGGCACCTCAGCCAGTTGGGTCTTCAGGTCAACTGGGAAAAGAGCAAACTCTCCCCCGTGCAGAGGATCTCTTTTCTTGGTATGGAGTTGGATTCGGTCGCACAGACAGCACGCCTCACAGAGCAGCGCACTCAGTCGTTGCTGAAGTGCTTGAACACGTTCAAAGGGAGGACGGCGGTCCCACTGAAATTTTTTCAGAGGCTCCTGGGGCATATGGCAGCGGCAGCAGCGGTAACCCCGCTCGGCCTGCTTCATATGAGACCGCTTCAGCACTGGCTTCACGGCCGAGTCCCGAGATGGGCGTGGTATCAGGGCACTCACTGGGTAGCAATCACACCGGCGTGCCGCCAAACCTTCAACCCGTGGTCAGATCCTTCGTTCCTGGGGGCAGGAGTCCCCTTGGAACAGGTATCCAGGCATACTGTGGTATTCACAGACGCCTCTGCCACCGGCTGGGGTGCCACTTACAACGGGCATGCAGTGTCAGGGGTGTGGACGGACCCCCAACAGCATTGGCACATCAATTGCCTCGAGTTGCTAGCAGTACATCTCGCTCTGAGCCACTTGAAAAGGCCGCTACAGGGCAGGGACGTGCTGGTCTGTACGGACAACACTGCGACCGTTGCGTACATCAACCGACAAGGTGGTCTACGCTCCCGTCGCATGTCGCAACTCGCCCGCCATCTCCTCCTCTAGAGTCAGAAGCATCTGAGGTCGCTTCGAGCCATGTATGTCACCGGCGCGCTCAACCGTGTGGCCGACGAGCTATCACGAGCTGTGCTTCCGGGAGAATGGCGACTCCACCCCCAGGTGGTTCAGCTGATCTGGAGAGAGTTCGGAGAGGCTCAGGTAGGCCTGTTTGCCTCCTCAGAGACCTCCCACTGCCAGCTATTTTACTCCCTGACCGAGGGAACACTCGGCACGGACGCACTGGCACACAGCTAGCCCCGGGGCTTCCGCAAATATGCATTTCCCCCAGTGAGCCTAGTTGCACAGACACTGTGTAAAGTCAGGGAGGACAAGGAGCAGGTCCTTCTGGTGGCTCCCTATTGGCCCACCCGGACTTGGTTCCCAGAACTTGTGCTCCTTGTGACAGTCCCTCCCTGGCCCATTCCTCTGAGGAAGGATCTTCTGACTCAGAGACGGGGCACCCTATGGCACCCACGTCCAGACCTCTGGAAACTCCATGTCTGGTCCCTGGACAGGATGCAGAGGTTCTAGGTGACTTACCCCAGAGGTACTTAACACTGTCACTTCAGTATGGGCGCCGTCCAGGAGACGTGTTTACGCCCTGACGTGGAACCTGTTCGTCGACTGGTGTTCTTTTCACCGAGAAGACCCCCGAAGATGTCCGATAGGGTCTGTGCTTTCCTTCTTGCAGCAAGGGTTGGAGCGAAGGCTGTCTCCCTCCACCCTCAAAGTACATGCTGCTGCTATTTCACTATATCACGACCACATAGATGGCAAAACAGTTGGAAAGCACGACCTGGTCGTCAGGTTTCTTAGGGGGGCGAGATGATTAAATCCTCCTCGACCCCCCTCCATACCCTCTTGGGACCTTTCCCTGGTGCTTCGAGCACTTCAGGATGCTCCCTTTGAGCCTTTGCAATCAGTGGACTTAAAGCTTCTCTCCATGAAGAATTTGCTACTGGTTGCACTGGCCTCTGTCAAGAGGGTAGGAGACCTGCACACATTTTTGGTCGACGAATCGTGCCTAGAGTTCGGGCCGGGTGACAACCATGTGGTATTAAGACCCCAGCCTGGCTATGTGCCCAAGGTTCCTACCACTCCCTTCAGGGACCAGGTAGTGAACCTGCAAGCGCTGCCTTTGGAGGAGGCAGACCCAGCCCTGACTTTGCTCTGTCCCGTTCGTGCTCTGCGTCTGTACGTGGACAGAACTCAAAGTCTCAGGACCTCAGAGCAGCTATTTGTCTGTTACGGAGGCCAGCAGAAGGGAAAGGCTGTCTCCAAGCAGAGGATGGCCCACTGGATAGTGGATGCCATCGCCTTGGCTTACCAAGCTCAAGGGGTGCCCTGCCCGCTCAGGTTGCATGCACAGTCCACAAGAGGCGCCGCATACTCCTGGGTGCTGGCACGTGGCTCCTCGCTAACAGATATCTGTAGAGCTGCGGGCTGGGCGACACCTAACACGTTCGCTAGATATTATAGCCTACGTGTAGAGCCGGTCTCCTCCCGTGTTCTCACCCTAAACGGGTAGAAGCACCGAGAGACCCGGCTCTGTCGGCTTGCTGCACCCTACTGTGCACCTGTATTGCTCCAAAAAAACCTGTCGAGTCCTCCAAAACCCCTCGGCCCGGACATGGCGGAGCGTCCGGTGCCAGGCCTTTATCCGCTGAATCCTTGATAGCCGGATCTGGGCTGGGTTCCATATGTGTGACCCTACGGGGATCCCATATGTATATATTCTCCACGGCTGCTCCTAAGACGGAAGCCCGTGTCTTTCCCTTGGGCTAAGTCACCCATTAGTTCATATGCAATACAACCTTCGGGTTAGTCCATATGTACTTCCACATAACTCTTTGAAGAAGTGGCTTCCGCAGCGTTCTCCTTCCTAAATAGAAAGGGCACGCTTTCCCAGTGTTATCCAATGTCTCACTGTATGGGTTATCACGGAACAACAGTGACGGGTACTCTGTGTTAAGCCTCCTCCTATCGTCCTTCCAGGCAAGGAGGGGTAGAAGGCTTGCATCGGGCACTGGATGGGGTTCAGCGCTTGTGGTGCTTTGGTAGGGATTCCTATTGGTCAGTCATTACCTACGTTGTAGTGACTGACCGATAGGGAACGTCTCGGTTACATATGGTAACCCTCGTCCCCTGAGGGAGGGAACGGAGACGTAGGTCCCGTCGCCACATCTGCTGTCACCCGCCGGGGCGGCCAGCTTGCCAGGTTGGCTCCTCAGCAAAAACTGAAGTGCAATCCACCAGCTGCTCGTTTATACCCACGCTAACGAGGGCGCGCAGCTGATGCAAATGATTGCATGCCAATGTGTATTGGCTTGTTTTAGTTTCACTCGAAGTAGATTGCCTCTCTAGCGAGATTCCTATTGGTCAGTCATGACCTACGTCTCCGTTCCATCCCTCAGGGAACGAGGGTTACCATATGTAACCAAGACGATATTTGTGTTAAGGATAAAAATGGAAAGATTATAGAACTTTTTTGGTTGGATTTTATTACACAGATCCTTAAATAGATCTGTCTAGGAAAAACAATCGCCTGCTTGAATTAAAAGCTAACAAAATAAGATTAAGAAAATGGTTAATCAACAGTAACGGCCTGTTAAAGGCCTAATAGATCAATGCGATTCGAAATTTAGCTAAAGATGATGAAACTTGACTCAAGGTCTAAAGTTAAAAGGCAATGTACTTTACAAAGGCAATGTGTTTAGTTTTTTACCAAAGATAGAATTAGATTGCTGGAAGATAGAATGTTGGGAAGAATATGAATAGATGAGAAGATGGTATAAGTATATGTGATAACATTGGAAATTGGTATGTTGATTGAAGGAATATCTTACAGGTATTATAAAGTGAAAGATGAAACATGAAAAGGGTTAGCGATAACAGGTGGTATTAAAGTCACTGACTTATAATGGGATCATGCAGTTATGGAAAATTGGTTAGAAGAATTAAATTTAATTGTGGTCGTGTTTGATTACAACCAGCGAGAGGAACTGTGGTGGATTTTTTAATAGATAAAGATTAATTATGTTACTAACCATAAAGATCTGAATTATATTAACATTTTGTGATAAACTTTATCACTTAATTTTCTCCCTATGTCTGAAGATGACTAAAATTTCCATTCCTGATTCTAACAATAAATCTAAATCAATCTTACTTCCTTTTTCTCTAGGATGTAGCCAACAGACGAACTCTAACCTCCTAAACATTTGACTTAAAATAACTTTGGTCAAAGGAACTTTGAAATTAGACTAACTGTTATATTGTGAAATGATTGATTAAAATATTAACCCCTCACAATGTTTTTGATGATACAGGATATTTTTGCTGATGTTACTAACAAAGGGTAATGAAGGGGGGGACTTGCTTTGACAATGTAACCAATCGTGATGATTAAGAGCGTGACATGTTAGTTATGATGATTGTTTTGAGATGTCTGGGTTTAAAAACTCGTGGTAATGCATCATGTCATTCTATAAAAACTGATGTATTCGTGTTTACTGGTGGGATTCTCAATGGAATTTGTCAGAGATCCACCGGCCTTGCTCTGCTCGAACTGCTCGAGTACTCTCCTGGCGTGATTAAAGCATTTAAAGGACATTTGCTGGAGTCTGTCTGATATTACTGCTGTGCAGCAGGTTAGTTTAGGGAAGTAAGTAAGTAAGAGTTAGGGAACTCAGCCAGTGTCGACGGAAGACGCAGAAGCCAGAGTATAAAAGGTTATTAAGTGTCGATTGGAGACGCTGTAGATTAAGTGTCGATTGTAGATGCTGTAGATTAAGTGTCGATTGTAAACGCTGCAGATTAAGTGCCGACGGTAGATGCTTGGGCGATGACTGGGCGCCCCAGATACATTTATTTACGAAAATAATTAGGTTCCAGGTACGCAGTTAGGTTTAGGGAAAAATCTACAACAATCTTTAGTAGCTGTCCTCAATCCAGCACTTTCACAGCATCAGCTTCATTCTTCTCATATTCATTATGTGACATCAGAGATACAAGCTCTAGCGTTTGCCATTTACACTATATGTGAACTTCCTATTAATTTAAGCTCAAAATTAGCTTCAGAAATACATACTTTTATTAGAAATACTGCCATCATAAATCAAAATATTTAATGTGTTTTGAAATTAAATATTTTAAAAATGAATGACCGCAACAGTGATATAAAGCAAAAAATCTTATTTTAAATTTTATTTCACATGTGGAAATAAAATCACGAACTGCTCTGAGACCAGAAAGTTTAGATTCAAATGCAGCTTTTAATAAGATGGGGTAATCCAGACACGTAATCAAATGAACAGGCAACAGGTCAAAATCCAGATAGGCAGTCCAAACAAACAAAACACACAAGGTTGGGAACAAGGCAAACGGGAAATCCAGAGGCAGGCAAAGAGTCCAAGACACCGAAATACAGGGAACCAGAGAAATGCTCAGAGATGCAGTGCAACAACATACAAAATTATGCAGTGAAAAACTAACAAACAGGTGAATGTGATCAGTGATGATGAGTCCGGGCAGTGAGTTATGGGAAATGTAGTTGTTAGGGAAAAACAAAACACTGAAGTGGAGTGCCCTCTGGTGGCACTAAAGGGCACTCCAGCTGATGACAGTCACAAATGCACTGGGAATGTCATTAAAGCCTTTGTTTTATTCAAAGAATTAAAGGACAAAGTTAAATGAGATAAATTCATATTTGTGTGATAAAAGGCATTAATATGTGATATTTTTATTTTCGTTAATTTAATCTTCTATGAAATGTGAAGTAGTATTACTAAACAATAATTTCATATATGCTTGGATTTGGGGTCATTTAACTTTTAATAAAGCACTTTAAGTTTTATTGAAAAACCAATGTTGCATTATTGAAAGTGGAGAAACAATACTGTTGTATTGAAGTAAATAATATAACATTTCTCATTTTATTATATTCATTGTGCATTTATTTTTCATTGAATACATCGTGTCTAGAGATTGGCATTATTTAAAAGCACACTGAATTAACTTTGACATGGAGTGAATACAGAGCGAGGTTTTTTATTAGTGATCGTCAGCGAGTGATGAGGAGAGAGAAATTATCCACTAGAAATCTCTATAGAAAATAAACTGGACAATCAATTTACTATAAATGAGTTTAGATTTGGATACTGTGTGCTAATGTTGTTCCTATAACCAATATGAGAGCATAAAAAATAATTAATGTACATCAGAATCATTTGTTAATAAACTTATATAATAAAAAATATCAACGTTTAGAAACGTTGGTATTTAAAGGGATAGTTCACCCAAAAATGAAAATTCTGTCAGTATTTACTCTCCCTCATGTTGTTCCAACCCCGTAAGACTTCGGAACACGAATAAAGATATTTTTGATGAAATCTGAGAGCTGGGTCACTCCTCCATAGGCTTCTTCAGGGATTGAACTTGCAGGCCCCGAAAAGTTATTAAAGACATCGTTAAAATAGTCCAAGTGACTACAGTGGCTCAATCTTAAGTTTATCAAATGACAAGAATACTTTTTGTGCGCAAAAAAACGAAAATAACGACTTTATTTCAACTATTCATTTCCTTCTCTGTGGGCCTCGAGTCAGTTCACTAGTGTAATAGCGTAAGCTTCTGTTGTATGTCACACACATCACACACATGACCAGCGTCGGCCAATAGTGAGCCTACGTGTGACGTAGCACTACGCAATCACACTAAGTGAACTGACTAGTGGCCCATTTTGCTCGGTTAAGTGGCGTCAATGGCGTGCATTGAATTTAGTTGTAATACATTTTTGCACCACCAGAGACCGCCAGAGCGCTCCCAGACATTTGTAATGTCCACAAGAAGTAGTCAAGACCAGTTTTCGAATATGAAGCGTGCAAAGAAAAGCACAGCGTGGGAGCACTTTAAAATCGAGAATGAAGGGGCAAAATGCAAGTATTGCAATGCAGTGCTTAGATATACTTCAAGTACAACCTCGTTGTTGTACCATCTCAACAGCCAACACCCAGGCATCATTAGAGAGGCGGCCGCGGAGCCTGCGAGTACCTTCGCCCAGCCTACCATCCCCACGATGCTAGCGCAAAACATGTGCAGTGGTGCTAAAGCCGAATCCATTACACAGGGGATTTGCAGAATGATTGAAAAGGACATGATGCCAATTAGAATGGTGGAGGGCGAAGGCTTTAAAGTACTGATGAATATTGTTCAACCCCGCTACAGCATTCCCTGGCGTTCGGCAATCACACACAGAGATTCGCTCAAAGAAGATCTACAGTCACCTGATGTAGTTGACATCACTACGGATTGCTGGACTGCTCTAAACACGGAAAGTTACATAACTATTACGAGCCATTACATTGACGAAGATTGGGTTTTAAAATCATTCGTCCTTTTAACTGACGCCCTGCCCGTTCGCCATACAGCTGATAACCTAGCAGAGAAGTTAAGGGAGTCCGTGGAAAAGTGGGCTCTTACGGGACGAGTGATTGCCTCAGTGCATGACAACGCAAAAAACATTGTGGCTGCTAACAGGCGTTGATTGGCATTCTGTGTCATGCTTTGCGCATGCGCTTCAGCTTGCTATAAATTATGGATTTTCTCTTTTTTTGAACCGCGTCATCTCCGCTGCTGCAAAGCTTGTGAGCCATTTTAACCACAGCTCAGGGGCAACAAAAGCGCTTGAAAGAAAACAACAACAAATGAAACTGCCACCCCACAAACTAATACAGTCCTGTAAAATCAGGTGGAACAGCGTCTGTGACATGTTTGAGCGCCTATTGGAACAGCGGTGGGCAGTTACTGCGGTGCTGTCAGATCGCACTGTAAGGAAAGTTCAAGATGCACGGATTTTGGAGTTAAAGGACGCGCACTGGCAGCTTATTGTAGATGTTGTGCCAACTCTAAAAGCGCTCAAGTGTGCAACTACAGTTATGTCTGCAGAAAGGGAAGTGTCCATCTCAAACACCTATCCCATCACCTTTGGACTAATAAATGCACACCTACAAAGCGAAGGCGACGCACACAGGGTTCTGGTGGAGTTTAAAACTAAAGTCTGAAACTCCCTGTCTGACAGAATGAAGGTAGGTACCAGGCGATTATTGATAATTTCACTAAGTGAAAGTTTGCATGTAGTAAAGTCTAAATACGTGTGTGCAGGTTAATGAGCCAGAGATGTTGTCATCCCCAGCGATGACTGCGTGCACGTTGGACCCACGCCATAAGCATCTCGGGTTCTTATCTCCAGAAAAAAGAGCGCTGGCAAATGCAGAACTCTGTAGCTTTGCAGCAAATGTTCCGTACAATGTACCAAATGTAACAGAAGCTGTTACGCAAAGTGTAGGAGACGGGCAAGAGGAGGCGGCCGTGGCCCCAGCACGAAGTGGCAAAGACAGCGCAGCCACTGCGATGGCACTCATACTTGGCGAAAACTACTTTTCATCAGCCCTCACCAGTTGTGAAACAGAAGTCAAAAACTTTCTTAGCGACAGTCCCATTGGCCTAGAAATGAGCCCCGTGGATTGGTGGAAACTAAACGCCAGTCGTTTCCCCAGATTGGCCAACCTTGCTAAACAGTATTTGTGAATACCTGGCACATCTGTACCTTCAGAGAGGGTGTTTTCGGCAGCTGGACTTACAGTAAATAGACTGCGCACCAGTCTCACTCCCGATCACGTTGACATGTTCATATTTCTTAATAAAAACTAAGCAATTCGAATACAAGGATTTCTGTAGAGCAGCCTGATTTAATTTGGTGGCTAATTCGGGTAATTTATTCCCTGAAAATGCAGACAAGCATATTTGGTCATTTTATTTTTTTGGATTTTTATTTTAAAAAAGAAAAATGTGGGTCTATGCTCTTGTGTTTTAATTATTTCAATCAATTTTGTATTTAATATGCCCTTTGTTGCAGTGTAAGCTATAGGCACAAAACTCACCTTGTTACTGTTAAAAATGGGTGTAGATAAATGTTGTTGTTGTACGCATTTATTTGACTGTTTCTTTGCACAAAGTTTCTAAAAAAAAGTGTGCTATAATATGACTGCATTAAATTCTAGGGCCTTGTTCACAGGCCGCGAATGCAAAAGTCCTACTTTAACTGCTCTGTCCTTACCACTGCATTTTATTTCTATAAATTAATTTCGTTTCAAATGTGGTCCAATCAGTTATTAAAGGTGTTGAAAATGATCTACCCCTTTCTCGTGTGTCTGTATCTCGGGGTTGCGGCGCGCACACTATGGTTAACCGAGTGTTAACCGCTAAGGGCCTCGGTTAACGGTTAATGAAAAACTTGAAAACGTGCAGCCCTAAAACCAACAAGATGTCCAGTTTCTCAAACGCTTGCTCATTAGTTTTAATTTGACCACGCCCACATGCGCAAAAGAGATTGATATGCAAATCTCCACGTGAAGGAGCGCGAACGCGCTCATTACCTCAAAAACAAAGCACCAAACTAGTGGTGGGCAGATCGAGGCTTCGTGAAGCAATGAAACAGTTGAACCAAATGTGCCATATTGTGTCGAGGCTTCGAATCAATCCGACACCCGTCTCAACGGTGACACCGAGTGGTCACTTGCAGGTGTTGATCTGAAACAACCTTGACAACGTGCCATTAAAAAATTTGTTTTTTGATTATTGTAACTATTTTTCTAATATGTGAAGCTTGTAACCTGTAGGCTCCTCACTGTGCAGAATGTTATTTTGGTCCTGAAAAATGAATATTAATAAAATACATCAAGCCACAATGTCTCACTTTTTTAGAGATTCTTATGAAAAATATTAATTTCACTTCTTTGGAAGGACTTAGCCTACTTTTACATAATTTCTCCAGTCTTTGAAAAAATCCTCTCACAAAAACCCACGAGGTCAAGATGAGTTGACTTCACCTATTATCCAGATGTACGATTGTGTGTTCTGTTCCCGACCCTGTCAATCAAACGCTGAATCGGCGGAGCACGCCACCTGTCGAAACACTCAGAAGCTTTATTTAGCCGTAGTCACGTGACATGGGTGTTTTGAATCACGCTTCGGAGCAGTGTTTCGAAACATCTGCGCTTCGGGATCTGAGATGGTGCTCGATGCAGAGCCAAATGGGAGGAGCTAGAGCTCGAGCTCCCCCTTTTCTGGAGCTCCAGCTCACCCTCACTGAATCTAGTGGACAGAACATGACGCGCTATCAAGCCTGTTATGTTAGTGCGAGTTTCACCCGTGATGAAAGGACAAGTTTGTTTTGATGCGCAAGATGCTGGGCAAACATAATATTGTATTTTTCTCTAATATTTGTCATGATTATGATAAATTATAAAATGATTTATCGTTTCTGTGACAAACGCGTAAACACTTAATAAGAACAATGCTCACACTATGTGTGCGTGTTTCTAAAAACTGTTGAAACTTTGTATCTATGTATTATTTTCTCTTTATTACGATGAACAGTTTAGTTGTTTTCCTCACTTTTAAAGCCGCTTTGGACAAAAGCGTCTGCTATATGATTATGCAAATTACTAGACTTAAAAGGCAATGTGAAAGCTTACTATCTGTGCACCTGTTTATTTTTTTGTCCACCGCAGTAACGCGTGTTATTTGTGTGAATTAATCTAAATCATCTGATTAATTCATGAAATAAAAAATAATAAGACTAGGTTACCTAATCTGCCCTTTTTGTACGTAAATGTAAAAGCATAGGCTACTCCAACAGGCCAGTTGTAATTTTTTTTTTTTATATTGTAAATTAAAATGGAATATTGACTGTAATATTGGATAGACTCAACCTTCATGTGATAGGCTATGCATTAAGCTATTTTAATGAAATGGAAACAAGCAGTCCAGTACTCTAAAACCAGCCATGTGACTTCCCACACTAGAGGAAAAACAAGATAACAAATGTGCTCTGAGATTAGTGAGGCATCCACTCCACATTTTAATGGTATAAGATAAAATAATACATTTTATGAATATAACATTGAAGTACACAATTCACATAACATTGTAATATTTTACAAAACTCAATCAATATTTATTTACATAGTACTCCCAATGGTAGATTCAAGTTCAAGTTGATTTTATGTATGCAGCACATTTTATAACAGCCACTGAATGACCTAAGTGCTTTACAGAACTACAAAATTAAAAAAATTAAAAGAGAATAATACCTGCATAACAGCACAGCACAGATAAGTGCAGCAAAGCTAAGAGCAACAGGAGTAGCAAAAACATTATCGAACTTAAAATATAAAATAAGAAAACAGAAATCGCTTGATCTCACAAGATTCACAAGTGAGGGTTGTGTAAACAAGACACACAGATTTTTCTTCTGTCTCGTACTTCCAGCAAGAAAACTTCCATGTCCTCTACTCTTTGAAAAATGAATAGGAAGGGAGCCCAAATTTGTTCTTGTAAACTACGATAGCTCGGTCATACTTGAGGTTTCAGGCGTCATTTATATGTGGAAATAAATCTGATATGAATTGGATGTGCATTTTGGACCTGCCGTGTAAGCAGACAGTCGTACGTACGTTATTAAAATTGTGTCTTTATATATATATATATATATATATATATATATATATATATATATATATATATATATATATATATATATATATAACAAATGAAACTCTTGTTGACTAACAGAGTATTTATTTTGTTCATTTGTGTTAAATAAAAATCGAGCTGTCGCTGAAATATGTTGCTTTTGAAATCATGCTGAGTGCTCGTAGTTGATGCTGCTGCGCGAAAGTTAACCTGCGCCTGCGCGGCCCCGCCCACTAAATCCAGTGAGGTGAAGCTGGAGCTCCAGCTCCTCCCATTTGGCTCTGCATCGAGTACCACTTGGGGGATCTCGCAAAGCTTCAGGACGACTGTTTCGCGTCAGCCATCCCTACACCAAACTTCACCAGTCCTCTGCTTTTCGAGTTTGGAAGACACGCTGTGAGCTTACATTGGATTTACCTCAGAAGAAGAAGAACGCGAGAAGACAAATTTAAGGTAAGAAATTTATTATGAATTATATTAGTTAGTGTTATTGTTGCATAAACTTAACATTGCAGTTGAACTGTTGCTAGACTACAATTTATGATATCGACGGAAAAATGTTGAAATATAAATATAGACAGGCAGGCTACCTTTCAATGCGAAATTTATATACATGTACGACACGAGGATGTTTTTTTTATGTTTGATAATAAAACACAGTAGGGGTGTGCCATATCTTACCGTCCACGATAATGCCGGTATAAATTTTTACATGATAAAAAAAGTGTCATATCGCGATATCAATGATATAGCGACGCGATGACGTATGGCGCATTTACGTTCCCTAGCACGCACAACAACAACACCTGTGTGAGCGCGAGAGCAGCCTATCAGACTCCGATCACGATTTAGCAATTTCACAAACAGCATGAGTGTTCAGCGGGGCTGCCGACGCGCGTCTTCTCTCGCGCGCGTTTAGGAGTCGGGACATGACTGAATGGTCTCTTGCACAATCGGGCCATCAGTGCATCGTAACTACAGTTTATAATTTTCAAGTCTTCTTAACTCTTATCAGTTTAAACATTCAAGCGGTTTTAAACTATCCAGTAAGCTACTCGCGCACTCTCTGAGAGAGTTGCACTGCGTGCATACATAGAGTAGGCTACAGCTCGCGAGAAACTAAAGTTATTTTTCGCGGATTATATCGCTTTAATGGGGGGAAAACGCAAAATTGTGTAAAACTTCCGGTCTTGGTAAGTATACTCATAAACACAGTCGGTTATGTATAAAACGCATGTGACAGTGTGACAGACAGTATAATGAAAACAGCAATGGATCCGTGCACTAGCTGTTAAAGTGACAGCAGCCATAGGCTATGCGTCTGTCATTAATGTTGTCGTCAAAACAACAAAAGATAGCTTTAATTGTAATGAATGAGAATTATTAGCCTATGTATTTAATTTAATCAGGAAACAGAACTAAAAGACTATGTGTTATTTTACATTTGATTACTTTATTATGTTTCTGTAGTATTTCTGAATACTGGTGTTAGACCTACACACATATAACATTTAATTCAAAGATTGAAATCAAGCTTCCTTGTGTTGTGTAAACTCTTAACAAAATTACCACATTGTAAAAACGAAATGAGTGAGCAAACATTTAGGCGAGATAAACATAATAAGAAAATTTTCAACAACAACAACAAAAAAAATGTCTATATCGTCATAAATATCATTATCGCAAATATTCTTGAAATATCGTGATAGAATTTTGAGGCTATATCGCCCACCCCTAAAACACAGCATGATATAGAAGTAATGTTAGGCTAGTATCAGTGTTTACTCTAATATGGTGAATGTTTACTGTTAAATACTGTGTTTGTAACGAACGGAAACATTTCAAGTAACATATCCATATATTTTTCTCTAGTGTATGTACTGAAGTGTTCTTTTTTAACGATTTATAGGCCGCATGCTATTGTCTATTGTTATTATTATTTGGAATTAAAATATCCCACATCATCACATTCCCTTCACCATACCTAGAGATTGGCATGGGGTACTTTCCATAAGATCATCTCTCAATGCAAATCAAACCAGCTATTAGGCTAACTGAAATAAAACCATGCTAATCTATAGGTATGGTGAAGGGAATGTGATGATGTGGGGATATTTTAATTCCAAAGGCCAAGGGAACTTTATCAGGATGCATATCCTGGATCCATGAAATAACTGGCCTTTAAAAATAAAAATCTGCCTGCCTCTATGGGAATTTAACATAGGGGTGTCCTGACTTATGCACCCTGTATTTTAAGGAAGAACATTTATTTATTTGTGATACATTATTCATTCACAAAGAAAATTGGTGTCCCTAAAGGTTGGAGTTTTCCTCATTTTTTTAATTAAGGCATCAATGTTTTTTTATTCCTCTTTTTAGTCAACTTAGTCATATAGTTTCTCTTAATATCAGCATGTTCACAGTTGTTGTTTTATTTTTTATTTTTTTACAGGGACCAGATGCCCCACGGATGAGTCCTGCTGACTTCAACATTCACATGAGACTCTGTACATGAACATGGTAAAATGAAAAATCAAACACCTTGGAAATGACAGGTACTATGTTTCAGAAATGGCACAAAGGTGTGTGACTGTTCAAGTCTCAGTAAGTGTGTTCAATAATGTGCTTTTTTGTCATTTGTTGTGTATCTTTGGATTATGTTGTGTTGTAAATAAATCCAAACAATCAAAAAGCCATTCTTTTTTAAGGCTCTCCTCATTCTTTGTGCAAGGCTCCTCATAATGATAGGGCCTGCTAGCACCTGATAGGGCCATTAGGGGAGGGTCTTTGCCTTTCTCAGGTGTGAAAAACTATATAGGCTATTAATGGGTGGTTTACGCCTCCTCGCATACAGCTTTCTCACACAAAACATGTCTTGCTAATTTTAAATCAGTTTATTGTTTTATCTGAATGAGTATGCAGGATGATTTTCACATAAATTATTATGTATTAAAATAATTTAATTAAGTTTAATTAACTTTAATATTTAAATGTATTTTGTAAATAAATGTATTTAAAAAAAATCTTTGCATTGTGCAAAATTATCACAAATTAGTTTTGATGCAGTGGAATCCTTTTCTATTGATATATGTCTCCTCTTTTACAATTGAAATGAAACATGACAAATTTTACAGACGTAATTTTTAGCCAGGCTGTCATACAAAGAAATTATGAACACATGAAAAAACAAGAGAGGACAATGAAATATTAATAACTGACTATATTACAGTCAATGTATGATTTTTTTTTCCTGTGAGCTTTTTAGTTTTTCTAAAACCTGTAGCTGTAGTTTGCCTTTTTTCTCACTTAATATTCAACAATATTATTGATCTGCCCGCATTGACACCGTTGTCTGAGAACTGAAATGAGCTGGACGATGACATCACTATTTTCTCCAGAGCGGCTGTATAGATAAATGAACTAACAATATAACTAATGACTTTTACAATGGAAATGAATCAACTCTGAACTTACTTAAGCTGGACTATGGCAATATTTTTTTCTAGATCTGCCGTACAGCTAAAACTAACTTTGTTGCATTATTTTCCTGTAATCAATGTAAAGCTGCTTTGAAACAATCTGTATTGTAAAATAAATAAGCGGAGACCACCGTCAGACAGAACCCAGTAATATCCAGCAATAGACGAGGACAGGGACCAGTAGGGCCATATAAAATCCGTTTTATTTTTTCCAAATTCCGTTTTATTTTTTCCCAAATTCCGTTTTTTCCGTTTTAATTTTTGCAAATTCCGTTTTTTCCATTTAATTTTGGGGAATTCCGTTTTTTTTTACCCTTTACTGTTATTTTAGTCGTAAAAAGAGTGTGCTTTTAATGTTAATGATTAAAATTTACACAAATAAAACAGGAATGACCTTAAATTTGAGGTAACAAACATCACATTTACTTTTCAGGACAAATACTGCATGATGCAAACACTGCACTCGAACTACTTCAGGTAACAACAAAATATTACTGGTTCTGAGCTTTAAATTGTCCAGTAAACTAAATTATATTAGTTTATATAAGTTTAAATAAAAGTCACACTCAGTCTCTCTCTCGCGCACTGTAAACGCGCTCTCAGACACACTCGGTCTCTCTCGCGCACTATCGAGCGCGCTCTCGGACACACTCGGTCTCACTCACGCAGTGTCGCTCGCAGAGTTCGCTTCGCTTTTGTCCAGTCCGGAGCGCCTCGGTGTGCAGGGAGAGGAGGCGTTGTGTGTGTGTGTATGTGAGAGAGACGCGTGAGACGGAGGGAGAGCAGGGAAAGAAAATGAAACTGAAAGAATACGCTGCGTGTTTTAAATAGCGTTAAAAAAATGAATTACGAAACGCAATATGTGGCGGCCAGTGTTGATTCTGTGGCGCACCGCGACGAATTAGTCTATGTGTGGGAAACAGAAACAGCGTCAAGTTTCTTAACTTTTTCGCCGACGAAAGCAGAGCCATGCTTTCATTGTTTTGAAGGGGGAGAGGTCGCTGAAATGACGGGAGGGGTTGTGTCGCCCAGATTTGCATTTTCCCCAGACATACCTTCTTCTCCCACACAAAAACATAATTTCATTCCAAATATGTAAAATTCCGCAAAATTCCGCATTAACACTAGATTCCGAGTTAATTTGCCAATTCTGCAATTCCATGATCGCGGAAATTATAGGGCCCTAGACCAGCAGGCGAACAGTCCTGCACCGATCCGCATGTCTAGGTATCCTGAACACAGATCACTGGTAAGTAGCACAGCTAACACAAACAGACCAGAAACGCACACGCGACATAAAACAATCCACTGACAAACACTGGTAGACACAGCTGGGGATATAAAGGGTAGAGGGCGACAGGTGGGGAAGATCAGCTCGAGATTGTGCTAATTGCCACCGTCACGAGCAGCAGAAATGACAGGACCAAAACAAACAACAGAGTGGGACCAGTGACACATCCTGACCCGTGACAGAACCCCAGAACCTTTCGACCACAGTTAGGACCACGGCATTGCCACTAGATGGGGGTAGACTTGTTACAAAGTCCATGGCTATGTGTGACCAGGGTCTCGAAGGGATGGACAGTGGCCGGAGTAACCCTGCTGAGGGTCGATTCGAGCCCTTACCCACCGCACACATCGGACAAGCCAAAACAAACTCTTGAGCGTCCCGCACCATCGAAGGCCACCAGAACCGTTGCTTGATTGAACTGCAAGCTAGACTGGATGAGTGACCCCACTGAATTACGCTAGTTCGGACCGGCTCCGGCACGAACAACAGACTCGCTGGACACCCCGTGGGAATAGTGACGTCGCGTAACGCCTCACGGACCCTGGACTCAAGTAACAGCCGCAACCACCCGGCTGGGAGGCACGATGGTTACTGGAGAGGTGGATCCAGCTTCTACTTCAAAAACCTGTGAGAGCGCATCGGGCTTACCGTTCTTACTATCGGGGCGATACGAGATGTTAAAATCAAATCGGCCAAAAAATAATGCCCAGCCAGCCTGCTGAGAATTTAGTCTCTTAGCGGAACGGATGTATTCTAAGTTCTTATGGTCGGTTCAAACTATGAATGGAACCCCGCGCCCTCCAACCAGTGACGCCACTCCTCCAGCACCAACTTAACAGCCAGTAACTTATTCCCGATGTCGTAATTCCGTTCCGAAGGAATTGGAATTGGCCACCAGATGGCAGTTGTGTGTTGGTGACGCTCACCATCCTCTGTCCCTTAGACGTAGAGCGTCGTCTCCTTCTGGGACACTCCGCTGCCATGTGACCCGCCTCTTCACAGTAGAGACACAAGCTATTGATCAAGCGATGACCGCGCTCTATGGCGGTTAGATGGGCTCTCCCGATCTGCATAGGCTCCTCCTCCGGGAGTCCCCAGTGTTGTGAAGCAGCTCCTCTCGTGACTGGTGTGTGGTTGATGACGTCCTGAGAAAACCCCACCCTCCGAGTCTGGGCGTGGAGGGAGGTCCGGTTATCGACCCGAATGGCGAGATCAATCAACCCGTCGAGTGATGTGGGCAGTTCCAATGAATAAATCTCATCCTTGATGTACTCTGCTAAGCCATGAAGAAAATGGTCCCACTGTCCCTTGGGATTCCACCCACAGGAAGCTGCGAGTGTACGGAACTCAATAGAATATTCTGATACAGAGCGAGTCCCCTGCTGTAACAGCGACAACGCTCGGGCCGCCTCGGTCCCCAACGCTGACCGATCAAAGACCTTGCGAAGCTCCTGAGCAAAATCCTCATAATATCTGCAGCACCCGTTCTCATTGTCCCACATGGCTGTTCCCCAACCTCTCGCAAGCCCCGCCAGGTGCATGATCACAAACGCCACCCTGGATCTCTCCGTTAGAAAACAGGAAGGCTGGATTGAAAAAGTCAATGAGCATTGTGAGAAAAATGAGCGACACGAATTAGGCTCACCAGAACAAGAAACAGGTGGGTTGAGTCGAGGTTCGGATCAGCAAGGCGCTCTCAGTGTTAAGTGGGACAGGTGATGTAGGAACCACTGGAAAGCTGGTCTGCAACTGTTCAAGCCGATGAGTAATCGCCACTAGCTGCTGTGACATCTTTGACATGGCCTGGCGGGAATCCACTAATTCCCCCTGCTGTCGTCCTAGCAGAACGCCCTGTTGGGCCAGGGCCCGACGCAGTTCTGTCTCCTCTGCTGAGTCCATCAGGGTCAGTGGATTCTGTCGTGAGGCCTGGAGTATAGATATGAGGAGGACTCAAATGCAGTAAGGAGAAGTGAAAAGTTTATTAGAAAACTTCGTGAACAATATAATACATTTCATGACACAGTGAATAATAGTGAAGCCTCTCCAAACTGCGGTTCCAGAGAGAACAGCCCGCAATCCTGCGGACGTGAAGAGAAGCGGAGACCACCGTCAGACAGAGAGAACCCAGGAATGTCCAGCAATAGACGAGGACAGGGACCAGCAGACGAACAGTCCTGCACCGATCTGCATGTCTAGGTATCCTGAACACAGATCAAGCACAGCTAACACAAACAGACCAGTAACGCACACACGACATAAAACAATCCACTGACAAACACTGGTAGACACAGCTGGGGATATAAAGGGTAGAGGAAACGAGCGACAGGTGGGGAAGATCAGATTGTGATTGTGGTAATTGCCACCGTCACGAGCTGCAGAATTGACAGGACCAAAACAAACAACAAAGAAGGACCGGTGACACACCCTGACCCGTGACACTATGTGAAGTTGATCGTTTAGTCACTGGTTTGATTGACTGACACATAGAACATCTGACTGTCAAAGAACATCTGACTGTACATGAATCCTTTTATCAGAAATTACTGGTCACAGATCAGGCATTAGAATTAACAGTTACTTACATGTTGTGGCATTACTGTGGAGTCCATATCGTAAAAGTCTGTTTGCAAAGCCTGTGCCGAAATTGCTAATAATTTACTAAAGAATCCACAGTGAACTGTAGTGAATACAAATAAATAATGCTCAACTGAGACATTCACATAAATAACCACATTCCTAGTATTAGGATCCTATAGAAGGTAATGTTGTTTTTAGTCGAGTGATCCTGCATCTTCTCTCCTCGTGATCTGATCGCACTAACACGCCAGTGGGCTAACGTTACGATGATGAAGTAGGAGTTGATTTTCTTCTGCAGAGGCGTCTTTAGTTGCACTAGTACGTCATAAAGAGGCACATTCCACAACTAGTTGTTCGCTGAGCTTGGTTACAATAAAAGCTGTTTTTAGACTAACAAAGGAAGTTTTCAGTTCTGAAACTTACAGGACATTCTTATAGTATGAGGACGTCTTGTATGTCAAAAGCTCAAGGAAAATTTTATTTCTCAGTTCATGACTGTTTTAAATGTTGATAAATGTGTACGGTGTATTTTCACCATATTTTCTGTCTACTCCATCAAAAAAAGTCTACTTCAAGTCTACTTCTGTGACGTCTGCAGTGTGAATGATGTTTCTTGATCATATGGTGCCAATATAAACAGTGTCAACATTATTTAATCAGTGTCTAGTTTCATGCCTGTTTCTCTGTCTTCTGTGCTGCAGCTGATACAGTGTTGTGGTTTTTATGTTCGTCCATCGTACACAGCACACATATAAACTTCTGGTCAGTGCGACAGAAAACCTCAAGGAGTTTATCATGTGTTTGGCAGATCATCTCCTGCAGTCGTCCAGTGGCATCAGTCACTTTATGTGGCTTACGGGAGTGAAATTCCTCATGACGGTCAAAATGAGTTTGACAGTAAGACTCCAGACACACCAGACAGGACTTGACGGCTTTGTGTTTTCTTCCAGTACAGACGTCACACTGCACATCTCTAGCTCCAGCGTAACAGTCAGCAGGAAGTTTAATCTTCTTCAGTTTCTCCACCAGTTCAGCCAGCATGATGTTTTTAGCTAAATCAGGTCTTGGACTGAAGGTCTGTCTGCACTGAGGGCAGCTGTAGACTCTCTTCTGATCCTCCTGATCCCAGTGTCCTGTAATGCAGATCTTACAGTAACTGTGTCCACAGGGAATGGCCACTGGATCCTTCAGGAGATCCAGACACACTGGACACAGGAACTCATCCTGATCCACTGAAATTCTGGCTTCTGCCATTTTACTGCATGAGACACACAGGAAGTGTGCACAGCTCAACTGCACTTCAGTTTCACTTTCATGAACTCTTCCTGCTTCCTGGGTCTGTGTTTGAGTGACGAGTGCAAAACTGCTGTTTCACACGTCACTTAACGTGGCAGAGAAGCTTAACGTGGCAGAGGGCTACGTCTGTACACATTTCCCCCGATTGCTTTGCTTCCAGGAGTTCTGGAGAAGGTTCGCCATGACAGAGTGAGTGTCCTGTTGGTAGCTCCGTACTGGCCAAGCCGAGTGTGGTTTTCGGACCTAATATCCCTTCTCAACGGCTCTCCCCTGGAGCTGCCGGTCAGGAGGGACCTTCTATCTCAGGCGGGGGAGCAATCCTCCATCCCCGCCCAGAAACATTCAACCTGTGGGTCTGGCCTCTGAGGGGGCCCGACTCATAGACTCTGGTCTCTCAACTGAGGTTGTAGAGACCATACTTAACTCCAGAGTTCCGTCCACAAGTAAGCTATACGCCCTGAAATGGAGATTGTTTATCTCTTGGTGTAATCTAAGACAATGGGATCCAGTTAATTGCACTGTTCAATACTTGAGTTCCTGCAAGATCATTTTGAGTCAGGGTTATTTCCTTCCACACTGAAAGTTTATGTTGCTGCCATTGTTGCCTACCAAGCCCCTCTGGGTTGTTTATCTTGGAAGAGATCCTCTTGTTATACGTTTCCTTCGTGGTACCCTGAGGCTGAGGCCTGCAGTCTGCACCAGAGTTCCAGCTTGGGATCGGGCTCTCGTTCTAGAAGGTTTATCTGTAGCTCGCTTTGAGCCTCTCGATTCTGTCTCGAAAAAGTTTCTGACCCTCAAGACTGTCTTCCTTCTAGCCATTTCCTCACTAAAAAGAGTAGGAGATCTTCAGGCCCTATCGGTATCTCCTTCATGCCTTGAGTTTGCACCTGGGATGGTCAAAGCATTCCTGTATCCTAAACCTGGATATGTACCTAAAGTTCCAACCAATGTACCACGGCCTATGGTACTGCAGGTATTCTGTCCTCCTCCTTTTAAAGATCAGGATCAGGAGAAATTAAAGGACAAGTTCGGTATTTTACACTTAAAGCCCTGTTTTAAGATCGTTTCTGATGAAATAGAACGGTTAAGATTGAAATTTGGACAAATGCTGCTGTCCCAAGAATTTTCAGTTTCTGTATTAGCACCCCCCCCCCCCCACCTCAAAAATGGTTTCATAGGGGCACTGGAATAATCATTCATAAAACTTTAGTTTACAAAGACATGAAACTCACCGAGTGGTCTGGGGTGTTCACTGATATGCTCACACAAAAATCGCTGCAAAAGATGCTTTCCAACAGGTGTTTTACCATTCTTTGTAAAACTGTGGACCTATTTTTTAAACGCCTCACAACCCGGACATTCTTCCGTTGAGAGCTTGAATAATAGACACTCAGTTACACTCAGACACTCAGCCACAGTTGGTGGCGATAATGCACCTTTGTCAATGTTTGGATAGCGTAGCCTACGATACCGCAACTGCATAACTACAGAAAGAATACAAACAACCCCATTTCCGTCTCCGGCTGCGGAGTAATACCACAGAACATACAATACAAGTCAATGGAGTTGGACAAAAACTACGATAAAACCTGTTGGAAAAGCATCTTTTGCAGCGATTTTTGTGTGAGCATATCAGTGAACACCCCAGACCACTCGGTGAGTTTCATGTCTTTGTAAACTTAAATTTAATGCATTTTATGAATGATTCTTCCAGTGACCCTATGAAACCATTGTCGAGGTGGGGGGTGCTAGCAAAGAAACCAAAAATTCTCGGGACAGCAGCATTTTTCCAAATTTCAATCTTAACCGTTCTATTTCATCAGAAACGATCTTAAAACAGGGCTTTAAGTGTAAAATACCGAACTTGTCCTTTAAACCTCATTTGTCCATTCAGAGCACTGGACACTTACGTCCACAGAGTTTCCCAGTGGAGTAAGTCTGATCAGCTGCTGGTTTGCTTTAGGCCCCCTAAAAAAGGACTTCCTGCATCCAAGCAGACTGTTAGCAAATGAATAGTCGAGGCTATTTCACTTGCGTATGAGGTTATGGGCCGGCCTTCACCTTTGGCCACTAGAGCCCATTCTACTAGGGGTATGGCGGCCTCCAAGGCCCTTATTTCTGGGATTTCCCTTCAAGAAGTTTGTGATGCAGCAGGCTGGTCTTCGCTGCTCACGTTTGTCAGATTCTACAATTTAGACATGGATACCCCTAGGTCTAGAGTTCTCATGTCGTGATAGTTTTAACACGGCAGGTTCTTGGCCGTATGGCCTTCGGGCATTCTAGTTCCCAAAGGGAACGTCTCAGGTTACGACTGTAAC
The DNA here is from genome assembly GCF_051911475.1 of Siphateles boraxobius. NCBI lineage: Eukaryota > Metazoa > Chordata > Actinopteri > Cypriniformes > Leuciscidae > Siphateles > Siphateles boraxobius. The sequence continues at coordinate 3,298,306 of NW_027508701.1, forward strand.
CCTAGTTCCCTGAGTCTATTGCTTTGCCATACTTCCTACATCCCTGTGATCGACTTGCTTCGGCCTTATCGAAGCTTGTGTTCGTCAGACCGGATGTGCTTTTATCCTTTCCTGGTCATGACGTTACCCACCCGTGACACTCATTCTCGCCGTTGGACTAGTTTACGCGCTTCAGACGCAATCACGCAGGGGTGTTTCCAAAGCGCTATCGACGCAGCATCTCGTTCCCTACTCCGCGAACTAGGGTTACAGTCGTAATCTGAGACGTTCTTACTCTTTATGATATCAATATTTCTCAAATATGTGTTTTCATTTATAAGATATATTCAAGTGAAGGTAACATTCCAGAGCAATTTAAGATGTATTTTAAAGTAAATTCACAGGTTCACTGTCACTTAACTCGCTCATTTGTAGAGGTCAATACTCAATAAGATTTAGGGGTATTAAATTATGGAATGGTTTATCCCATGTAGCAAGAAAATGTTCAACTTTAATATATTATAAAAGATGCATAAAGGATCATTTCATTGTTGCTTTGTATTTGTGTCATATATTTTCTGTTGTTGTTGTTTTTGCATTTATGAGCCCTACATGGTTTGTTTTTGGTATGTATATTTTTGGGGGGTTTCGATATATGGTGTAATTCATTTGATTCAGTCATATACATTTATATATTTGTTATTGTAGTTTAGCTCCTTCTTTAATTTTAAAGTTGTTGTTTTTTTAACTTTAAAAACCCCGAATTAGGAAATACAAGAAACTTCCAAACCCATATAAGGGTAAAAATGTAATTGATGTTCAACAAATAAAAAACAGAAATAATACAAATGATAAAGCTTGAGTATTTCGCATTTCATGGAAGGAGAGCTCTATTGCATACAGAGAGGCTTTAAAAACTGCTAGATCTGCTTTTTTTCAACCCTATTAGAAGAAAATAAACAAAACCCTAGGTATTTATTCGAAACAGTTGCTAAACTGACGAAAAATAAAGTTTCAAGCCCAGAAGTTTGCAAGCAGCACAACAGTAATGACTTTATAACCTTCTTCACTTATAAGATTGATAATATCAGGAAAAAATTTATAACTATGCAACCGTCTACTACAGTATCGCATTAGACAGTGCATTGTAGACTCACTGACGAAAAATTAGATTCATTCACTGCTATAGGAGAGGAAGAATTTTCTAAACTCGTTAAATCATCTAAATCGACAACATGTATGTTAGACCCTATACCGACTAAGCTATTGAAAGTGATGCTTCACGAGGTCATAGATCCTCTTCTCAATATTATTAATTCATCTTTTTCACTAGGATACGTACCGAAAACTTTTAAGCTGGCTATGATTTAACCACTTGTTAAAAAAACGCAACTTGATCCTACAGAATTAGTCAATTACAGGCCGATCTCAAATCTACCTTTTCTGTCAAAGATACTAGAAAAGGCAGTATCCTCACAACTACGTTCCTTTTTAGAAAGAAATGGTATCTGCGAGGATTTTCAGTCAGGATTTAGACCGTACCATAGCACTGAGACTGCTCTCATTAGAGTCACAAATGATTTGCTCTTATCATCCGATCGTGGTTGTATCTCGCTATTGGTGTTACTCGATCTTAGTGCTGCATTTGATACTATTGACCACAACATTCTTTTAAATAGACTCGAAAATTATGAAGGCATTAGTGGAATTGCATTAGCATGGTTTAAATCATACTTATCTGACCGTTATCAGTTTGTAGCAGTAAATGAAGAGATGTCTTATCGATCAAAAGTTCAGTATGGCATACCACAAGGCTCAGTACAAGGACCGTTGCTGTTCACTCTGTACATGATACCCTTAGGAGGTATTATTAGGAAGCATGGCATTAGTTTTCACTGTTATGCTGATGATGCTAAGCTCTATATTTCTTCAAGCCCTAACAAAACTTACCAATTCACCAAAATTAACTGAATGCATGGCTGATATAAAAAACTGGATGACTAGTAATTTCCTACTACTTAATTCTGAAAAAACAGAGGTTCTAAAAAAACTTCCTCACGTAATAACCTAGAATACTGTCTAACTTTTTGTACTCGTCGTCGGTTAGGAACCTGGGTGTGCTTTTTGATAGCATTCTTTCATTTGAAAGTCACGTGAATAGTATCTGTAAAACCGCATTTTTCCATCTAAAAATATATATCTAAATTACGTCATATGCTCTCAATGACAAATGCAGAACAATTAGTTCATGCGTTCATGACATCAAGGCTAGATTATTCTAATGCTCTTATGGGTGGTTGCCCTGCACACTTAATAAACAAATTACAGCTGGTCCAAAACGCAGCAGCTAGAGTTCTTACCAGAACCAGGAAGTATGACCATATACGCGGGTTTCTGTGCAACGTCATCACATAGATGCGCGCGCATCTAAGAGGCAGAAAACAACACTCTTTACGTCTATTCTAGCAGAAGCAGAGATGACGCGGAGCTGTTGTGCTGTAAACTAACCTAAATGCATAGGGTATGTCAGGTTTTTATGATTCGCAAACTTAGTTGGACAATTTCATTCAGAGACCTGATGAATAACATTATAACTTAGCTTACTAGTCAACTAACTAACATTTTACATAATGTTATATTAATATGCAAATGAAACACAAACAAACAGATCCAACTCTGAAATTGCAGTTTATTATTGAGTCAACAAGAATTTACAAACAATGCAAAATCTACATTAATTGCAATGTTCTTTTACAGAACTCCGCCCAACATATAGCGGTCTTGCCTCTTGGATGCGCGCGCATCCGGTATTGTTTGTATACAAGAAACCTGTGTATTAGCCCGGTGTAACAGTTTGACTCTGTGTTTCCCCCTTTTTTCTAGTATTTTGGTTTAGTCCCGCTCCTCGTTTGTCTCCAGTTGTCTCACCTGTGTTTAGTTAATTATCTTCATCTGTATAAACCTGTCTTCAATTCATCTTGCTCATCAGTCTCTGTATTTAGTTTCCCTCAGTTCATTCAGTCTTTTTCCGTTCTCGTTGATGTATTGTGGTCTATTGTGGCTCCTGAGTTTCTTTTCATTAAAATCCTGTTTCCTGTTCCTCATCGTCTTCCTCGTGATTCCTCAACCACCACGTTACATAACACAAGAACGGACCCAGACCTATTGCTGGGCTATGGATCCCATCGACCTCCTCCTCACCATCACCCAAAATCATCGCCCCATTGAGGATTATATTAACCCTCTGAGGTCTAAGGGCATTTTTTCACTTTTTCCTTCGATTTTACATATCTTAATAAATTCACCTTTTAAAGGCAATTACATAACATAATCCCATATGTTTTATATCAAAATGTGCAGAGAAAACCCAGCTCTCTTACTGGTGAGTTCACCACTTGTCCTAGAGCATTGTGTAAAGAGAGAGAGAGAGGGATAATTTGGCTCTAAAAGGTGAAAAATATAAGTCAGATTTTTGAAATTCTTCAAATCTCTTGTGGAAACATACCATAACTCATGTGGGCGAATTATTTTGGTCCTTCAAATGGGTTTCCCAAAGTCTTAGGGTCACAAAAGTAGTGTAATATATGAAAAAATAGTAGATAATGAATAATAATTGTCTAAAGTGACATTTTTGAAAAATCGTTTTTTAGTACAAGTTTTGTCTGTGACACTACCTTCACCAAATGTTAGAGGGACTGAGATAAAATGGGACTAAAATAACTTCCTACTACATATCAAGCTTTATGGGATGTGTGCAAATGAAAAAGTAGCATTACAACAGGTCTTTCTTTCAAGCAAAACGTTTACTTTGTGAAAAAACTCACTACTAACAATATTCACAAAATGTACACATTTTCATGTTTTCTTGTCTACATTACACGTCAACTTTTCAACACTTTTTTTCAAACCAAAGATGAACTATATATTAGAAATAACACAGAAACCCACCACTATCCATGTCAGCTGGTATTTTCCTCACTGTGAGGAGATGGGAGGGTATTTAGGGTTCCCTTTCGTTGTCACTCCGAGTTACGTTGGATGGCGACGAATGGGGTTTCGCTTAGAAAGCCTATCAATTTCGAGTATTACAAAACGAGCCAATGGCAAAATAATGCCATGGGTCTGCGGAATTTGCATAGCGTAACTCCGCCCAACCTCGTGGGTATAAAAGGAGGACGCTGGCAACATGCAGATATGTTTTCGCTTCGGAGCCAAGTTAATCCTTCGTTCCACAAGCCATCACTGAACTATGAGCTTCTACAGACGAGCTAGATTCTCTGGTGTTGGTGTGACGGCGATCTCCCGGCGAGTGCACACTTCCTGCTTATCTGTGCAGTGGTTTGCCAGTGAGTGTGTCTCTCCCCGGGCACTTCAACACTCTCAGAGTTTCTTTTCTCTCACAAAAGAGCTTGCACGCGGCACGTCTTTTTAAAGATGCATCGCCCGTGCACTTCTGGTTGCGGTAGACTCGTTGCCGACTCTGATGGGCATGAGCGTTGCATAGTGTATTTGGGCATTGATCCCACTAGAGCAGCGCTCGTGGATGACGCGATTCAGTTCGCGCGGTCTCCTCCCCGCTTCAGGGGAGTCAGCTCCACTATGGTCGGTGGCAATGCCCCTATCATGAGAGTGGAGGTTGCTACCCTGCTGGTGAAGGGTGCGATCGAGACCCTGGGGTCCCTCCAGCCGAAATGAGGTCCGGCTTCTACAGCCCGTACTTCATTGTCCCGAATTAAACCGGTGGGTTATGGCCAATCCTGGACCTGCGCATGCTGAACCGCTCCCTTCACAGGCTGCTGTTCAAGATGCTCACTGCCAAGCGCATTTTCGAATGTGTGCGGCCCCAGGATTGGTTTGCAGTGATCGACCTGAAGGACGCCTACTTTCATGACTTGCTTTCAAGGGGCAGGCATATCAGTACGAGGTTCTCCCATTCGGGTTAGCCCTGTCTCCTCGCGTCTTCACGAAGGTCGTCGAGGCAGCCCTTTTTCCCCTACGGGAACACGGGGTTCGCATCCTGAATTATCTCGACGACTGGCTGATCCTAGCTCACTCTCGAGATCAGGTTTGCGAACACAGGGACCTAGTGCTATGGCACCTAGCCTGTCTGGGCCTTCGGGTCAACTGGGAGAAGAGCAAACTTTGCCCCGTGCAGAGGATCTCTTTTCTCGGTATGGAAATCGACTCGGTCGCTATGTCCGCGCAGCTTACGAGCGAGGGCAAGAGTGCGGTTCCACTAAAACTTTTTCAGAGGCTCCTGGGGCATATGGCATCTGCAGCTGCGGCAACGCCGCTTGGATTGCTCATATGAAACCGCTTCAGTTTTGGCTTCGCGACCGAGTCTCGAGGTGGGCATGGCAACACGGCACCCTCCGAGTACCAGTTACTCCGACCTGCTGTCAGACCTTCACCCCGTGGTCGAACCTCAGTTTTCTACGGGCCGGAGTGCCCCTGGAACGAGCTTCCCGGCATGTTGTAGTAACAACAGATGCCTCCAACACGGGCTGGGGCGCCATGTGCAATGGACATGCTGCTGCGGGCTCCTGGACAGGACCCCAGCGGCTATGGCATGTCAATTGCCTCGAGTTGTTGGCAGTACGACTTGCCCTGCACCGCTTCCGGGCGTTGCTCAGGGGTCAACACGTACAAGTCCGATCAGACAATACCGCTACTGTAGCGTACATCAACCGTCAAGGTGGTCTACGCTCCCGCGGTATGTCACAACTCGCTCGCCACCTCCTCCTATGGAGTCAGAAGCATCTGAGGTCGCTTCGAGCCATTTTCATTCCCGGAACTCTGAACTGTACAGCCGACGAGCTCTCACGGCTTCAGCCCCTCCCTGGAGAATGGCGACTCCATCCCCAGTTGGTTCAGCTGATTTGGGACCAGTTCGGGGACGCACAGATAGATCCGTTTGCCTCTCACGACTCGACCCATTGCGCCCTGTATTATTCCCTGACCGAGGGCACGATCGGCACGGATGCACTGGCGCACAGCTGGCCGCAGGGCCGCAAAAATGCGTTTCCCCCAGTGAACCTTCTTGCGCAGACCTTGCGCAAGGTCAGGTAGGACGAAGAGCAGGTCATTATGGTTGCGCCGCACTGGCCCACCAGGACCTGGTTCTCCGAACTAGTTCTCCTCGCGACAGCACCTCCCTGGCCGATCCCTCTGAGGAAGGACCTCCTTTCTCAGGGACGGGGCAACCTATGGCACCCTCGTCCCGATCTTTGGAACCTCCACGTGTGGCTCCTGGATGGGTCGAGGTAGGTTTGAGTACCCTACCACCACTTCCGCTAGAGCATTGTCCACGAGACATGTCTATGCGTTGAAGTGGAACCTCTTCGTCAACTGGTGCTCTTCTCACCGAGAAGACCCCCGGAGATGTTCGATCAGTGTCGTGCTTTCCTTCCTACAAGATGGGTTGGAGCGAAGGCTGTCTCCCTCCACCCTAAAAGTCTATGTCGCCGCCATTGCCGCACAGCATGACTTTGTTGAAGGTAAGTCTTTGGGAAGGCACAACCTGATCGTCAGGTTCCTGAGAGGAGCGAGGAGACTGAATCCTCCTCGCCCTCCTCACGTTCCCTCTTGGGACCTCTCAGTGGTGTTAACTGCCCTGCAGAGTGCTCCCTTTGAGCCTCTGCAATCAGTGGAGCTTAAGTTCCTGTCAATGAAAACAGCGTCCCTGGTTGCACTGGCCTCCATCAAGAGGGTAGGGGACCTGCACGCATTCTCCGTTGACGAAGCGTGCCTGGAATTTAGGCCGGCTTACTCACGTGATCCTGAGACCCCGTCCTGGATATGTGCCCAAGGTTCCTACCACTCCCTTTCGGGACCAGGTGGTGAACCTGCAAGCGCTGCCCCTGGAGGAGGCAGACCAAGCCTTGGCACTGCTCTGTCCAGTACGCGCTCTCCGCGCCTATGTAGACAGAACGCAGTGTTTCAGGACCTCAGACCAGCTCTTTGTCTGTTATGGTGGGAAGCTGAAGGGAAAGGCTCTCTCCAAGCAAAGGTTGTCTCACTGGATAGTGGACGCCAATGCTTTGGCATACCAGCAGCAAGGTCGACCGTGCCCCCTTGGTGTGACTGCCCACTCCACCCGGAGTGTGGTGTCCTCTTGGGCTCTAGCGCATGGCGCCTCGCTAACAGACATCTGCAGAGCTGCAGGCTGGGCGACACCGAACACATTCGCCAGATTCTACAATCTCCGAGTGGAGCCAGTGTCCTCTCATGTACTCGCTTCACCCAGCTAGTACTGGACCCGCTCAGGTGTCTTCGTTTGCTCGCCATTCCACTCCACGGACTGGATACATGCGATATTCTCCTCAGATGAGCTTCTCTGAGAGCCCTGAGTGCCTCCAGCACTCCTGACGTCGGCGCCAGTGTCTCTTGCCTGAGCGTTGGCTAGGTGCCTCCCGTGTGCATGGTCCCTCCCCTGAGCGACCCCCACATGTGTATTCCCACTGTAAGCCTCTCTGAGCATGTGTCTTTCCCTTGGCAAGCCACCTTTCCCCCCGGGGTTGAAATATTCCAGCTGCGGCTGGACACCCCAGTGTTCTCCATATGCATCCTCCGGGTCATATGTGTATTCTCTAAGTCCCCCCCCCCCCTCTGGGCTGGCATTAATTGCATATTCCACTGAGCTATGGGATATGCTCCCCAGTGTACCTTGGTATTCCTGTGATAAATAGGAGTCCTTCGTCCGTGCTAGTCTCATGACAGGGATCTCAGATTTACGCAGGGCACTGGAAGACAGCCGAGAAGGTGGCGTTATAAGACTGGTAACCCCATTCGTCGTCATCCGACGTAACTCGGAGTGACAACGGAAGGGAACGTCTCGGTTACGTATGTAACCCTCGTTCCCTGAGTAGAGAACAGAGACGTTACGTCTTCCTGCCACTTTCCGCTGTACTGCGGGGATCGCCTGAGCTCAGTCTTGGCTCCTCAGCAAAGAAACATATCTGCATGTTGCCAGCGTCCTCCTTTTATACCCACGAGGTGGGGCGGAGTTACGCTATGCAAATTCCGCAGACCCATGGCATTTCTTTGCCATTGGCTCGTTTTGTAATACTCGAAGTTGATAGGCTTTCTAAGCGAAACCCCATTCGTCGTCATCCGACGTAAGGTCTCCGTTCCCTACTCAGGGAACGAGGATTACATACGTAACCGAGACGATTTCAACCGCATCTATTGGTTGGTTTCACACAAAATGCAGACAGGCAAAATTAGCCCACCAATCACGCAAGGTGAACGACCATCTTGTCTTCCCTCTCGCTCTCTGTGTGAGTCACGTATGATCTCGCGAGAATAAGGACGTTGAAGCTGAGAATCTATCGATTACGGCAAAATCAGAACCATTAATGTGTGCTGCACAATCGCGGAGATATTAATAGAAACATTTAGTAAACATCGAGTTGACGCGCCCGCGTCATCCGACCTCAGGGGGTTAAGGAATTCCTTCACCTCGCCCACCAGGTGTCATGGAAAGAGGGAGCCCTCAAACACTCCCTTTAGATTGGTCTGGACGATCCACTCTTTGGGCAAGTTCCAGCTACTACCACCACGTGTTCCTTGATGGAATACATAGACAACATCCTGTGGGTGAGTGGATCGTCTTACACCGTCTCCGCCGTGGCCGGCCGAAGGGTCTTCTCCGCCCTGTCCTCCTGCACAGCATGCTCCACCCTGGAGGCTGCCTGCTCCAGACCACGCCCTCCTCAGCCTCCAGGGCGCCAGCCCCCCACCCTATTGATGTTATACGGCACGAGGACGTGCCTTTTTGGGAGGGGGCGTACTGTAACAGTTTGACTCTGTGTTTCCCCCTTTTTTCTAGTATTTTGGTTTAGTCCTGTTCCTCGTTCAGTTTTTCCGCTCCTCGTTTGTCTCCAGTTGTCTCACCTGTGTTAGGTTAATTATCTTCATCTGTATCACCTGTCTTCAATTCATCTTGCTCATCAGTCTCTGTGGCCGTTTCTCAATATGCGTTCTTGTCTGTACTTGTGGACTTGTGAAACGTCATCAGTCGCTGCCCAAGTACAGTTCCAATTCAAAGTTCACATCTAGCCAAGTCCAGTTCAAATCCCTGGATGTGTTCTTGATGCGCCCCTTTTACAGAGGATGCATCGAGAGGTGACTTGTGCGGACTTGAGACAGCCAGGTATCCCAGAATGCATCTCGCACCAACCAGCAAGCGTCAGTAGCAGAGGAGAAAACACGGGTAATATAAAAATACTATTATTTATTGTTATTGTTTCACGAAATGTAATTTTAATAGTTTTCAGGCGTGAATGTAGTTGTTTAAAGTTCAAATCTGTGGTTTATTTATAAAGATAGCGCCTATTTGAAAAATGTGTCCGACGTTTGCAGAGTTGTGAGATCCAGGCGATCACCTCTAGTTCAGCGCTCATTAACCCCGACTGGAACAGCTTTTCCTCGGCTAGTCCTTCTGATGTTTGCCGCTGGCTCTGATGTCTCTAGTCCAGTGGTTAAACATGAGATATAGTTTGTCTTGTGTATAAGTCGATCTTTGGTCTCATTAATCTATAGTTTGTTCCATGGCAAATCGTTTTGGCTGAGGGCAAAGTGAAGTTTCATAACTTTATATATTTAGGCTATTTAACTTTAACTTTGTAGCCTATTAGAGAGCTGACTTATGTTTGACTGAATTGTTTGCTTTATTTCTCATTGTATAGCTTCTTATACCTATTAGGCTACTTTTATACTGGATATTATTGATCATTAAAACTTTTTTTATATATATTATTTTACTATACATTCTCTTCACTTTATGTACATGTATAATAAAATAAAATGACACAACCCTGTCTCTGTTTGTTAAATGTCAGTTTTAATGATCAATAATGTTTCATATTTTTAAAATGAAAACAAAAAGAAGCAGGGTTGTGTTTTATATTTTGCGTTGTTATAAATATATGCAGTGAAGAAAATCAATGTGCGTTGCCTGAAACACATTTGGGTGGCCATTAATATGTTTAAGATTTTTTTAAATGAAAAGAGGGTGGTGTTTTATTACATATTTCGTTTTATTGTTGATGAAAAGAGGCAGAGTTGTATTGTATACCATATTTCGTTTTATTGTTGCCTAAAATATACATAAAGAGATAACCGGAGTAGCCAGAGCGTGCTGAGTGACGCGATCAAGAACGCCGCTGTTCCATTTGCAGAATAACCGGACTCACATCCTCTCGTCCTCGGGAGTTCGTTCTCCTGAGTCGAACTTGGCAAGTCTGAACTACCAAGGACGCAAGTCCGAAGTTTCCGTACTTGGTATTGAGAAATGGCCTGTATTTAGTTTCCCTCAGTTTATTCAGTCTTTTTAGCGTTCTCGTTGATGTATTAGTTTAGTTTAGTTTAGTTTAATTTATTTATAAAGCACTTTACAACTGCACCTGCAGACCAAAGTGCTGTACAATCAGCAGCATAAAATAAACAACACATAAAAACAACATGCAACTTACAAATACAGATAACTAGCCCAACCTCTCAAAGGCTAAAGACAAGAAATAATTTTTAACACTGGTTTTAAATACATTTAAAGAAGTGATCTCTCTTAGTTCAAGAGGCAGACTATTCCAAAGCCTCGGACCTGCAACAGCAAAGGCCTGATCACCTTTTAACTTTAAATGAGATTGAGGGACAGAGAGCAATGTTTTATTATTTGATCTTAAAGACCTAGGTGTTTGATGAAGAGCAATAAGCTCAGATACATACGCAGGAGCTAACCCATGTACTGCTTTAAAAACATACAGCAGAGTTTTATATTTTATCCTGAAATCCACTGGTAGCCACCTCAGAGAAGCTAAGACAGGAGAAATATGCTGACTTTTCTTAGCACCCATCAACAGCCGTGCCGCCGCATTCTGGACTAACTGCAAGCGTGATATAGTGGTCTGACTGGACCCTACATACAAAACATTACAATAGTCGAGGCGGGACAGACCAAAGGCATTAATAACTTTTTCTAAATCTTTTCTCAACAGAATAGGCTTTAAACGTGCAATAGTCCTAATCTGGAAAAAGCAACTTTTAACCACGGCACTAATCTGCTTATCAAATTTCAAATCTGGGTCAAACACAACACCTACGTTTTTTACTTGGTCATGGCAATAGTCTGACCATGTGCCAAAGTATGTTGCAATATCAAAGCATCCTCTGGCAGGACCAAAAAGCATGATCTCAGTTTTACTTTGGTTTAACTGAACCAAATTATGAGTCATCCAGCTCTTAACCTCCTCCAGACAAGCCAACAGTGCGTTAGAACCACAATTCTCTCCTGATCTCAAAGGGAGATAGATTTGTGTATCATCGGCATACAAATGGTACGACATGCCATATTTTTTAATAATCAAACCCAGGGGCAACATGTACAAAGAAAATAAAATTGGGCCTATAACAGAACCCTGTGGAACCCCACAAGTGACGGGCACTGCTGTTGAAACAAAATTACCATACTTTACTGAGAATGCTCTATCAGTAAGATACGACTTAAACCACTTTAAAACTGTCCCACGTATTCCAACCAATTGGGATAACCGCTTTATGAGAATCACATGGTCTATTGTATCAAAAGCCGCACTCAAGTCCAATAAAATCAGTGCTGCAGTATTACCTGCATCTCTGATTAAACGGAGGTCATTAAAAACTGTCAAGAGTGCTGATTCTGTACTATGACCTGCCCTAAAACCAGACTGAAATTTATCTAAGATGTCATGTTTACTTAAAAATGACATTAGCTGTGATAAACCACCTTCTCTAAAACCTTTGACAAGCTTGGAAGTTTTGAAATAGGCCAGTAATTTTTATAATTATTAAGCCAGGGTATAGAATTAATCTTTGGTTTCCTAACTTTATATGGGGCCACTACATCCAAAATATCTGAACAAACAGAATTAAAGACTGTCAACAGTTCATCTGGGCCCACAGAAAGAGGAGGAGACTCAATCACATTCACAAATGAGGAGGAGATATATACCTCAGAAAACTCTACAGCTGTTGAAGACGTAATGAGACGAGAACAAATCACATCCATCTGAGGCAAAATTGGTTTGCATGGCAAACAGGCATTAAAAATAACAGGCATGTGATCAGACAAAACATCATTACAAACATCAATATTACAAATTGGAAGCCCCAGAGACAAGAGCAAATCCAAGATATGGCCTTGTTCATGGGTAGGACTTGAAACAGACTGCATGAAATTAAAAGAGTCTACCAATTGTAAAAACTCAGAAAACATAGGCTTATCTGGACAGCACACATGAGTATTAATGAGTATCAGTATTGACGTGTATTGTGGCTCCTGAGTTTCTTTTCATTAAATCCTGTTTCCTGTTCCTCATCGTCTTCCTCGTGATTCCTCAACCACCACGTTACATAACGTCTTTGGTTACGTATGTAACCCTTGTTCCCTGAGTAGGGAACGGAGACGTTACGTCGGATGACGACGAATGGGGTTTCGCTTAGAAAGCCTATCAGCTCTGAGTATTACAAAACGAGCCAATGGCAAGGAAATGCCATGGGTCTGCGGAATTTGCATGACGTAACTCCGCCCCACCTCGTGGGTATAAATGGAGGACGCCAGCAACATGCAAATATGTTTCTTCGCTGAGGAGCCAAGACTGAGCTCAGGCGATCCCTGCGGTACAGCGAAAAGTGGCAGGCAGACGTAACGTCTCCGTTCCCTACTCAGGGAACGAGGGTTACATACGTAACCCAAGACGTTCCCTTTCGTTGTCACTCCGAGTTACGTCGGATGACGACGAATGGGGTTACCAGTCTAATCACGCCACCTTCTCAGCTGTCTTCCAGTGCCCTGCGTAAATCTGAGATCCCTGTCGAGAGACTGGACGAAGGACTCCTATTTATCACAGGAATACCAAGGTACACTGGGAAGCATATCCCAAGCTAGGGGAAGTATGCAATTAATGCCAACCCAGCGGGGGGGGGGGGGGGGGGGGGGGGCAGGGGTGGCAAGGTGGCTTGCCAAGGGAAAGACACATGCTCAGAGAGGCTTACAGTGGAAATACACGTGGGGGTCGCTCAGAGGAGGGACCACGCACACGGGAGGCACCTAGCCGACGCACAGGCAATAGACACTGGCGCCGACGTCAGGAGTGCTGGAGGAACTCAGGGCTTTCGGGGAAGCTCACCTGAGGAGAATATTCTACGTATCCAGTCCGTGGAGTGGAATGGCGAGCAAGCGAAGACACCTGAGCGGGTCCGGTACTAGCTGGTTGAAGCGAGTACACGAGAGGACACTGGCTCCACTCGGAGATTATAGAATCTGGCGAATGTGTTAGGTGTCGCCCAGCCTGCAGCTCTGCAGATGTCTGTTAGCGAGGCGCCATGCGCTAGAGCCCAAAAGGATGCCACACTCCGGGTGGAGTGGGCAGTCACACCAAGGGGGCACGGTCGACCTTGCTGCTGGTATGCCAAAGCAATGGTGTCCACTATCCAGTGAGACAACCTTTGCTTGGAGAGAGCCTTTCCCTTCAGCTTCCCATCATAACAGACAAAGAGCTGGTTTGAGGTCCTGAAACACTGCGTTCTGTCTACATAGGCACGGAGAGCGCGTACTGGACAGAGCAGTGCCAAGGCTGGGTCTGCCTCCTCCGGGGGCAGCGCTTGCAGGTTCACCACCTGGTCCCGGAAGGGAGTGGTGGGAACCTTGGGCACGTATCCAGGCCGGGGTCTCAGGATCACGTGAGAGTAAGCCGGCCCGAATTCCAGGCACGCTTTGTCAACGGAGAATGTGTGCAGGTCCCCTACCCTCTTGATGGAGGCCAGTGCAACCAGGAGAGCTGTCTTCATTGACAGGAATTTAAGCTCGACTGATTGCAGGGGCTCAAAGGGAGCACTCTTCAGGGCAGTTAGAACCACTGAGAGATCCCAAGAGGGAACGAGAGGAGGGCGAGGAGGATTTAGTCTCCTCGCTCCTCTCAGGAACCTGATGACCACGTCGTGCTTCCCCACCGACTTACCTTCGATGAGGTCATGGTGAGTGGCAATAGCGGCAACATAGACCTTCAGGGTGGAGGGAGACAGCCTTCGCTCCAACCGGAAGGAAAGCACAACGCTGATCGAGCATCTCCGGGGGTCTTCTCGGTGAGAAGAGCACCAGTTGACGAAGAGGTTCCACTTCAACGCATAGACATGTCTCGTGGACAACGCTCTAGCGGAAGTGAGGTAGCCACCACCGCTGGTGGTAGGGTACTCAAACCTGCCTCGAGCCGTCCAGGAGCCACACGTGGAGGCTCCAAAGATCGGGGCGAGGGTGCCACAGAGTGCCCCGTCCCTGAGAAAGGAGGTCCTTGCTCAGAGGAATGGGCCAAGGAGGTGCTGTCGCGAGGAGTACAAGCTCAGGGAACCAGGTCCGGGTGGGCCAGTACGGCGCGACCAGAATGACCTGCTCCTCATCCTCCCTGACCTTGCTTGCGCAAGGTCTGCGCAAGAAGGCTCACTGGGGGAAACGCATATTTGCGGCCCAGCGGCCAGTTGTGCGCCAGTGCATCCGTGCCGATCGTGCCCTCAGTCAGGGAATAATACAGGGCGCAATGTGTCGAGTCGTGAGAGGCAAACAGATCTATCTGTGCGTCCCCGAACTGGTCCCAAATCAGCTGAACCGACTGGGGATGGAGTCGCCATTCTCCAGGGAGGGGCTGAAGCCGTGAGAGCTCGTCGGCAGCACAGTTCAGAGCTCCGGGAATGAAAATGGCTCGAAGCGACCTCAGATGCTTCTGACTCCATAGGAGGAGGTGGCGAGCGAGTTGTGACATACGGCGGGAGCGTAGACCACCTTGACGGTTGATGTACGCTACAGTAGCGGTATTGTCTGATCGGACTTGTACGTGTTGACCCCTGAGCAACGCCCTGAAGCGGTGCAGGGCAAGTCGTACTGCCAACAATTCGAGGCAATTGACATGCCACAGCCGCTGGGGTCCTGTCCAGGAGCCCGCAGCAGCATGTCCATTGCACATTGCGCCCCAGACCGTGCTGGAGGCATCTGTTGAGACAACAACATGCCGGGAAGCTCGTTCCAGGGGGACACCCGCCCTGAGAAAACTGAGGTTCGACCACGGGGTGAAGAACTGACGGCAGGTCGGAGTAACTGGTACTCGTAGCGTGCCCTGTTGCCATGCCCACCTCGGGACTCGATCGCGAAGCCAAAGCTGAAGCGGTCTCATATGAAGCAATCCGAGCGGCGTGACTGCGGCTGCAGATGCCATATGCCCCAGGAGCCTCTGAAAAAGTTTCAGTGGAACCGCACTCTTGCCCTCGAATTGTCTCAGGCAAGTCAGCAGTGACTGCGCGCGCTCGCTTGTAAGCTGCGCGGACATGGCGACCGAGTCGATGTCCATACCGAGACAAGAGATCCTGTGCACGGGGCAAAGTTTGCTCTTCTCCCAGTTGACCCGAAGGCCCAGACGAGCTAGGTGCCGGAGCATTAGGTCCCTGTGTTCGCAAACCTGATCTCGAGAGTGAGCTAGGATCAGCCAGTCGTCGATATAACTCAGGATGCGAACCTCGTGTTCCCGAAGGGGAACAAGGGCAGCCTCGACGACCTTCGTGAAGATGCGAGGAGACAGGGCTAGCCCGAAAGGGAGAACCGCGTACTGGTATGCCTGCCCCCCGAAAGCAAACCGAAGGAACGGTCTGTGTCGAGGAAGAATGGAGACATGAAAGTAGGCGTGCTTCAGGTCGATCGCTGCAAACCAATCCTGGAGCCGTACGCATTCGAAAACACGTCTGGCAGTGAGCATCTTGAACGGCATCCTGTGAAGAGAGCGCTTCAGCACGCGCAAGTCCAGGATTGGCTGTAACCCACCGGTTTTCTTGGGGACAATGAAGTAGGGGCTGTAGAAGCCGGACCAAATCTCGGCTGGAGGGACAGTCTCGATTGCACCCTTCGCCAGCAGGATGGCAATCTCTGCTCTCATGATGGGGGCATTGCCACCGACCAAAGTGGAGCGGGCTCCCCTGAAGCGGGGAGGAGACCGTGCGAACTGAATCGCATAGCCGAGCCTGACGGTCCGCGCGATCCAGCGGGACAGACGGGGAAGCTCTAACCAAGCTCCCAGGAACTGAACCAGTGGGATCATGCGAACCACAGGCGTCCCCCCGGAGGGGCAGCGAAGCGGAGTAACTGGCCCAGACGTGGACGGCATAGCGGCCCGATGTGGGGGCACAGTTAGCAACCGCGCCCTGGCAGGGCCAGGGGAGGACCAGGCTGGTCGTCCCGCGGGGGCCTGCTCTGCCAGGGGTCTGGCGACAGAGGGGGACAAGGGCGAAGCGCTCTGTGTCGCCCGAGAACTCTGTGGGCTCAGGGAAGAGGGGGTCGTTTCTGACTTTAACCACTTTAGGGTTCTGCTCACCCGTGGAGGCTGCTGCGTGGTCCGGGCGGGAGCCGCAGGAGGGCGCCCTCGGCGGGAAACAGGCTGAGGCGTCTGCCCGGCCGGGCGGGTGGAGGCAGCAGCGGGCCGGCGGGGCAGAATATGTTTCGAAATCCTCAACTGCACCGCCAAAGAGGCCGGCCTGGGACAGGGGGGCGTTGAGCAGACGGGTCCGCTCGGTGTCCCGCATGTCAGCCAGGTTCAGCCACAGATGTCTCTCCTGGACCACAGCTGTGGACATCACCAAACCCAGGGAGCGCGCGGTAACCTTCGTCGCCCGGAGAGCAAGGTCGGTCGTGGCGCCCAGCTCATTGAAGAGCCCTGGGATTGTCCTACCCTCGTGCATGTCTCTGAGCATCTGGGCCTGGTAGACCTGCAGAGTGGCCATAGCATGCAGTGAAGCAGCCGCCTGTCCCGCCGCTCTGTAAGACTTCGCCACAAGGGTCGACGAAAATCTACAGGCTTTGGATGGGTGCTTAGGCTCGCCCCTAAAAGAAGCACTCTGAGGACATAGTTGCATGGCAACAGAGCGTTCAACCGGGGGAAGCCCAGTGTACCCACGGGCAGCTGCCTCATCGAGGGGAGGAAAGGCGGATGAGACCAGCGAGCGGTCCCGAGAAGACAGGGGGGTCTTCCAGGACTTCGAGATCTCATCATGCACATCCGGGAAGAAAGGTATTGGGGTTTGCCGAGGACGAGGGTCGGCGGCCTTACCCAAAAACCAATCGTCCAGCCGCGAGCGCTCAGGACAAGGTGGAGGCCTCCACTCGAGTCCGATGCTCGCGGCTGCCCAGGAAAGCATGGCCGTCATCTCCGGATCGGACTCGGGCACAGCCGTATGCACACCGGAAGGTGGCAGCTGTGACGAGTCGTCACTTCCGGGAGAATCGAACCCACCTAGTGATGCTGCAACAGACATGGCATCCTCCTCTGTAGCTTCAGCTGAAACGCACGGGCCACCAGAGGGTAGACCCGTGGGAATCAACTGTTCACTAGCGGGCACCGTCATTGAAGAGGGGGGCTGGGGTCGTGGACACATAGTCGACGCCTTGTTCCAGACCGTAACCCTCAGGTCACACTGGCCACCAGCCGAAGGACGGGGGGTGGATGAGGGGACTCTCACTCTTGCGAGTTCACTGAGTCTCGACATTAATGACGCGATGGTCATGTTCCCACAGAGAGAACATGAGTCATCCACGAGCGCTGCTCTAGCATGATCAATGCCCAAACATACTATGCAACGCTCGTGCCCATCAGAGTCTGATACCAATCTGCCGCAACCAGAAGTACACGGGCGAGGCATCTTTAAAAAGACGTGCCACGTGTAAGCTCTTTTTGTGAGAGAAAACTCAAGTGTTGAAGCACCCGGGGAGACACACACTGTCTGGCAAACCTCTGCAACAGATAAGCAGGAAGCACGCGCTCGCTGAAGATCGCCGTCACACCAACACTCGAGGTACTCGTTTGTAAAGCTGACAATTCAGAGATGGCTTGTGGAGAAAAGAATAAACTTGGCTCCGAAGCGAAAACATATCTGCATGTTGCCGGCGTCCTCCTTTTATACCCACGAGGTGGGGCGGAGTTACGTCATGCAAATTCCACAGACCCATGGCATTTCCTTACCATTGGCTCG
Organism: Siphateles boraxobius; assembly: GCF_051911475.1. Classification (NCBI taxonomy): domain Eukaryota; kingdom Metazoa; phylum Chordata; class Actinopteri; order Cypriniformes; family Leuciscidae; genus Siphateles; species Siphateles boraxobius. The sequence continues at coordinate 3,316,324 of NW_027508701.1, forward strand.
TTTTGTAATACTCGAAGCTGATAGGCTTTCTAAGCGAAACCCCATTCGTCGTCATCCGACGTAACTCGGAGTGACAACGAAAGGGAACACCAGGTTCGGTCAACACTGCATTGGCTTCCTATTAAACATTGTATACATTTTTAAATATTGCTGATTACTTACAAAGCACTAAATGGTTTAGCTCCCCAGTACTTGAGCGAGCTCTTAACCCATTATAGTCCTTCACGTCTATTGTAATCTCAAAATTCTGGCCAGTTGATAATACCTAGAATATCAAAATCGACTGCTGGCGGTAGATCCTTTTCCTATTTAGCACCAAAACTTTGAAACAATCTTCCTAACATTGTCCGGGAAGCAGACACAGTCTGTCAGTTCAAATCTAGCCTAAAAACGCATATCTTTGGCTTAGCATACACATAACACATTATAGACTTCTATAATTCAATGTTAGGCTGCATAGTTTAGATCAGCCAGAACCGGGAGCACTTCCCTTAAATCCTGATGTACTTTGTACATCATAAGAAGGATGGCATCTACGCTAATATTAGTCTCTCTTTTTATCCCGAGGTTTACCGCAGTCCGCCGGATCCAGGCCGTATCCTGATCTGATGAAGGAACTGCACCTGGACACGACGACAACGCAGTCCTGAAGTGTCACTAGTCTCTCCCTAGTGAAGGCCTCCTTCCCCGTACCTCTGAACTGATAAAACGTTGTCGGGATAATTCCGATTCACGCGGCTACGCGGAAGCGATAAAAAATTCTCAGAGCCACCAGGCACTGTTTTATGCAAATGAGCGGCCGGATCGCATTAGAGGATTTTCTGTTAGGGCGGTGTCGTGTTAGCGGCCCCTAAGTTAATTACTAATGATCGTTGCGACGGAAGTGAATCAATCAAAACTAACTTTAGCTGGACAATAACTATATTCTAGAGCTGCTGTAAAGCCAAAACAATCTCTTTTACTTTAATTTCCTATTATCACTGTAAAGCTGCTTTGAAACAGTCCATATTGTTAAAAGCGCTATATAAATGGTGGTGACTTGACAATTATCTTGTTGGACAAAACATGTAAGTATAATAAACTTTTGTTGATAACAAAGCTTGTTTTTAGCGATAATCCAAAAGCCTATGGGAAAATCCTATTGGGTTTTTGTCAAGGGAACCAGAGTGATTTGCTTTGCCTATAAAGTGGCGTCACACCTGCACCACTCTATTATTGTATGTTTTAAGGAACTTTTCATCCATTTGCTCACAGGAATTTTTATTTTTTAAACTTAATCACAGGCTTTATGAAATGTTGTGCATCAAAAGAAGCTCATACTAATGGCCTGGATGAAAAGACCAATGACAACATTAAGCAGCACGTTTTAATATTGTTTGTATCTAATGTAGGTCGAGACACAACACTACACCCCCCAAATGTTACTTTAAACACACTGTTAACCAAATACACACACTTTTTTAACCCATCCTCCACTTCAAGGCTCCAAATAATAAATGCATTCTTAAAAAGGCTGTCATACACCAGGTTTATAAGCCTTTTACAAAAACAAAAAAAATTTCCCCTCATGTCAAATGTCAGTGAGTGGTGGTTCGCGTGGCGACAAAAGCTTATTAAACTGGGATTTATCAGTGTGCCGTATGAACTATTATTCTGACAGAGTTAAGGCTGTACTGAGGACGCCGTGGTTTGACCAATAAGATAAGGGCGTTTCAGCGCCACCCACATGTGCGAATAAAATATTGAAACAATAAACCAATTTGTAAACCAAAAACACTTTTTTGTCTCTCATTTTTCGTTTGTTGAACTAAGCAGAAAAACGAATAAAACAGCCATCTTTTCATTCCTTGTTACTCCATTCCAGATAGGAAATAAAATGATCAAAAACGTACACAGACCAAAGTGTCTATACCAAGCAGCATCCTGTAGTTGTAAGTGGTGATCTAAATATATTTCAGAACCTTATTTATGCTGACATGACATTATATTCTAGACTATCAACATGCCTGAAAAACAGTCCTGATCGACCCAGTGCGAAATGAGGTTCTTATGAATGTAAAATTCTGCTGAACTGGAGGTAACATTTTAAGAGCTATGTTTCATATTTGTTGAATTTTATTTATTTTTTTGGTGCTATTCTATTCTAACAGTACAAATGTCTCGACCACATCTCAGGATTTTTATTTTAAACTGAGATGGTGTGATGACCAAACAGCCCAGTGGCAATCACAGACCCTAACACAGGATTCTAGCAGTTGTGTAGTTTTTGGACTTTATGTGAAAAAAAATCTCAAATATATACTTTTTCTATCAGGGTGAAAACATTTTCTCTAAAAAAAAAAGTGTTTCTCTCAAAATGCTTTTCTTTGCTCTCAATGCAATTTCTTGCTCTCGTGACAGGATTTTGCTTTCGCTGTGAAAATTGTGTCATGGGCGGGGCCACGTTCCTATTGGCCAGTCGGGTGAGCATCGTCTTATCTTGGGAGTTGAACTGAATCATTACACAATTGTTCGGTTCACCTAGATAGATGCCGCCTCTGCCTTAGTTGAGCACGGACACTCCAATGTTTGGGTAAGATGATGACGCACACACAACTCGATGGGTAGCTGGCTGAGCAAGTTCAGCATCACTGAAGATTAAACATTAAAAAATAGCACTCATATTCATGAATGAATGTGTATTATATTATTAGCATGCTAATTGCTAATTAGACATCATGCTATAGGTAAACTTGCAAACTCACCTGGTTTATACTATTTTTAAATCAAATGCCAAATGAGTGTTTTGATTTAGATAGTTTCACTCCTTATTTAGTGAGTAGTCAGCTAGTTTCTACTTTTGCACTTGCTAAGCACCTGAAGAGTAACTGCTTGTTCATCATATACAACCTCCTGTACAACTTTCAACTAACGTTAGTATGCATGGAAGGTGGCAACCCTATAGCAAGCTAACGTTAGACAGTGATTGATATGCTGTTTGAAAGTGTCCCACTTTTGAAAGTGTGCGGTCACTGCGGTGATTTTCCATGCTGGAAATAAAAAGCAGCAAGAATGCACATTACAATGACCGTAACTTTTTATTTTATGTAAACATGTCAAAATATTTAGAATAAGCCCTGTGCAGCTGAGTTTGCAAGCTACACATGCAGTGTAACTAAACGTGTAGTGCAACAACCATACAAAGACTAGTTTAAAAAAAACTAGGTGGGACACTTTCAAACGGTATATGAGCGTCAATCAGAAAGTTGAGCGATTCATTTTGAACGATTCTTTAATATGACTCGGGCAGGGGCGGTTCTAAGGTCAGTGGATATTCGGGGCTTTAGCCCAAACTAAAATTGGGTATTTTTATTTAAATTAATGAATTATAAAAGCGATTTAAGGGAATAAAGAAAAAGAAAGGCTTATTGTATTAGTGAAATAATTTAAAGTATTTGCAAATAATCTTTTATTTTTAAGTATGCATACATTCTCTCTACATGAATCAAGGAAATTACAGCATATTTTCAATTCAAAAAGGCAAAATTGAATTGAAAAAATAAAAGTTGAGTAATTTGCGTCACCGGATATTGTCGGTAGTTGAACATTTCTTTTGTAAAACAGTTGTCAAATATTAAATCTTTATCTACTTGCATTTTACCAGGCATTCGTTCACATTCTTCTGTGAACGGTAAGCCCCGCCTTCTTTAATCATTCTGACATTGATGAGCTAGACCACTGAACTTTTAGTCATCCTAACAACAAACAGAGCAGTGCGTAATGGAGTGCATCAGAGCAGCATCAAGAATATCAAATACATTGCAGTGAATCTCTTATTTGCATCTTAAGTGTATTGCCAATAATAATGACAGGTTTGCGAAAAGTGTAGAACTCGGTGCGCTCGTGCAAAACACATCTTCAGCACAGCGCCTCGTTTAATGCCTCTGATTGGCCGATGCGTTCAACAGACATGTCTGTGATTGGCTACAATGCTCAACACTGCAAAAGCACGTTGTAAGTACCTTTAATGCAAAGGGAAAAATATAAATTACAGAGTAATATGCACTTTTCATGATTAGGTAATCACGGCAGCTGTAATCTTATTCACATTTGTTTTTCTGATTAATTGTTTTGCTCTATGAGAAAGACAAGGTAGCAAAATATTCTGGGCTTTACTAAAAACATTCGGGGCTTAAGCCCCCTTAGCCCGACCCTAGCGCCGCCCATGGACTCGGCATAGACATCATATAGAGACTAGATGCCCTATTGGCCGCTGTGGCGCAAGAAATGCGGCCGCCATCTTAAACTGGTCATACTCCTATTTGCATTGCATAGCAGCAGTAGATGCCAGAGCACTGTGCAGCATATTCCTGCTCACATCGGCGGACCATCACTCGGGGATTACTTTTCACAAGTAAGATTTAACATTTAACATTACCGCACTATTGGTTGTATTTTGTGAACAAAATATTCAATGTGTCTTGTATCGTAGCTACGTGTATGACCTTTGCAGCAAAAAACCCCGCGTGAAAATCAGTTCGGTATTCAGTGAGATATGATTAATTAAATGTGCTGGCAGCTCATTGCACCTGCCAAACAGATTACACTGAGCGGAGCGGGTGACCGGTTTAAGATGGCGGCCCCACGGCTCGTCCGCGCCAATAGGCAGTAGTGGTCGATAGGGCGTCTATCTATATGATGTCTATGGGACTCGGGACTACCGAGTTGTCTCAGAGAGTGATTCGTTCATTTTGTGTTGACCGCGCATGCGCGCAACATCGCATAAGGTACATGATGTCACGACAGAAATTATTAGTTAATCTTTCGCGAGTCTCCATTCTTCGGGTTCGGGACGGGTCCGAGTCTTTCGTTCTTCCTGTCAGTCCCATAGAGACTATGCTGTCAGTACCGGAAAGAGAAATGATTAGTTCGTCTCTTCGGTTTCGAGTCGTTCGTTCTTCAAGTCAGACAACTAGTTCTTCAACAGTCAGTCTTCGAATGTTTCAGCAAGTTGTAAGTGTGTGTCCTGCATTAGTCTGCTGTCAGTGGCTCAAACCTCCGTTAGGCTAACTCTAGAATGACGTTTTGGAACTAGCAACGGAGGCATGGGATTAGATGCTTAAGAAATTAGTCCTACATACAAGAGCGTTTTAATGACAAAAACTTGACAAACGTCTTGAAATGCGTCGTGACCGCATTACCACCTCGGGTGTGCATTATTTTTAATGCTTACTTTTTCTGTACAGTGTGTTAGATTATTACACATTAAAGATGTGCGCATTATGCCATAAAATGAAAACGATAGAAAAGGTAGATTAGCATAATTAGTTAACTAAGGTCGCAAGTTCCGTCATTACCAATATTATTCAGTGATTCTGTCTTTACGAGAACAACAGTTCCAACAAACATTTACAAACGGCATCGCAAACTCTCCAGTCATGGTTAGAAGCGTATAATGCGTCCCGATGTGTGTACTTATGCTCCATTCAAAGACATTTTTTCATATAAATAGTACAAGTAGTGTGTTCACACTGAAAATCCCAAGAAGAAAAAGTTCACTTTAAATTCCCAGATGATGCACTAATTTAAAGTAAGTATGTATTGTTGGACACTTCATGCACTCGAGACTCCCAGCGGCCATATATATAATACTGGTTCAGGACGGCCCTTTATAGTGTAGTCGTAGTGGAGTTCACTGGTTAGTATACAGAAGATGAAAAGACTGTGTTTGATGGATAAATGGGCCAGAAAGAAAAGATCACTAGTTTTGTGTGCATGGGTTAAAGGTACAATATGTAGGATTTTTGCAGTAAAATATCCAAAAACCACTAGGCCAATGTTATATATTTTGTTTAGTTGATTACTTACAATATCCCAAAAGTTTCCAACTATTTGTAAATCGTGAGAAAATTGCGATTTTAACCAAGGAAACGGGACGTGTGAGCAAATGTAAATAAAACTAATCAAAGTTATTAAATTCAACATGATGAAATGTTAGAATATGATCTGTATGTTATTCTAATGTCTAGCTTAGTTAGTCTCATACAGCCAACAAACAACCTAACTAACAACATTCAACACACTCAAATGCCGTGTAGTGTGATATTGTAAATAGTAACACTATAGTTTGTGTAACTGTTAGAGCAAGTGAAACAGCGCTGCGTTACCTCAAGTTTAATTCGTCTAATAAACTGTCCTGTGTGAGTATTAATTCAGCACTTGCGTGTAGTTCGGTAGAATGAAATGTCCGTATTCCTTTATATCTGCGGGACTCGTGTTACGTGTGGCGCTGGTATACGTCTAGCAATCGGGCCCTGCTTCACACCACAGTCATGCTAAAAACATCAATGTATTCACTCATCTATAAAAGATCCATCAGCTTGATGACAAGATCCATAAATACGCTTAATGTGGAATATACTTCATCAATATACGCCTTTGTTATTGTAAGAGGTTAGCGACCCCTGGTGGCGAAAAATCCTGCATAATGTACCTTTAATACACCAAAGGGTCCTACAGATGGCATAACATAAGCTCACCTGAGTATATATTATTATATTATAACTTCTGATGACAGATATAGAGTCTGTTGAATCAACAGAAATGACAGGAGTGGCACATTTCTGCTTCTTTCTCAGTTTCACTCACTCGTGTTTGGGATGCTGTTTGTACTCAGGGAAAATCTTAGCACTCCTGTTTTAAAGGTGCAGTGTGTGATTTTTAGCGGCATCTAGTGGTGAGGTTACGAATTGCATCCAACAAAAGTTATGATGGCCGACAGGAAGTGATGTCGTCTGAGACAGCAGAGAGTAGCCAGTTAAAAAGGATAAATTAAGAAATTATGTTTACTTAATTATTCAGTAAAACTATATGTTTTGCGAATATTAGTGTTACTTGTTCATCATTGTGTCAGTGTTTTATTCGCTGAACTAAGCTTGCTTGCTTGCACGAAGAGCAACATAGTAACGAAGCGAGTTTGTTCGCTGCCGGCTATGCTAGAAACATGACGACACAATATGTCGACCTCCATAGAAGGGGGCGCCCACGGTTTTGGAGATATAAATGTCTCATAAGGTAATAAAAACATAACAGTTCATTATGCAAGGTCTTACACCACTGAAAACATAGGTATGGATCTTATATTGCATTTCTGTCAATAGATCCAATAGTTCTCCCACATTAATGTCATCCTCCAGCACTGATTCTTGAAAATCTAAAACGTCATGAATAAAGGTCACCCATGGTCATTTTCCGAACACACGTCTTGGGAAGAACAGTTCCTTGGCTGGACGTAAAATGTCAGATTTCATGGCATGTTTAGAAATTTCAGCGGTTCTAGATCCCTTTCGTAGTCACTCCAAGTTACGTCGGATGACGACGAATGGGGGTTTCGCTTAGAACACCTATCGACTTCGAGTATTACAAAACGAGTCAATGGCGATGAAATGCCATGGGTCTGCGGAATTTGCACAGCGTATCTCCGCCCCACCGTGTGGGTATAAAGGAGAGACGCCGGCAAAGGCAGATCATGTTTTCGCTTCGAGCCAAGAGTATTTCTTCACTCCAAAGTCATCTCTGACTTCGCTCTACGAGACGAGCTTCTCTCTCCGGTGTTGGTGTGACGGCGATCTGCAGCGAGCTCACAGTGCCTGCTGATCTGTGCAGTGATCTGCCAGTGTGTGTGTGTCTCCCTGTGTGCTTCAACATCGCGGAGTTTTTTCTCCTCTCATAAAAGAGCTCGTACGCAGCACGTCTTTTTAAAGACGGCTCGCCCGTGCATTTCTGGTTGCAGCGGACTGGTATCGGACTCTGATGGGCACGAGCGCTGTCTAGTGTGTTTGGGCTTTGATCATGCTTGAACAGCGCTCGTGGATGACTCATGTTCTCTCTGGGAACGTGATCATCGCGTCATATATATAGGTCGAGACTCGGTGAACTCACAAGTGAGAGTCCATCCACCACCCGATCTTCGGCTGGTGGCCAGGGTGACCTGAGGGTGCTGGTCTGGAACAAGGCGCCGACTCTGTGTCCACGCCCCAGCCCCCCCTCTTTAATGACGGTGCCCGCTAGCGAACTGATGATTCCACGAGTCTACCCTCGGGTGCCCCGTGTGTTTTCATTTGAAGCTACAGAGGATGATGCTGTGTCTGTAGCAGCATCACTAGGTGGGCTTGATTCTTCTGGAAATGACGACTCGTCACAGCTGCCACCCTCTGGTGTGCATACGGCTGTGCCTGAGTCTGATCCGGAGATGACGGCCATGCTTTCCCGGGACGATTGGTTTTGGGTAAGGCCGCCGAAGCGTCCACGGCAAACCCCAATATCTTTCCTCCCGGACGTGCATGATGAGATCACGGGTCCTCTCGTCGGCCTCATCCGCCTTTCCTCCCCTCAGGGGCCGCTGCCCATGGGTACACTGGGGTCCCCCCGGTAGAACGCTCTGTTGCCATGCTACTATGTCCTCACAGTGCTCCCCCGGCGCAATCCTAAGCACCCGTCCAAAGCCTGTAGTTCTTTTCGTCTACACTAATCTGTGGCGAAATCCTATAGTGCCACAGGACGGGCAGCTGATTCACTGCATCCCATGACCGTTCTGCTGGTCTACCTGACCCAGATGCTCATGGACATGCAGGAGGGCGGGACTGACCCGAGGCTCTTCAGTGAGCTGCGCGCCGCCACTGACCTTGCTCCCTGAGCGACGAAAGTGGCCGTACGCTCTCGGTGTCAGGTGATGTTCACCAGTCTGGGGCTGACAGGTCTGATGTGCACGATGTCGGGCGGACCCGTCTGCTCGACACCCCCATCTCCCAGGTCGGCCTCTTCGGCGGTGCGGTTGAGTACTTCTGCCCAACAGTTCTCAACTGCCCGTGAGCAGATTGAGGTTGTTCGCCCGATGGCCCCGCCGTCCGCTCAGATCCCACAGTCTGCCCACCGCCAAAGGCTCCCTCCCACGGTTCCAACCCCGCCCGTTCACCCGGGCCTGGCTCTGGAAGACTGTAGAGGGATGCCACAGCCCTCTCCAGTCCCGCCCCACGCTAAACGCCGGTTAAGCGGCACTTTTGAGATGGGCTGCTCAGAGATGAGACTCAGTTCTTTCCAGGAGCTGGTAGCAGGGCCACTCCTTTCCCCGGTGGAGGGCTGGGGAAGAATCCTTATTCAGAAAGAACTGACTCTCTCGTCTCTGAGCATACAGAGTTCTCGGACGACACAGAGCGCCGCCCACAAGCCGTGCCCTCCTCGTCACCATTACGCTTCGCTGCACCACCGGGGGGACGTCTGTGGTTGGGAGCCTGCCTAGAGCTTCCCTATCTGCTCCGCGCGAACCATCGGCTCAGCTATGCGATTCAGTTGGCGCGGTCTCCTCCCCGCTTCAGGGGAGTCCTCTCCACTTTGGTCGGTGGCCATCGCCCTATCATGAGAGCGGAGGTTGCTACCCTACTGGCGAAGGGTGCGATTGAGACTGTACCTCCAGCCGAAATGAGGTCCGGGTTTACAGCCCCTACCTAATTGTCCCGGAGAAGTCTGGTGGGTTACGGCCAATCCTGGACCTTCGCATCTGAACCGCTCCCTTCACAGGCTAAGACTGGAAAAAATAATGTGTTCCAGTCATAGTGTTTGACCCATGTGACCCTGTGTTTTAATAAAGTTGTTACTTGTTACAAGACTGATGTATTAAATGTTTGCAATTGTGCATTTTGAAACGATAGAGAGACTGTAGCTAATAGTGGCTAATATGAATTTTGGGAAATGTTCTGCCGCACATTTTGCAGAATAAAGAAGTTGTTTCTCGAACACAGACGTCTCAAGTGTATTCTTTAATTCACATTTTAGATACCAGTGAAATTTCTTGACTAAAAACTACAAGCCTAACTAACAAATTCAAACATTTTTAAAGACAAGAAAAAAGACAGTAATAAGTTATGAACGAATTTAGAGGTCAGAGAATCGTCACTGATTATGCCATGTTCATGAACTCTCAACAGCCAGTGTGTGTTAAATGTCAAAGCACGAGTCATTGCCATGTGATCAGCTTCCCTCACACACACACACACACACACTCCAGGGACAAGATGCACGACCCAAGATTAATATCTGTGTTGTACTTTAAAACGTCTAATGCTGGATACACACCCAAATATTTTTTACATCTTATAAGATTTTCAAAATGTAATAGACCACAAACATGAGGATAAAAAATCCTAGATTTAACCGTTTTGCTCCTATAGTGTGTGGTGTGCCTAACTCATGTTGCTGGTCTTTATTCTGCAGATGAAGTGCTTTACTCATGTCATCAACAAACCCTTCGTCTGCATTTGTACTTGTGTTGCAGATGTCGGTGGAGATGAGATTCCTGATATCAAGAGATTTACAGATTTGCACATTTTTGAGGTCATACATGGTAAAGGTGTTTAATGTCACACTTCTGTTCACAAGACAAGTCAATTTTATTTGTATAGTCTTTCACAAAACAGTGTTTCAGAGAGACCTTACAGAAATGTGTGGTATATGCCCAACAGTACACAATATATCAGTTTACAGTTACAGTAAAGATTTATTTACTGGAATTGTCCATCTTTAGTTCATGTTTAATTGGTATTATCATCAGTAACACCAGACGGATGTTTTTCTTTGTTCGTAACAGACAGCAGCACAAGATTTAATACCCGTTCACACCAATAACCAGAACTATAACAACACGTTTTAGTCGTCTACAAGCTTTCTAAACTCGGATGGATTCTGAAGGTTTTTACATTTACATTTAAGCATTTAGCAGACGCTTTTATCCAAAGCGACTCATTGCATTTCAAGATACACTTACATTCTTCTCAGTTCTTGCTTTCCCTGGGAATCGAACCCATGACCTTGGTGTTGCAAGCGCCAGCGCTCTACTGTTTGACTGTCGTCATAGTTATGGTTACAGTTGTGATGTGAACTCTGCAATTCTCAAAGAATTAGAACAATTATTTACACTTTATAGTTATTGTCTAAGGTGTGAATGGTCCATGAGACCGAAACATATTCAAGAGTAATGGAAAAATTACTAAATAAATGAATATGAAATTATCTTTGTGATAAACACTTTCTGTTCCTCATCCAGCAATAAGAATAATGTTTGTATATTATCATCTCCATCAGAATGAAATGCATATTTAAAACAACAATAATAAAAAAAAAACAGTATAAAATTAAAAAATCAATACAGTATAAAAATACAATAATCATCTTTAAATGCTTGCGTGTACTTTAATATTCTCACGTCTACTCTCAAATAATGCAAAGGATTTAGTTCATTTCTCAGAATCTAATTCCGACTCAAGTACCCAGAACATTCATCATCATCATCATCTTCCTCTTCCTCATCCTCCTCAGAGATGTGTTTGGCAGTGGAGGTGAGTGTGTGTGGGTCTGTCAGTAACAGGCTCTGAGGATATAACCCCAGCTCGTCTATAACACTGCAGGTTTCAGCAGGTTCAGCAGAAACTCCTCGTATGGTCACGGAGAACAGGTTCACGTCAGCAGCGCTCTCTTGTGTGTGAGCGTCGTGCTCGTGTGTGTGCGGCGCGCTCTGTAGAGGACTCGTTCTCTGAGGAGAAGCTGATGGCTCAGTGGTTTGGACGTGGCCGTCCTCAAACACCATCAGCCTCTGAGCGCCTGTGGAGGAGCTGAGGCTCTGAGCGCTCGAATCACAGCTGGAGGACACTGGGAAAATCAGCAGAGAGGAACCCTGAGCGTCCAGATAGTGTGCCACTTTTCTCTGGTATTTCACACTCTCCTCCTCGTCCTCCTCGCCGCTGCTCTTCGTCTTCTGGACTGAGTCGGTGTCCTCGAAGAGTGTGTTGATGAGCTCAGCGGGACTGAACAGAAGAACTTTATTCCCGCTCTCGATCGAGCTCTGGAAAACAACAGGCGTTAGTTAAACAGATGAGACAGAGGATTGTGGGAGAGGTTTTGTGCACTGTAAAAAATCCCAAAAATACATGGATTTTTTTTAATGCAGTATCATGCAATTAATAACTTTTGACTTAAATGGTTCAACCAGCAAGTTTTCCCATTTATTAAAAGGGTTAGACTTTATTTCGATAGTCCCATTTAGACATTCTCCTAACTATAAGTAACTTTGCATCTACAGGGCCTAACATTAACGCTCGCCAAGCGAGTAAAAACCGGTGTTTTTGTCACTAACAGTGTCAAACGCCAGTTGGCCGATAACATGTTTATGAATTCTGACAATGCAATGCTGTGAGAACACACATGACCATTGCTCGGCACAGTCGACGGGCCGGTGCAAAACCTTGCCGATTTAAATATTCAAGCGCAAGAAGATGCTAAAGGAAACTCGATACGTTCAGAGAAAGCTACGTCAGACTCACGTAGTACATTACGGTCTCTTTCACTTCTTCTGTCGCTTGAACGAGCCACTGGTTAGATCTACCAGAAAACACTGCTTATTACATTTGTATCTTTGTTCTATTTCATTTATTTTTGCTATTGCTTGTATTTTGATTATTTGTACTTATTTTATTACTTACTGTTTACTTGTCTTTATTAATGTTTTAAATGTATATAAGTTAGGCCAGCAGTTTTAGCTGTGTTTACAGCAGTTTGTAACTTGTTTCATGGCCGGTAAGTTTTCTTAAGTCACCAGCCAATAGAAGCTAGTTTTAGGTTGTGTTACTGACTAGAAGTAACTACATATCAACTTATTCTACTAACCTGAACCCTAACAGTCTACTAATACTCGAATAACTCCAATTAAGTGTAATCAAAACAACGTTTATATTTTCTGTAGTCGTTTGTTTATGTTTTGACGATGCATGTATCTGGTCATGTGCTTGTGATCTGCGGTCACTGCTCTCTTCTATTGGTTTGTTATGTCAAAGAATTTAAAAAAATAACCGTTTAAAGAAGTCATTGATGCTTTTTAATGTTTTCCTTTTCCTTTAGTGTGTGATGTATCAGTGCTTGTATATGATCTTGGATGACTTCATCAGATCACACACACGTGTTGCATCACTGCAGTGTGTCGCTCTCACCAGGACAGCTGGAAGCGGTGGTTTCAGCCAGAAGCAGCGAGAGATCAGTCGTGGAGAACACACCAGTATCACCAGTATCAGCACACACAGGACCACAGAGATCACCACATCTGAAACACACACACACACACACACACACACACACACACACACACACAACACTGGACTTCAGCGCACATTCACCAAACACAGTATTCCAGCATGTCTCATTCATTAACCACGTAATCTTTTACTTTCAGTGCTTTACACTGCTCGGTCCACTGTTGGATTCTCTTTGTTTTTTGTTATTAATAAATAATATTCCTGCGTTTAGATACTTCCTTCTTGTTTTTGCCTGACACATACTGTATGTACATATACACACCTTTATATTTTGTGCTTGATTTATCTAGAAATTACAGTGATAAAGTAGCTAAGGATCTGTTAAGCCTAGAATAATAAATGTAGACCCCCCCCCCCCCCCCCCCCCCATAAAATTATCCCCAAACAGTTGTCAAAAATAATATGATTGATTTTAACTGTCATTTATCACTGTGTATTAATGATGACCACACAATGATCAGGGATGAACCAGTAGCTTCTAGCAACTGCAACCCTCACTGAATGCATATTTGTATTCATTTGTCATGGGTCAGATGAGGTCTCTAACGGTTAACAGAAAATGAATAAGCAAGGGAAGGTGTTTGTATCATTGTATTGTGCAGTTTGCTTATATAAAGCTTTGTGCTATTAAGTCCCACTGGAAATCCAGATCTGGTAATATTAAATCAGGATCAAGGTGATCCAATCCAATGTTGCTTTAAAAAAACAGCACAAAACTAAGATGGATTCCCTGATCCCGGATTGCAAAACACGGGATTTCCAAATCCAGATTTTTGAACAACTGGGCCGCAGCTTCACGAACCTCAGCTGGGTTTGGGTGACAATCTCGTGCAATACATCCAATACAACACCTTTAAGTTGAGAAACAGTTGTCGAGGACATGATTATCTGATGAATCACTATATTGAATCTGTAGTATCAGTGTAACACGGTTCGAGTCTGGAGAAACTGGATACCTGAGGCATCAGCGACGTGAGGGACGACGGCACACACTGGGTCTCTGTGCGGTGTGTGGCGACCCACGATACTGACTTTCACACAGTACCTGCGGCCCGGGGTCAGGTCCTTCAGGGTCACGTTCCCCAACCCTTCAGTGACCACTGGAAACTAGCAGTCAACACAAACAGCAGCGATTACAACACAGAACATGTTCAATAATGCACACACAACTGTTCAAAAGAGCCTGGGCTGGAGTCCTTCATTAACTTTCGCCTGTCGTTGCATTTTAATCATTTCTTAATTTTCATTCATTCTTTATTTAACCAGGTTAAAAACTCATTAAGATTAAAATCTCTGGTCCCACTTTATATTAAGTGGCTTTAAGCACTATTTACTTACATTGAAATTAATAATTTGATACAATGGACTTATTGTTTACACACATGTTTTTACAAAGTACTTATTTTTGAAAAATACCTGCATGTAATTACAGCTGTAATTAATGTATGTAATTACACAGTTGACCCTTCCCTTACACCGTAACCCAACCTTAAACCTCACCCGTATCACTCCTCAACAGCAGCAAAGTGTTTTACAATACAACATCAACACAATGAGTACATTGTACTTATTGTTCAATGTAAGTACTTAGTACTTAAAGCCACGTAATATAAAGTTGGACCAAATCTCTTTTACAAGAGTGTACTGGCCAAGAAAGCTCTACACTAACATAAACATACAAATACACATCACAACAGAAAAACCCAATCAAGGATCACAACAGCAATTTACCAAAGGATAAAACACATAATCTGTTAAAAGTAACGTAAACTCGTTTAGTGATGGACGCATAGTCAGCTTTAAGATGTTTGGTACATTATTCCAAGTATTATATTTAAAGCCTCTTTCTCCTAGCTCTGTTCGAACCCGAGTAACTTTAAGACATAACACATCATTAGAATGAAGATCGTAGAAAACATTGGTATTAGAAACGCAGAAAGAGACAAGTCATTCAGAATATGATCAAAGATAGCATAGCTGGATGTTTTCAGGGAATCTGGCTATTATAACATTTCAACTCAAATGAACATGACGTGACTAAAGAGTTGTTCTTGTTGCTGAATGACATCGAACGAGAGAGTTGATGAAAGGATCTAACTGAAGGAAACGAGAAAAAGCAGAGAGAGCTGGCCGATAGCATGAAGCCGGTTTAGGTGGACAGCTGTGTTTCAGCGTAGTTTGAGTTTGAAAGTTTCCACTGATAACTTAGATCGTAAGAGATCGCAAACCCAAGCTGGACCAATCAGCTGTGAGCAGTGACACGTGTCGGACGCAATAAAGGCACTCCCCAGTTTCTGCTCCACATTAAAGCTAAAAGACTTTTAAAGGCTTCTAAGTGATGATTAATTATTATAATTATTTTAAATTATTTGTAATTAAGATACCCCTAATCCATTACACATGAGCAAATTTAGTTGAACAATTATTATTATTAAGCGTTTAGTTCAAATGAACATAAATATATACAGGTAATATAAATAAGATTGTGAATCGGTAGATAGCCTAAAGCTTTATTAATGACTACATGTGAGCGTACATGTCTGAGTCTCTGTATAACTATATATATATATATATATATTATTATTTTTTTTTTTTTAACAACTATATAAACTTTCACATGCACTGAAATAGTAAGATATATCCTCGCGGTGTAAATGCTTTATATACTCCATATTCTTCAACCTCTTAATCCTCGGCAGAAGAGAGAAGTGAATCTTGCCGACTCTCTTACGAGAAGTGAATCACAGTTTCCAGGCATAAGATTGGCTGTTCACTGATGATGTCACACTTTCATGTGCTCACACTCCATGAACTCAAAGCCTGACTGGATGTGTCAACTTGAAACTAATCCTGTAACCCAGAGTTTGTTCAACTACCATCATGGCACTATATCAAATAAACTAATAACAGCGGGCAAGGGTCATAAGGGAAGAATCACGGGCCCGATGAGGTCAAATACACTAATAACAGTGGGCAGGGGTCATAAGAGAAGAATCACGATCCCGATGAGGTCAAATACACCAATAACAGCGGGCAGGGGTCATAAGAGAAGAATCACGAGCCTGATGAGGTCAAATACACCAATAACAGCGGGCAGGGGTCATAAGAGAAGAATCACGGGCCCCATGAGGTCAAATACACCAATAACAGCGGGCAGGGGTCATAAGAGAAGAATCACGAGCCCGATGAGGTCAAATACACCAATAACAGCGGGCAGGGGTCATAAGAGAAGAATCACGAGCCTGATGAGGTCAAATACACCAATAACAGCGGGCAGGGGTCATAAGAGAAGAATCACGGGCCCCATGAGGTCAAATACACAAATAACAGCGGGCAGGGGTCATAAGGGAAGAATCACGGGCCCCATGAGGTCAAATACACAAATAACAGCGGGCAGGGGTCATAAGGGAAGAATCACGGGCCCCATGAGGTCAAATACACTAATAACAGTGGGCAGGGGTCACAAGAGAAGAATCACGGGCCCGATGAGGTCAAATACATCAATAACAGTGGGCAGGGGTCATAAGAGAAGAATCACGGGCCCGATGAGGTCAAATACACCAATAACAGTGGGCAGGGGTAATAAGAGAAGAATCACGGGCCCGATGAGGTCAAATACACCAATAACAGCGGGCAGGGGTCATAAGGGAAGAATCACGGGCCCCATGAGGTCAAATACACTAATAACAGTGGGCAGGGGTCACAAGAGAAGAATCACGGGCCCGATGAGGTCAAATACATCAATAACAGCGGGCAGGGGTAATAAGAGAAGAATCACGAGCCCGATGAGGTCAAATACATCAATAACAGCGGGCAGGGGTCACAAGAGAAGAATCACGGGCCCGATGAGGTCAAATACATCAATAACAGCGGGCAGGGGTCACAAGAGAAGAATCACGGGCCCGATGAGGTCAAATACATCAATAACAGCGGGCAGGGGTCACAAGAGAAGAATCACGGGCCCGATGAGGTCAAATACATCAATAACAGCGGGCAGGGGTCACAAGGGAAGAATCACGGGCCCGATGAGGTCAAATACACCAATAACAGTGGGCAGGGGTCATAAGAGAAGAATCACGAGCCCGATGAGGTCAAATACACCAATAACAGCGGGCAGGGGTCATAAGAGAAGAATCACCAGCCCGATGAGGTCAAATACACTAAACAGCGGGCAGGGGTCATAAGAGAAGAATCAAGAGCCCGATGAGGTCAAATACACCAATAACAGTGGGTAGGGGTCATAAGAGAAGAATCACGAGCCCGATGAGGTCAAATTCACCAATAACAGCGGGCAGGGGTCATAAGAGAAGAATCAAGAGCCCGATGAGGTCAAATACACCAATAACAGTGGGCAGGGGTCATAAGAGAAGAATCACGAGCCCGATGAGGTCAAATACACCAATAACAGCGGGCAGGGGTCATAAGAGAAGAATCACAGGCCCGATGAGGTCAAATACACTAATAACATGATAACAGCGGGCAGGGGTCATAAGAGAAGAATCACGAGCCCGATGAGGTCAAATACACCAATAACAGTGGGCAGGGGTCATAAGAGAAGAATCACGAGCCCGATGAGGTCAAATACACCAATAACAGCGGGCAGGGGTCATAAGAGAAGAATCACGAGCCCGATGAGGTCAAATACACTAAACAGCGGGCAGGGGTCATAAGAGAAGAATCAAGAGCCCGATGAGGTCAAATATACCAATAACAGTGGGCAGGGGTCATAAGAGAAGAATCACGAGCCCGATGAGGTCAAATACACCAATAACAGTGGGCAGGGGTCATAAGAGAAGAATCAAGAGCCCGATGAGGTCAAATACACCAATAACAGCGGGCAGGGGTCATAAGAGAAGAATCACAGGCCCGATGAGGTCAAATACACTAATAACATGATAACAGCGGGCAGGGGTCATAAGAGAAGAATCACAGGCCCGATGAGGTCAAATACACTAATAACAGCGGGCAGGGGTCATAAGAGAAGAATCAAGAGCCCGATGAGCTCAAATACACCAATAACAGTGGGCAGGGGTCATAAGAGAAGAATCACGAGCCCGATGAGGTCAAATACACCAATAACAGTGGGCAGGGGTCATAAGAGAATAATCACGAGCCCGATGAGGTCAAATACACCAATAACAGCGGGCAGGGGTCATAAGAGAAGAATCACGAGCCTGATGAGGTCAAATACACTAATAACAGTGGGCAGGGGTCATAAGAGAAGAATCACGAGCCCGATGAGGTCAAATACACCAATAACAGCGGGCAGGGGTCATAAGAGAAGAATCACGAGCCCGATGAGGTCAAATACACTAATAACATGATAACAGCGGGCAGGGGTCATAAGAGAAGAATCACGGGCCCGATGAGGTCAAATACACCAATAACAGCGGGCAGGGGTCATTAGAGAAGAATCACGAGCCCGATGAGGTCAAATACACCAATAACAGCGGGCAGGGGTCATAAGAGAAGAATCACGGGCACGATGAGGTCAAATACACCAATAACAGCGGGCAGGGGTCATAAGAGAAGAATCACAGGCCCGATGAGGTCAAATACACTAATAACATGATAACAGCGGGCAGGGGTCATAAGAGAAGAATCACAGGCCCGATGAGGTCAAATACACTAAACAGCGGGCAGGGGTCATAAGAGAAGAATCAAGAGCCCGATGAGGTCAAATACACACTAACAGTGGGCAGGGGTCATAAGAGAAGAATCACGAGCCCGATGAGGTCAAATACACCAATAACAGTGGGCAGGGGTCATAAGAGAAGAATCAAGAGCCCGATGAGGTCAAATACACCAATAACAGAGGGCAGGGGTCATAACAGAAGAATCACGAGCCCGATGAGGTCAAATACACCAATAACAGCGGGCAGGGGTCATAAGAGAAGAATCACAGGCCCGATGAGGTCAAATACACTAATAACATGATAACAGCGGGCAGGGGTCATAAGAGAAGAATCACGAGCCCGATGAGGTCAAATACAACAATAACAGTGGGCAGGGGTCATAAGAGAAGAATTCCCGGGCCCAATGAGGTCAAATACACCAATAACAGCGGGCAGGGGTCATAAGAGAAGAATCACGAGCCCGATGAGGTCAAATACACCAATAACAGCGGGCAGGGGTCATAAGAGAAGAATCAAGAGCCCGATGAGGTCAAATACATCAATAACAGCGGGCAGGGGTCATAAGAGAAGAATCACGGGCCCGATGAGGTCAAATACACCAATAACAGCGGGCAGGGGTCATAAGGGAAGAATCAAGAGCCCGATGAGGTCAAATACACCAATAACAACGGGCAGGGGTCATAAGAGAAGAATCACGGGCCCGATGAGGTCAAATACACCAATAACAGCGGGCAGGGGTCATAAGAGAAGAATCAAGAGCCCGATGAGGTCAAATACACCAATAACAGCGGGCAGGGGTCATAAGAGAAGAATCACAGGCCCGATGAGGTCAAATACACCAATAACAGCGGGCAGGGGTCATAAGGGAAGAATCAAGAGCCCGATGAGGTCAAATACACCAATAACAGTGGGCAGGGGTCATAAGAGAAGAATCACGAGCCCGATGAGGTCAAATACACCAATAACAGCGGGCAGGGGTCATAAGAGAAGAATCACAGGCCCGATGAGGTCAAATACACCAATAACAGCGGGCAGGGGTCATAAGGGAAGAATCAAGAGCCCGATGAGGTCAAATACACCAATAACAGCGGGCAGGGGTCATAAGAGAAGAATCACGAGCCCGATGAGGTCAAATACACCAATAACAGCGGGCAGGGGTCATAAGAGAATAATCACGAGCCCGATGAGGTCAAATACACCAATAACAGCGGGCAGGGGTCATAAGAGAAGAATCACGGGCCCGATGAGGTCAAATACACCAATAACAGCGGGCAGGGGTCATAAGAGAAGAATCACGGGCCCGATGAGGTCAAATACACCAATAACAGCGGGCAGGGGTCATAAGAGAATAATCACAGGCCCGATGAGGTCAAATACACTAATAACATGATAACAGCGGGCAGGGGTCATAAGAGAAGAATCACGGGCCCGATGAGGTCAAATACACCAATAACAGTGGGCAGGGGTCATAAGAGAAGAATCACGGGCCCGATGAGGTCAAATACACCAATAACAGTGGGCAGGGGTCATAAGAGAAGAATCACGGGCCCGATGAGGTCAAATACACCAATAACAGCGGGCAGGGGTCATAAGAGAAGAATCACAGGCCCGATGAGGTCAAATACACTAATAACATGATAACAGCGGGCAGGGGTCATAAGAGAAGAATCACGGGCCCGATGAGGTCAAATACACCAATAACAGTGGGCAGGGGTCATAAGAGAAGAATCACGGGCCCGATGAGGTCAAATACACCAATAACAGTGGGCAGGGGTCATAAGAGAAGAATCACGGGCCCGATGAGGTCAAATACACCAATAACAGTGGGCAGGGGTCATAAGAGAAGAATCACGGGCCCGATGAGGTCAAATACACCAATAACAGTGGGCAGGGGTCATAAGAGAAGAATCACGGGCCCGATGAGGTCAAATACACCAATAACAGCGGGCAGGGGTCATAAGAGAAGAATCACGAGCCTGATGAGGTCAAATACACCAATAACAGTGGGCAGGGGTCATAAGAGAAGAATCACGGGCCCGATGAGGTCAAATACACCAATAACAGTGGGCAGGGGTCATAAGAGAAGAATCACGGGCCCGATGAGGTCAAATACACTAATAACATGATAACAGCGGGCAGGACATAAGAGACTGAGAAGAATCAACACGGTATTATCACCATTCTTAAGCCACTAAAACATACTGTGATTTTAAACATTTACAAAGTTCTGCAATCACTTATATTGTGATTTATTAACTTTTTTCAACTGTAAATGTCCCACATGTTTTTATTTAATAAGATAAAGTTCTCAGTCACATTTTCATTTCCATCTCCTTCATCCCTTCCTTGCTCGATATATTCCTTTCTCATATTTTTTTTAATAGAAATGACAGTTGTTAAATAAAATGTTTGCACACTTCAATGTTTGCACACTTCAATGTTTGCACACTGTGTTTGTTTGTAAAACAAATATTGTTTTAAGCAGTTTTACAAAGAACAACGTTAATAACACTCATGAGCAAGTCAAAGGTGACACTACAAACTCATTTTCGGTTATGAAATGTAATAATGAGCAGAATCATATTTATATTGTTGTTTTAGGAAGATATTGAAATTTGGCATTAGCAGATACTTTCGTTGTGAAATATCCTACACAATAACCCAAGATAGTGTGATCAGTACTGTAGTGTAGTGTCTCTCCTTCAGCACTGTTAGTTCATGTCTATTGAGCTGATCAGGAGATTACACACATGTTTAATAAGCTCTGAAAAGCAAATAACTCTCAGAACACATGGCTGGATAATGCTGATGAAGTGCCAGTACAGTGTGGTCGATGAGCAACATGGGCCGGGACACACTCAGAAGTGTGCAGTATTGTGTGGTCGATGAGCAACATGGGCCGGGACACACTCAGAAGTGTGCAGTATTGTGTGGTCGATGAGCAACATGGGCTGGGACACACTCAGAAGTGTGCAGTATTGTGTGGTCGATGAGCAACATGGGCCGGGACACACTCAGAAGTGTGCAGTATTGTGTGGTCGATGCGCAACATGGGCCGGGACACACTCAGAAGTGTGCAGTATTGTGTGGTCGATGAGCAACATGGGCTGGGACACACTCAGAAGTGTGCAGTATTGTGTGTTCGATGAGCAACATGGGCCGGGACACACTCAGAAGTGTGCAGTATTGTGTGGTCGATGAGCAACATGGGCTGGGACACACTCAGAAGTGTGCAGTATTGTGTGGTCGATGAGCAACATGGGCCGGGACACACTCAGAAGTGTGCAGTATTGTGTGGTCGATGAGCAACATGGGCCGGGACACACTCAGAAGTGTGCAGTATTGTGTGGTCAATGAGCAACATGGGCCGGGACACACTCAGAAGTGTGCAGTATTGTGTGGTCGATGAGCAACATGGGCCGGGACACACTCAGAAGTGTGCAGTATTGTGTGGTCGATGAGCAACATGGGCCGGGACACACTCAGAAGTGTGCAGTATTGTGTGGTCAATGAGCAACATGGGCCGGGACACACTCAGAAGTGTGCAGTATTGTGTGGTCGATGAGCAACATGGGCCGGGACACACTCAGAAGTGTGCAGTATTGTGTGGTCGATGAGCAACATGGGCTGGGACACACTCAGAAGTGTGCAGTATTGTGTGGTCGATGAGCAACATGGGCCGGGACACACTCAGAAGTGTGCAGTATTGTGTGGTCGATGAGCAACATGGGCCGGGACACACTCAGAAGTGTGCAGTATTGTGTGGTCAATGAGCAACATGGGCCGGGACACACTCAGAAGTGTGCAGTATTGTGTGGTCGATGAGCAACATGGGCTGGGACACACTCAGAAGTGTGCAGTATTGTGTGGTCGATGAGCAACATGGGATAGGACACACTCAGAAGTGTGCAGTATTGTGCGGTCGATGAGTAACAATGGCCGGGACACACTCAGAAGTGTGCAGTATTGTGTGGTCGATGCGCAAAATGGGCCGGGACACACTCAGAAGTGTGCAGTATTGTGTGGTCGATGAGCAACCTGGGCTGGGACACACTCAGAAGTGTGCAGTATTGTGTGTTCGATGAGCAACATGGGCCGGGACACACTCAGAAGTGTGCAGTATTGCGTGGTCGATGAGCAACATGGGCCTGGACACACTCAGAAGTGTGCAGTATTGTGTGGTCGATGCGCAACATGGGCCGGGACACACTCAGAAGTGTGCAGTATTGTGTGTTCGATGAGCAACATGGGCTGGGACACACTCAGAAGTGTGCAGTATTGTGTGGTCGATGCGCAAAATGGGCCGGGACACACTCAGAAGTGTGCAGTATTGTGTGGTTGATGAGCAACATGGGCTGGGACACACTCAGAAGTGTGCAGTATTGTGTGGTCGATGCGCAACATGGGATAGGACACACTCAGAAGTGTGCAGTATTGTGTGGTCGATGCGCAACATGGGCCGGGACACACTCAGAAGTGTGCAGTATTGTGTGGTCGATGCGCAAAATGGGCCGGGACACACTCAGAAGTGTGCAGTATTGTGTGGTCGATGAGCAACATGGGCCGGGACACACTCAGAAGTGTGCAGTATTGTGTGTTCGATGCGCAACATGGGCTGGGACACACTCAGAAGTGTGCAGTATTGTGTGTTCGATGAGCAACATGGGCCGGGACACACTCAGAAGTGTGCAGTATTGTGTGGTCGATGCGCAACATGGGCCGGGACACACTCAGAAGTGTGCAGTATTGTGTGGTCGATGCGCAAAATGGGCCGGGACACACTCAGAAGTGTGCAGTATTGTGTGTTCGATGAGCAACATGGGCCGGGACACACTCAGAAGTGTGCAGTATTGTGTGTTCGATGCGCAACATGGGCTGGGACACACTCAGAAGTGTGCAGTATTGTGTGTTCGATGAGCTACATGGGCCGGGACACACTCAGAAGTGTGCAGTATTGTGTGGTCGATGAGCAACATGGGCCGGGACATACTCAAAAGTGTGCAGTATTGTGTGGTCGATGAGCAACATGGGCCGGGACATACTCAGAAGTGTGCAGTATTGTGTGGTCAATGAGCAACATGGGCCGGGACATACTCAGAAGTGTGCAGTATTGTGTGGTGTCAGTGCTCACCTCGGCTCCGTCTGCACTGCTGACCAGAAGTCTGTAGACAAACCTGTGTGAGTCGTAGACGCTGTGCAGTCGGTCAGCAGGAGCTCTGAGACTCACACACAGCGAGCGGTTACACGTGGCGACAGACAGCAGCGGCGGCTCCAGCGTAGCTTCAGGAGAACACACACACACATTACACAGGAGAACACATAAACACATTACACACATTACACAGCACTGATAACCTCACAAACAATAAGCAAACTTCAAGTACATTTTAAAGTATGCTTGTAAGTGTACCGTTTCAATGCTACTTGTGACTAAACAAGTCCGCTTTTTAGTGTGTAAAAGTAAACGTTGAGTGCACAACTACTTCACACTCCGTTTCTTGTGTACTGCATCTATACTACTAGTGAACGTATAGGTATACTGAGAGTTTACAAGCTAAAGGTGCAGTGAGTAAGTTTTAGGGCGTCTAGTGGTCAGGTTGTGAATGGCACCCAACTAGGCTTGGGCGGTAATACGGTAATATCGTATACCGCGGGATCTAAAAATAGCAACGGTATCAGTTTCAATACAGTCATAAAAAATACAATGCACTTATATAGGAGACAAGGATTAAATATTAAATATAATTTATTTAATGCCTAAAAATGCGTGCGTGGTAGTCATCAAGTGACAGCGTGGAGGAGAAAGAGAGAGAGAGAGGCGGAAAGATGTCGAGTCGCGCACCGAGTGACCTGGTCTCGAAAAAGAACACAACTTCTGCAGTTTGGCAGTATTTCGGGTTTCGACCGAACGAGAAGGGAGAGGCGGTAAATTCGGATGAGGCAATTTGCAAATTGTGCAACAAAAAGGTGACCGCGAGAGATGGAAATACCATCATACAAGACCATACGAAACCACCATCCACTCAGTGCTGCGAGGATGGACCCGTGTACACTCAGTGCTGCGAGGATGGACCCGTGTTCACTCAGTGCTGCGAGGATGGACCCGTGTTCACTCAGTGCTGCGAGGATGGACCCGTGTTCACTCAGTGGGGCAAGGATGGACCCGTGTTCACTCAGTGCTGCGAGGATGGACCCGTGTACACTCAGTGCTGCGAGGATGGACCCGTGTTCACTCAGTGCTGCGAGGATGGACCCGTGTTCACTCAGTGCTGCGAGGATGGACCCGTGTACACTCAGTGCGGCGAGGATGGACCCGTGTACACTCAGTGCTGCGAGGATGGACCCGTGTTCACTCAGTGCTGCGAGGATGGACACGTGTTCACTCAGTGCTGCGAGGATGGACCCGTGTTCACTCAGTGCTGCGAGGATGGACCCGTGTTCACTCAGTACTGCGAGGATGGACCCGTGTTCACTCAGTGCTGCGAGGATGGACCCGTGTTCACTCAGTGCTGCGAGGATGGACCCGTGTTCACTCAGTGCTGCGAGGATGGACCCGTGTTCACTCAGTGGGGCAAGGATGGACCCGTGTTCACTCAGTGCTGCGAGGATGGACCCGTGTACACTCAGTGCTGCGAGGATGGACCCGTGTTCACTCAGTGCTGCGAGGATGGACCCGTGTTCACTCAGTGCTGCGAGGATGGACCCGTGTACACTCAGTGCGGCGAGGATGGACCCGTGTACACTCAGTGCTGCGAGGATGGACCCGTGTTCACTCAGTGCTGCGAGGATGGACCCGTGTTCACTCAGTGCTGCGAGGATGGACCCGTGTTCACTCAGTGCTGCGAGGATGGACCCGTGTTCACTCAGTGCTGCGAGGATGGACCCGTGTTCACTCAGTGCTGCGAGGATGGACCCGTGTACACTCAGTGCTGCGAGGATGGACCCGTGTTCACTCAGTGGGGCAAGGATGGACCCGTGTTCACTCAGTGCTGCGAGGATGGACCCGTGTACACTCAGTGCTGCGAGGATGGACCCGTGTTCACTCAGTGCTGCGAGGATGGACCCGTGTACACTCAGTGCTGCGAGGATGGACCCGTGTCCACTCAGTGCGGCGAGGATGGACCCGTGTTCACTCAGTGCTGCGAGGATGGACCCGTGTTCACTCAGTGCTGCGAGGATGGACCCGTGTTCACTCAGTGCTGCGAGGATGGACCCGTGTTCACTCAGTGCGGCGAGGATGGACCCGTGTTCACTCAGTGCGGCGAGGATGGACCCGTGTTCACTCAGTGCTGCGAGGATGGACCCGTGTTCACTCAGTGCTGCGAGGATGGACCCGTGTTCACTCAGTGCGGCGAGGATGGACCCGTGTTCACTCAGTGCGGCGAGGATGGACCCGTGTTCACTCAGTGCTGTGAGGATGGACCCGTATTCACTCAGTGCTGCGAGGATGGACCCGTGTTCACTCAGTGCTGCGAGGATGGACCCGTGTCCACTCAGTGCGGCGAGGATGGACCCGTGTTCACTCAGTGCTGCGAGGATGGACCCGTGTTCACTCAGTGCTGCGAGGATGGACCCGTGTACACTCAGTGCTGCGAGGATGGACCCGTGTACACTCAGTGCTGTGAGGATGGACCCGTGTTCACTCAGTGCTGCGAGGATGGACCCGTGTCCACTCAGTGCGGCGAGGATGGACCCGTGTTCACTCAGTGCTGCGAGGATGGACCCGTGTTCACTCAGTGCTGCGAGGATGGACCCGTGTTCACTCAGTGCTGCGAGGATGGACCCGTGTACACTCAGTGCTGCGAGGATGGACCCGTGTACACTCAGTGCTGCGAGGATGGACCCGTGTTCACTCAGTGCTGCGAGGATGGACCCGTGTCCACTCAGTGCGGCGAGGATGGACCCGTGTTCACTCAGTGCTGCGAGGATGGACCCGTGTTCACTCAGTGCTGCGAGGATGGACCCGTGTTCACTCAGTGCTGCGAGGATGGACCCGTGTACACTCAGTGCTGCGAGGATGGACCCGTGTTCACTCAGTGCTGCGAGGATGGACCCGTGTTCACTCAGTGCTGCGAGGATGGACCCGTGTACACTCAGTGCTGCGAGGATGGACCCGTGTTCACTCAGTGGGGCAAGGATGGACCCGTGTTCACTCAGTGGGGCAAGGATGGACCCGTGTTCACTCAGTGCTGCGAGGATGGACCCGTGTACACTCAGTGCGGCGAGGATGGACCCGTGTTCACTCAGTGCTGCGAGGATGGACCCGTGTTCACTCAGTGGGGCAAGGATGGACCCGTGTTCACTCAGTGCTGCGAGGATGGACCCGTGTACACTCAGTGCGGCGAGGATGGACCCGTGTTCACTCAGTGGGGCAAGGATGGACCCGTGTTCACTCAGTGGGGCAAGGATGGACCCGTGTTCACTCAGTGCTGCGAGGATGGACCCGTGTTCACTCAGTGCTGCGAGGATGGACCCGTGTTCACTCAGTGCTGCGAGGATGGACCCGTGTTCACTCAGTGCAACGTAAGCATGAACTCTACAAGAAGCAAGTGGACTTGGGACTCCCAGAACAGTCTCATAACGGTAAGCATAAAACGTGCAGAGGCAGGGGCTCAAATTTAAAAAAAAAGGGGCATATATATGCTTTGCATCACATAAATAAATTATATTTAAAAGAAGGCTATATTAAAATAGAGAACCATTTTTTAAATTGTAATATTTTTTCCTGTATTTTTAATCAAATAAATGCAGGCTTTAAGCGCATAAGGGACTTATTTAAAAAAATGTGCATGCAAATTTGAACAAATGGAATAATACATTAATGGACTTATTTATTTATGCATTCATTCGTTTATTTAGGCCTGATCTTACATTCATTCGTTTATATAGGCCAATTAATTCAGTCATTCGTTAAACGAATGAATTTTCTGGTGGAAAAATGCTGCCGGGCATTTTCCCCAGATGTCGCGAGCGGCACGAAAGTACCTGTGCGTCTGTGCCACAAGCACACCATCGGAGCGAGTTTTCAGCACGGCAGGTAAAGTTGTCTGTCCGGCTTTAACAGGGCACGTTGTGGACCAAGTAGTCAAGTCATCTTCATTTATATAGCGCTTTTAACAATGTAGATTGTTTCAAAGCAGCTCATTTCAAAGTAAACATGCTGGGTTTTCTAGCGAAAATCTTGACTAGATTTGATGCCACTTGCCATTCGTTCCTATTCACACTGTGTTTATTTTTATTTATTTTATTTATTCAGGTATTTTTTGTTATTAAAAGTTGTTCAGACGGTGTGATTTAATTTAATTGATTTGTGTGCGTGTCTCTGCGCAAAAACTGTTCTGGATGTTTATGTTGATTTAATTATGTTTGACTGTTGTATTTGCACTTTTTTTATAAGCTGCTATTTGTTTTTAATAAAAGTTATTGATATTGTTGTGCATGTTATTTTGTACATGTTTCAGTATTAGTGTTAGGTATTCAGTTTCTGTACGGTTTAGGCACAACCCAACAATTTGGTGACGCTGTCTGAGCCTTACGTCATAATTTTTAATTATTCACGGTAATACTGTATATCGAGGTAAAATAGGGAGGAGGTTTGACGGTATCAAAATTTGGATACCGCCCAACCCTACACCCAACAGAAGTTACGGTGGCCGACAGGAAGTGATGTCGTCGTCTGAGACAGCAGAGAGTAGCCAGTTCAACAATGAGGTTTCTTTACAAAGATAAATTAAAAAATTATGTTTAAGTAATTATTCAGTAAAACGATGTTATTGCTAATATTATTGTGACTTGTTCATCATTGTGTCAGTGTTTTATTCGCTGACTTTAGCAGCTTCTTTATACAAAGAACAAAACAGTGACAAAACGTGTTTGTCCGCTCAGGACCACCGTAGAAACATGACGATGTAAGGACGGTGTGTGTA